>NC_057863.1:565689120-566022453 GCF_019393635.1 Dromiciops gliroides | reverse complement strand
AGAGTTTTCAAAAAAGAAATCTGAATTATCAGCAATCATATAAAAATGTTTTATATCATTCATAATTAGGGAAATACAAATTAAAATAACCATGGGGTTCTACTTCGCACTTATCAGACTGGCAAAGATAACAAAAGAGGAAAAAGACAAATGATGGAAAAGCTCTAGGAAAACAGGTACACAAGTGCATTGTTGATAGAGTTATGAATTGGTCCCACTGTTCTGAAAAGCAATTTTGAACTTTGCCCATAAAATTAACCATCGTATATACCCTTTGACCCAGTTATACCACTATTAGGCCTATACCCTAATGAAATCAAAGAAGAGAGGGATCGATATGTATGAAAATATAACTATTTTTATGATTGCCCCAAATAGGAAACTAAGAGGTTCTTCTATTGGGGAATGGCTAAGCAAATTAAGGTATATAAATGTAATGGAATATTGTTGTACCAGAACAAATGATGAAACAGATCATTTTAGAAGAGACTACGAAGATCTTTTTGAACTGATAGAGTTACATGAGCAAAACCAGGAAAGCAATTTATAAAATGATAAGCAAACATAGAGAAAAACAACTTTGAAAGACTTTAGAATGTTTATCACCACGATGATAAATGAGAACAAATGAATAAAGATGAAACATGCCACACCCTTCCTGAAGGAGAGATAATGAACTTAAAATGCAGAAAAAGACTTAAGTTTTTGCCCCTGGCTAAAATGGGAATTTGTTTTGCTGGACTATGTAGATATATGTTAATGGTTTGTTGTTTTTGATTTGCTTTTTTTAGTGGGAGGGACAGATAAATTTTTAAAAATATAAGTTATAAACTTGAAAAATATATAATGGATATGGTAAAAAACACTCTGCCTCCTAAAGAAAAGATGGACATAAACATCTCCGAAATTCTTCTCTCTGATGCAAAATCCAGTAGAGATGCCATTTTTCTAATTCTATGTAGAATCAGAGTTTGAGTTAGAATGGACCTCATATCCCTAACCAAATGACGAAACTATATCATCTAAATTTAGAGCCAACAGGGACCTTAGGACATCGAGGCCCCTTATTTTACAGGAGAATTTTTTACTTGCTTAGTGTCACACAGCTAGTAAATGTCTAAGGTTGGATTTAAACCCATCTTCAGTAGTATCTAAAACATCTCTAACAAGGGGTTATCCACCCTCTGAACATTTTCAGTGAATGGAAACTTGTTTCCTGTTCTATCTGTAGATAACTCTTAAACATTAGAAAGTTTTTCCTTATATTGATTCAAAGTCCACTGTAACTCCTCCCTGACTTTACGGGGCCAAGTAAAATAAATGTATTTCCTCTTGAATCCATAACTTAAGATATTTGAAGAATTTCATCAAGTGTAACTTCAACCTTCCTCTACTCTCTGATACTCAGCCTTCTCTTTTCAAAGCTAGACATCCCCAGTTCTTTCATCCAGTCTTCCCATATTTTCAAACCACTTCACTATACTGGTTATCCTCTTCTAGATATTTCTCTAGCTTGTCAATGTCCCTTCTAAAATATATTGCCCAGAGGGGAGGAGGGAGGTTAGGGAGAGTGGAAGAAAAATTTGGAACTGAAAATCCTATGAAAAGAAATGTTGAAAACTATCCTTATATAGAACTGGAAAATAAAAAAATATTGAACAAAAATAAAATAAAATAAACTATATCATCCAGAACTGGACTCAATAGTACAGATATATTCTGACCATGGCATTTTATAGCAGGCCTATAACCTCTTTCCTTTTAACTAGAGATTCTTACTCTCGAGCATATATGTCTATAATTAAATCTCGGTGGGTTCAAGAATTTGGGTGAGAAAAAAAATTACAACTCTATTTTCACTAACCTTTCACTAAAATGTAGCATTTCCTTTAAGTATGAATTAAAACAAAATTCTCCAAGATTTCTATAGCATGCACCATATTTCCAAAGGGATCTGATAGACAAAAAAGGCCAAGAACCCTTGCTCTGTATATTAACCTTATTAACGAAGCTTAAGATTAAAGTAATTTTTTTGATGATGATGACAACCCCTACTCCTACCAGTAATGATAAATTAACATTTATATAACACTTTAAAGTTTGCAAGGTACTTTACAAATATCTCATCCTCACAATGACCCTGGGCAGCCCATTTTACAGATGAGTAAAACTGAGGCAAACAGACATTAAGAGACTCTACTGGATAATACAGCTGTTAAATGTCTGAAGGTCAAATTTGAATTCAAGTCTTCTTAACTCCAAAGCCAACTCTTTATCCACTGTGCCACCTAGTGCTTAGACTGACACATCACACTGCTGGCTCATACTGAGTCTGTGGTCCACTGGAACTTGTAGGCCTTTTTCACATTAGCTGCTTTCTAACTATATATTTCTCAACCCTGTTATGATAAAGGAGGCTTTGATAAAGATGAAAAGATAAAGATAATTTGGATCTTCTGGTGGAGGGAAGTGACATGGCCCAACTTGTACTTTTTTTGGGGGGTGGGGGGTGGCAATGAGGGTTAAGTGACTTGCCCAGGGTCACACAACTAATAAGTGTCAAGTGTGTGAGGCTGGATTTGAAGTCAGGTCCTCCTGAATCCAGGGCCGGTGCTTTATGCACTGTGCCACCTAGCTGACCCCAACTTGTACTTTAAGAAAATCCCTTTGGCAACTAGGAAATGGGGACAATTTTGATAGGAAATTAAATGGAAAATTTCTAAATATATGAAAGAGGGGAAGGGAGAGACTTGAAGCAGGGGGACCACTTAGGAGGTCATTGTGCTAGTAATGCATGGATGTGATGAAGGCCTGAACAGACTTTTAAGTAAAGAGGAAACCAGCAGGGAAGGTGTGGACAGAGGGTTGAAAATTTTGTCAATGCACTGGATACCTGGAATGAGGGGAATTGAAGGGTATAGGATGACTGGAAGGTTGCAAAGCTGACTGCATACTCAGCTGAGCTTAAGTGCAAAAACTTTTACATCTCTTCTTATGATCTTCTCCATTGTGCCTATGGAAGGAGAAGGACCATAGTTGTTTGAGAAGCCTTCTCATACAGGGAGCAACAGAGATGTCAGTCAAGGCCAAGAAAGGAAAAGCTTTTCTTGAGTTCCTCTTGTTCTTGACTTCTCTTCTTGGCCTGTTGGTTCTGGTCTTTGGAGCCTCCTGCCTGCCCTCCCCCAAACCCAGGAGCCCAGAGCATATAACATGAGCCAAGCAGAGGCTGACAGAAGCAACTTGCAGAGAAGTTTTCTGGTGTGAAAAAGAAAAAAAAATCTCTCAGTGGAGAGTGCTGGATTTGGAGTTGCAGTTCTTGGGTTTGAATTCTGGCCCTGCCTCTCATTACTTGTATAACTTCAGGCAACTCAATGTATTTGCCAATGTCTCAGTTTTCTCATCTGTAAAATGGGAATAGTAGACTGAATGAACTCTAAACTCCCTTGCAACTCTCAATCTGTGCTTCTAATAATCCTAATCCCTCTTTCACACAGGGCATTTGGATCAATGATAGTGGGCAGTGAAGCACAGTGCCTAGCACATAGTAGGTTCTTTTTTAATATAGTAGGTTATTAATAAATGCTTGTCAGTTTGATGAGGGACATGGAAAACAACAGTCTTCAGAGAGGTGTCGATAGAGATTTAAGCTTGAAAGCGCTGTACCTAAAAATAGGCAGCATAACCCATGTAAGAGCCGTGCAAACTATGCACAAACAGGTACCAATCTCCCCTATGCATGGAACCATTTCCTGGAGGCAGCCCCCATGAAAGCCTGCCATGTGGTCTAGCTCATCCTGCATGCTATGCATGCTCACACTATTTTTAGTTTAGCTCCCCCTGCACTGTCCCCTCCCCGTTTCCACAGTCAAGGCAAAGCTCCCCCAACACAACCCTTTTGGTTGACATCCCTATTCTGAGCACTGGAGAAAACATTGCTTGTAACAATGTATAAAAGACATCCTAGTTGCTGCTTCTTCCGACCTCACTTAGATCATCCGGCTGCCAAAAGTAAGGGTAGGCAGTACCAGGGATTGTTTGCAGTACATATCTTACCTAAAGGCATAGGCACCATCCTTAGAAAAAATGACCAAAACAACTAATTGTTGTAATTGTTTAATTCCTTGCCAGCTCAGTTTGACCATTCCCCCTTCTTTTGTGGGGGCAGGAGTGGGGTGAAATTTTAAAATACTTTTATGTACTGGCAAAAGGATGGCATACAAAGAGGGAGCTTGAAGTGTTAGTTCAGTTGGCATTTAACCCCTCTACAATCTGGCTACCTTTCCAACCTCATTTATTACTCCTCCCCTATGCTCCCTTGATTAGCTCTTCCCCTCTATCAGTTATCCTACCTTCATCTGCCTCTTTGCAGGCCATCTTTCATGTTTGTCATGGACTGACTCCTCATTTCTATCTGTTGAAAGCCTTCTTTCTCTGTTCAAGTCCCAACTCAGCTCAGTAAGTCAATAAACATTTATTAACTGCCTACTATGTGCCAGGTATTGTGCTCAGCGCTTGAGAGAAAAAAAAGATTGCCCTTGCCTTCAAGGGCTTTACAGTCTAATGAAAGAAGATGCACAAAAGGAAGTTGAAAATCAGGGGATGGCTAGCCTGAGAGCTCTCCTTAAATGGAATTTCTGTTGAGAACCTCTCCTTTCATCCCTCCAATTAGAGGAACTTCAGAAGCAGAGAATACTGATGACCTGTGAATTTGAAAGCTGATGTGATCTTACCGGATGAAGAGTTCCCTGGGTGAGGCATGGAGTTGAGTTGCCACCTCATCCATGAAGCCTTCTCTGATCTTTCCCTACTCATACTTCTTTTTAATACTTTATTTGGACCACTCCCTTATCCTTATCATACATACTCTGCCTTGTATTATATCTATTTGTGTATGTCATAAGTTTTTCATGGCAATCCTGTTGGCCTTCCTTCCTACCTGCAATAGACCTAGAGGCAGGAAGACCTGAGTTCAAATCTGGCCTCAGACTCTTAATAATTGTGAATAACGGCACCTACCTCCCAGGGTTGTTGTGAGGATCAATTGAGATAATATTTGCAAAGGGCTTAGCATAGTGCTTGGCACATAGCAGGCACTGTATAAGTGTTAGCTAGCTTATTAGCTATTATCTTTGACACTCTTTCCCCATAGCACCTTAATATATGTTTGTTATAGAATTGAATTCATAGAAGAGAGAAATGTTAAGATTTAACTTCAATTTAACAAGTTAAGAGAATTCCAAGCTCGTCCCAGGATTTCAGTGAGCTTTTAAAAGTTGTTATTGGTAGAACTCAGAGGCCATGGATCCCTATGACTGATAATTCACCCAGGATGAGCACAGAAAATATGTTTTTTTGCCCCCAGATATAAATCCTAGTTTCTACATGGCTAGTTGATTTATCTTTGCATGCTTCAAGGATTGCACTTTCTCCGGCCCCCCCCCCCCCGTGGGGGCCCCTCCCCCCCCCCCCCCCCCCCGTCCACTCCTATCACATAGTTAAATACTTGAGATGTACATTATGCCCAGGTGCATCCCTAGAATATGGCGGAACCATGAAGTAATTATTTTATAATCAAATTTTCATTCTTTTTAAAAGAAAACATAGTTTTGTTTTAAGGTTTATTAATAATTGTCCTTAATATTTAAAGAACTTGATGAAATATCTAGAATGGCCAAGTCAAAAGGCATTTATGAAGCACTTACTATATGTCATGCACTGTGCTAAGTTCTGGGAATACAAGTATGAAAGAGAATCCTGCTCCTCAAGGAGCTTACAATTTAATAGGAGAAGAAACCACATAAAAGGAAGCTAATGAGTGGGAACAGGAGGAAAGGTACTAACACTGAGACCTTGGTAGACAAAGCCAAAAGAGGAAATAAGAAATTGCAGCCCTGAGCAGTTTCCTTAAAATGGAAGTTCTAGGAGGAATCAGCCAATCAGAGGAAGGGGCTTCAGGAGCAGGGTGTACTTGCAGTATAAGAGGTCCAGGGGTGATGTAAACTTCCAGGTGAGGGGGCTTTCTTTGGCATGCTAGAGGAAGTCCAGACACCTAGGAGTGTTCCAGTCTTGGAAGTGAAGACATGGATGGGTTGGGCTAGACATTTTTTTAATGGAATAAAAAAAAGAAAATGGTTTAAGAGGAAATGAAGTGGCTAAATAAACTGAATTTATTTAACCAAGAAAAGAGATTGGAAACAGTGACAATATTTAGGAATATGATAGATTTTTGTTTTGAGTTACAGAGAATAGCTTCTACTGTTCCACTGAGAAAAGCACAAGGGGACATAAGTTTTAGTTGCAACAGAAAGAATTTAGGTTACGCGCTAGGGATGTGATACACTGGGATGTATTACCGAGGGAGGATGTAGCATTTCCTTATTTAGAAAATGTTAATAAAATGGGAGAAAGCTCTCTTTCTGGGACAGTTTGAGTGCCTGGAAGCAGGGAGTGGACTAGATTGGTATTTCCCAAACAAATGTGTGGTAATACAGGAGGATATCAGATCCTACACTCTGCTGGTGATTTTTTTTTCCCCATTCTAAATGGGACAGAGGTGTACTGGCCCACTTACTGTAGCTCTTGTTTCCTATGTACATGCCTTATCCCAGGTAACCCAGTGAGTCAGAGACATGATAGGATTTCTGGCTACTTTAGTACTTCTTTAGAAAGACCCACATTGGGTAAATCCTAAGTCTACACTGATCCCTATTTTATATGGGACAACCCTTTGGGGAGGGAATGCTCAACCAGTATTGGATGGGGTATGTTCACCCATCATCTCTGCTATTTGATGTCATCCTAATCTCTCTTGGTTCGTCCTCAAGGTGGGTGTTTTTCTTAATTAATCTTATTGATAAATTTTGTTTTTAATCTCAGCTACATTCTCTAATGTATCCCTCCCCTCACCCACTCCTGAGAGTTATCTCTTGTAACAGAATAAAAAGGAGGGAAAAAACCCAAAAATGTTTAACAAAACTAACCATCACGTCAAAAGCCTGACATTATCTGTAATGTTCCATACCTGTAATTCTCCTCTGTTAAGAAGGAAGGAAGATATTTTCTTATCTATCTTCTTTGAGGCCAAGCATGGTCATTACAATTTCATAACATTCATTTTTAGTTATTTTGTTCTTCTTGTTGTTTCCATTTACACTACTATAGTCTTTGTGTATATTTATTTTCCTAGTTCAGCTTCATTACTTAGCTTTAGTTCCTATAGGTTTTCTCATGGTAAATATTCATTATATTTATCTTACAAAATATAATATTCTATTCTATTCACGTGCCACAACTTGTTTAGCCATTCCACAATTGATGAACATCTGTTTTGTTGCTGAGTTCTTTGCTAAGACAAAAAGTACTTCTGTAAATAGCATTTTGGTGTATTTTATTGACTACCTTGGGCATAAGCCTAGCATTGGAATCTCTCTGGGTCAAATAATTATGAACAATTTAGTCACTTTATTAGCAAAATTCCTAATTGCTTTCCAGATAGGCTGGGCCAATTTATAACTCTAAATCTGTGCATTAAGTGTGCCAATCTTTTCACAACCCCTCCAGCATTGATCATTCCTGTCTTTTATCATCTTTGTTAGTTTGTTCTTTGAGGTAAAAATTCAGAGTTGTTTTGATGTACTTCCCTTTTTCAAACATGCATTATTGTAAATGTTTTAAGAAACATTTCTACTGAGTAAAGAACTTTATATTTCTAAAATCATGGAATTTTGTAGTAACTGTATTATTTGACACTTTTTATCTTGACTTTTAAAAAACTTGGTCATTTTTTTCTTGAGTCCCTTCATATTTTGCAAACATAAATAACAAGTCAATAAATATTTATTAAGCACCTACTATATTCCAGGCACAGTTTCTACATTGAAACCAATCAATATACATTTATTAATCACCACTCTGTGCCAGGCACCATGTTAAGAAGTGGAGACACAAAGAAAGTCCTGCTCTCATGCCTCATTTTAGTGTGTTTTCAAATGCTATGTATAGTAGTAGAGCACAAGCTAGTTTCAAGGGAGTATAGGATTAAGAGTTCTAACCCTTGAGGACCTGACAGAAATCTTCCTCTAGTCCAAGCCTCTGGTTAAGTGAATTCCCCAAGGTCTTACAATCTAGAAAGTCTTTGGGTATAGGCCCAGGGAACTCACATAAATCACATTTCTATAGTGCTTTAAAGTTTGTAAGCATTTTGTTTGAGGGGTTTTGTATCTGAAGATCATTTTAGTAAAGTATGGAGAAATTTATCACCCAATGAATTGTTGCACATTGAATGATTTTTGAGGGGGGGGGTCATAATAATTCATGAAACCATCTACTAAGGAATGGAGGATTTGAAATCTGTTGTAGTTGGGAAAGTACTCACATCACTGAATTTATTATGCTTCTTTCCCAAATCCTCCCCTTCCAAACTTGCCTATTACTATTGAAGGCACCACCATTTTCACATTCATCCAGGATGAAAATCTAAGTGTTATCCTCAATGCTTCACTCTTTCTCATCCCCAAAATCCAGTTAGTTTCCAAAGTCTGTTGATTTTATTTTTGCAGCATCTCTTGTATATCTTCCCATTTCTCCTTTGACTGCCACCATACTGGTACAGGCACCTTATTCCTGCACTATTTCAATAACCTGCTCATTGTTCTCCCTGCCATGTCTCTCCCCACTCCAGTCCACTCTCCACTCAGATGTCAAAGTGATATTCCTAAACGGATCTGGCTATGTCACCACTACACTCAATAAACTCCACTGGATCTCCCAAATCTCCAGTATACAATATAAAATCTTTTGACATTCAAAGGTATTCACAACCCTCCTCACCCTACCTTTGCATTCTTCTTACACCTTACTACCTTCCACATGCACTATGATCCAGTGACAATGGCCTCCGTATTTTGGGGGTTTTTTCCCCACATGACACATTTATCCATAGGCTGTCCCCTATGTCTGGAACTCTTTCCCTCCTTACCCCCATTTCCTGACTTCCTTGTCTCTCTGCAAGTCCCAGCTAAAATCTCACCTTCTACAAGAAACATTTCCCAGTTCTCCTTAATATCAGTGACTTCTCAGCAGCTAGATAGCACAGTGGATAAAGCACCAGCCTTGGATTCAGGAGGACCTAATGAGTTCAAATCTGGTGTCAGACACTAGCTGTGTGACCCTGGGCAAGTCTCTTAACCCTCTTTGCCCCACAAAAATATATCAGTGGCCTTCCTTCTGTGATTATAATTTATCCTGTATATATTTTCTTTGTACAAAGTTGTTGGCTTTACTGTCTCTCCCATTAGACTTTGAGCTCCTTGAGAGTTGGAACTGTTTTTTTTTTTAATAATAAACATTTGTATTTAAAGTTTTGAGTTCTAAATTCTATGCCTCCTTCGCTTCCTTTCCTTCCCTCTCTCTGAGGCAGTAAGCAATCATATATAGGTTATACATGTGGAACCATGTAAAAATTACCATATTAGTCATTTTGTATAAGAAAACTTGAATAAAAAATGAAAGTGAAAAATAGTAAGCTTTAGTCTGTGTTTAATCAATATCATTTCTTTCTTTGGAGGTGGATAGTATGCTTCATCATTAGTCCTAAACTATTATTGTTTTTCAAAATAATTTTGTTTTTCTTTGTATCCTCAACATTAAGCACAGTGCCTGGAACATAGTATGTACTTAATAAATGCTCATTGACTTAACTTGACCACTAAAATAATATCTTTTGTACTAGTGAATTTTCTGGCAATTCATCTTTTGTTACTCTAGATATATTAATGCTGTTATATATTACATGTTTTTCAAATTAAGTTGAGTAGTTTCCCCTTGAATTCACACTGAATTTGTATAAGAACTTGACTTTTGTGCAAAATCCTGCTTTGACCTCTGACTCTCATTGTGTGAAGTGTACCTACCCGATAATTGACCAGCTTATGAAATTATTCAAGCAACCTGAAATGAAGGACTGGTCACCAAAATATGCAATCTTGACCTCACCTGCAGTATCTTATTTCAGAAATATTTTAATTTTTTGCATCTTTAATTCCTTGCTTACTTTCATTTCTTCACCTTGCTCTCTGCATAGGTACCAACCTTTTATTTTACAAGTTACTTATAGAAAGTAAAATTTACGTTTTCATAATTACCTCACAATGTTTCTCTTCCTCTTTCCTATAACACTTAAGAACTCCTTAAAACAGTGAACAATTTCAGACTTCAGGGAACTGAAAGCATCAGGTATCTTTCTTATAAGCCCTGATTCTTATAACTTTTCTTTCCCTATTGATTTGTTCCACCCAAATTTGTTGATCTTTGGCCTGAAAAATCTATTATTTTAGCCTAACTTAATTGAGTTATAGAATTATAGATTCTTAGAGCTATGAAATAGATAAATAAACTTTATTGCTTTTTGCCATTTTTTGTGTTATTGATACTTCTAAATATTATTTTTAAAACTGTAATTTTTAAAGGTTGGTCTGTATACCCTGTGGCTAAAAATGTGTTAGAATATCACAGCTGTCAACTTTATAAAATGAAATTTGCACGCTAGAACAGTCAAGTCTGACTTAGATAAGTGATTTGAGATTTTTGCCCTAAGAATTTACCCTACAGGCAGAGTTTCAGAAGTTTGGTTCCAAACTTCTCTGCTAATTTGCTGCAGATCTTAAAAATGGCTCCTGGCCAGAACATGGTTAGAAGTTTCTTTTATAAGAGTGAAGAGACAATGCAAGAGCAACAGACCGTAGTTGAAGATACTGTATTCATTCAAAGGGAACCAGTCTCATCAGTTTCTCCTTCAGTGCTCCAAATACCTTGAATCCTCTTTGCTATTCTTTTGAATTTCTTCTCATAATTTGTTACTATCCTTCTATGCCAGCAGTGCATACACTGATAACCTCATGGGCTAAACTTTTTTTATCTTAATGATATTGTCATTTCCTTTGCCTTTAAATGAGGGTGAGTGTCCTAGAACCCACTTTTCCAGGTAAGCACAATGATGATACTATGTATAGTGCCTAATATTTGCTTCTAGCCTTACCCATATGTTTCTTAGAGATGACCTCAGCTAAAGAAATTCAATCTAATTACTTCCACTTCCTACTTCTCTGCTTCTGAAAGACTATGTCATTTGCACATTCAGTTTATTTAGACGAGCTTTGCTCTTCTCTTTTATGAAGTGTAATGGTTTATTTAATAGTAAATCCAATTCTTACCCTGCTTCCCTCAGCAGTAGATCCATTTACAAACCCTACTCTTAGCATTTCCTTGAGACTTGGAAAGTAGGCAATCATCTTCCTGGGCCTCAGTTTTCTTGTCTGTAAAATGAGGTGGAGTGGGATGGTATTAACTAAATGATCACTATGGTTCCTACCAGTTCTGACATTCTATGATTTATTTCTCATCCTGCTAGTAGAAGCTACTCTCCCAGTTATGATGTTTTTGTTTGGGTCCCATTAAAGTGGAATAATATTCTTAACCTTGGCTTACATTAAATTATTCACTCTTAAACTAATTTCTACTTATTTCCCTTTTTCTTTTAATATTTATGCCCCTTAAATTGATGGGTTTTCTTGAGTTCAAATTGCTTCTTACTATGTTTCTTCTAACCTTGTTGAGCTAAGTCTTGAAGGAAATGAGTCATTCTAAGGTTTGGAGGTGAAAAGAGAATGCATTCTAGCCTGGACATAGCCCATGTAAAGCAGTGGAAATGGAAAATGCTATGTAGAGTTCAGGGAACAGCTAATAAGCTTTTTTGACTAGAATGATGAGTGTCAAGGAAAGTAATATGAAATATGTTTGAAAAGACAAGGGCAGCTAGGTGGCGCAGTGAATAAAGCACTGGCCCTGGATTCAGGAGTACCTGAGTTCAAATCCGACCTCAGACAATTGACACTTACTAGCTGTGTGACCCTGGGCAAATCACTTAACCCCCATTGCCCCACACACACAAAAAAAAAATACGAAAAGACAAGCAGGACTCAGATTGCTTTAGATAAAGGCTTTAAATACAGTTTAAAGAATTCATAGAGCCCTTAGAAGATTTTTAAATAGGGGAGTGTTATGATAAGACCTATGTTTTTAGGAAGATGATTTTTCCATAGGTGAAGAATGGATTATAAAAGGGAAGAGATTTGTAATTAGGGAGACCAGTTATCAGGCTATTGTAATAGCCCAGTGATGATAGGGTAATGGTTTATTCTAATGACAGAAGGGAATAGATATAAGAGATATCATGGAAATAAAAATGAATAACATATGGCAGCTCCTTGGGTATTATGAATGACAGAAAGTAAGTGTTAAGGATGACTTTGAAATTTTAAACTTAGGCTACTAGAAGGATGATGTGACCTTTAACAAAAAATGGGAAAATGGGAGAAGTAATACACATATGCTGAGCTAAAATGGTGGATTTGAGGCAGTAATCCAACTGAACTCTTTCAGCATTTCTCTCCAAATAACTTTAAAATGACACTCACAATCAAATTTTGGAGCAGCAGAGCTACAAAAGTTCAGGGGGACACATTTTTTCTAGTCTAAGAAACTTTGGTGTTCTGCAGGAGAGTCTGTGACACTAGGAAGGAGACCTCTCTAGAGCATCTGCACATGGAGGCAACACTAATGGTCCAGCAGCGCAGTAAGCTTTGGGAGCCTCTAAGCCCAGAGATTATAAGGATCAGATAATTGGTCAGAAGAGATCACAAGGGACTCTTGCTGGCACTGTTGTAAGCTGGCACTAATTTGGCAACTATTGCCTATATGCAGTTCTGGGTCATGGTTTTTGTGGTGGAGAGGAATGCTTGGTGGTCAATCACAAAGGAGCAAGAGTCCTGGTCATAGTTCCAGGACCAAGAGAAAGTGCCAGCATTTGTAGGGTGGGGGAACACGGGACTTGGTTACAGTCCCAGAGCTAAGAAGAGTGCTAGTTCTTGCAGCTTCTGGGGATAGGAGTCTTTCTTGGGTAAGACCATAGGGCAATCCAGGAGAGCAGTGGCCATACCTCTTCTAGGATAATATCAATCTTGGAAGCACCAAAACTTGCCGACATCCTGAATTAGCTCTAAAAACAGTAGGATGAAAAGCCTGAGGCTTGGGACAATGCTTTCCATCCCAAGTGAGCAGAAATCAATTTTAACATAAAGTTCAAAATCAAGAAATAGGCTGAAAAAATGAACAAACACCAACAAAAACAACCAAGAACTTGACCTTAAAAAAGCGACTACAGTGGCAGGGAAGATCAAGACATAAACTCAGAAGAAGATGACAGTGTGAAAACAGCTACAAACAATGCCTTAAAAGAAAAATACTAACTGGACCCAAACTCAACCAAAAATTCACTTTAATGTTGTGATTTTTTTAAAAATTAAGTGTATTGTATACATACCTTATATCCTTAATTATAATATATTTTGGGGCAGGACCTGCATTTTATTTTTTCTTTGTATCCCTTTGGGACTTGCGAAAATTGCTTTATAACTGTTTAAATGAATGGGTATCTTGTAGAGCATAGATCTCAAAAGTTTTGAAGTTACTGAGTCATTACATTTAAAAGAAAGTATCCCAGAGATTACTGATTAAGTGGTCAAATGTGAGTGATAGATTTAGGGCATATCCAATAAAAATAGATTATAGATGTATATGTGCATCATGAATTCAACTTGTATATAATTGACTTTAGAATACAGAACAGTATGTTTGTAAATAGAACATGCACATATATATACATGGTAATGAAGCAAAATCTATAATAGTTTATAGATATCCCATATTAAGTATCTAAAATAATTATTATTAAGAATAAGTAAGCATAAGCCTGGATATGGACATCTAAGTTTATACAACATCCCTTTATTTCTTTTTTATGTTGTATCATATCTGGGTAACAATAAAACAAAATGATGAAATTGCTGTATATGTATAGCAACACTTTCACTGTTCCTCTCTAGTATTGTCATATATTAGCATCAATCGTGATATCACAGGGTGAAAATGAGAATATAATTCATAGATAGATAAAGAAGATATAGTATAGAAGAGAATAAACAGGCACCAGAAATAATATCCTTACCTTTTTTTTTCATTCTGTTCCTCCTCCCTAAAGTTAGATTTAATAGGTTGAACAAGGTAGGTATCAAGTTAAGCACTTATCAATTAAGCATTTTATCCCAGCCATGTGATTAGAGTTTCCACTGTTGAACAATTGCCTTTGAAAATCTGAAGTTTCCAATGTGAAGATAAAGGTGGAATATAATGTTTTATAAGATGTCAGATATATTGGTATATTTTATCAGATATATGGTATATTTTATATAATATATTACAATGTCATATATTATAATACATATATGTAATATAAATGTTACATTTTTTTTTTAGATTAATTACTGAAAGCAGTAAAAAATGGCCAGAGGATCCGTATCCGAGGAAGAAATGGCAGACCTCAGAGAAGCTTTCTCTAAAGTTGGTGAGTAGAATTGGTATGAAGACTTTTTGGGGGTCTAATATCTATAATAATTATTATTTTATAATAATTATAATAATTATTCTCTTTACTCAATTACCTCAGCACAGCTTCATTAGAATGATGAAATGTGGGGGCAGTATTAGAGGTCACAAAAAAAATCAGCAGAATGATTGAAGGGGCCAAAGGGCCAGTTTCCAAGAAGAGATTGCATTTAAAGTCTATCTCCTGGGGCAGCTAGGTGGCGCAGTGGATAGAGCATTGGTCTTGAAGTCAGAGACCTGAGTTCAAATCCAGCCTCAGACACTTAACACTTACTAGCCTTGTGACCTTAGCAAGTCACTTAACCCAATTGCCTCACCAAAAAATAAAATAAAATAAATAATTCTATCTCCCCTCTCCTAGCCTAACACTCTCCATTTCCCACTGGGGAAATCTCCTAACTCTTGGTTCTTTCAGACCTTACTTAGCTTTGTTATTGTCATTGTTTCTCCTGACTGTTCATTACTGACAATCCATTCTCTTTTTTCCCATTTCTCCCTTCTTCCTAATACTAATCATTTTGTATTCCTTTCCACTTTTTAAAAAAATTCCCTTTGGTTGACTATTTTTCCTCATAGTTCTATACCTCTTCTTCATCTCTTGCCAGAATCTCTACCTCTGACTCTTGGTTTCAACTTCCTCACCCTAGAGCTAGAACCTATTGTTTCCTCATCTCCCAGAATTATTTAGCATGGTACCTTCTTAGTGATAGTATGGTTACCTTTTGTGTGATACTACAGTGTTTTGTTAAACTTCAGGGTTTGTTTTTTTGTTTTTTTTATAGTGGCAGCCCAGATCCCGGAGCAATTGTCTCCATTACCCTGCTATTCCTCACTTCCCATGCATCCTCTTTGATACCCCAGTGTTTTTGGTTTAATGGCCATTGAACATTGGGAAGGCAGCATGATGGTACAGTGGAAGAGCTCCAAATTTGACATCAGAACACCTGGGATTGATTGCCAACTTTATCACTTTTTAGCTGTATAATTCTGGGCATGTCAATGGGGAAAAGTCATAAACTGGTTAATCAACTTTTACAGTATCATTGAGAAGGTCAGTGAGGTAATGTGGGTAAAGTGCTTGGTAATGATAATGGGCTAGCACTGCAAGTACTAATATGTTTGTTATTAATTATTTACAGATACAGATGGCAATGGGTACATCTGTTGCAATGAACTGAATGACTTGTTCAAGGCAGCTTGCTTGCCCTTGCCTGGGTACAGAATAAGGGAAATCACAGAGAACCTGATGGCAACTGGAGATCTAAACCATGATGGCCGGATAAGCTTTGATGAGTTTATCTCAGTGAGTATGAAAATAGAAGATGTGGAATGACATTTTCAAAACAACTTTTAATTCTCTGATATCTCAAGGGTCTATGAGTTTATTAATGCAGGTACTTCCTTTGATCAAGAGATTCCTCTACACCTTAGTAGTCAGTCTTCATGGCTTGTTATAGTAAAGAAGTTCATAAGGTTAGTACCTCATCTTCTGGCGATGAGCCTTTCTGCACTTGGGTAGAGTGATCTTTGAATGATGAAGTCTTTCACAACGGGCTCACAATTGAACCTTTCTGGCTTGATGGAACCTACTAGGGCTTATGCTGAACTTTGTAGTTCAGGAACCCAAGATCGTCTCATGTCACCATAAGCCATCAGAATAGGGCTTTAGTGTAGGTCTTTAGCATGTGGATAAAAAAAAATATGGTTCTTGTACTGTGGCAATATTTCTTCTTTTTCCAAAGTTTCCTGGTTAAGCCTTGACCTTCTCTAAAGGCATACTGTTTTCCACAGGTGTTTCATGGGTTAAAAAGCACAGAAGTTGCCAAGACCTTCAGAAAAGCCATTAATAAGAAAGAAGGAATTTGTGCTATTGGTGGTACCTCAGAACAATCCAGTGTTGGAACGCAGCATTCCTATTCAGGTAAATGCATAATGCTTCCTAACAGAAGAGAAAGATTGCATCATTAATATCCATTTTACCTCAGAATCCCACACAAATTAACTTATTTTGGGAATAATTAGAAAGCAGCACGGAGAATTTAGGTGGCTTACCCCAAACCACACAACATTCAAGAAGACTAGAAGCAGAGCTGCTTAGGTTCATCCTATAAGGATTAGACCATATTTCTTCTCCTGTGCCAAAAGCAATATTTATTTCCTCCCATTGAATGTTCTTATTGAATATCTCTGTCTGCCTTCAAGTCTATTTCCAGAGTGTTATGTGACTTTGGGTAAACACAGATACTATGACTGTTTATAGAAGGCACTGAAGGTTTTAGAAGGTAGCAGGGGGATGGACTAGATGAACTTAGAAGGTTTGTTCTAGCTCTGACATTCTGAGAGCAGGGTGCACTTTGTTGTTTATATTGGATATGGTTTTGCAAATGGATAAATGTAATCATTGACTTGCAGAGGAAGAAAAATACGCCTTTGTTAACTGGATAAACAAAGCTCTGGAAAATGATCCTGATTGTAAGCATGTCCTCCTATGGATCCAAACACAGATGACCTATTTACCGCTGTTGGAGGATGGCATCGTCTATGGTAAATAATTGGTTTCTAAAAGTGTCCACATACTTATATACATACATTACACACATGTATGCACATGTATATGTATAAATATGCCTGTATCTAGCACATATATATATACATAACATATAACATATATGTGAATGTCTTGTGTGTGTGTGTGTGTGTGTGTATAATATATATATGGTGTTTTTTAGTTTATGGAGTAAACTGCTATGCACAGCAGTTTCCTGATATCACAGCACTCTACTGATCCTTTCCCCTAGTCATTGGTTGATCACTTAGGTCGTTCAAACTAATTTTAATGAAAACCTAAATCAAATATAATTAGGAAGGTAAATTCATTGTTAGGGAAAAAGGACACGATGGATTCTGTGTCCAAAATAGAAGTAATGTATAGATAACCTGCTATTTTGTATTACCTAAACATTCCCTGATATTGGTACAATAATCATATAAAATGGAAATTATCATTGAGAGGAGTCATTTGCACATTGCATCCCTTAACCTTGAATGCATGCCAGTCATTAGAGTTAAGGAACTCAACCTGTGGCTAACACAGGATTTTTGTGTTGTAGAGTCATGGGCACACAAACTCTACAGAATTTAGAGGGAAAAAGTGTATCAAACTACTTGAGAGAAAGCAATAATCCCCCAAAGCATGGACAGTTTGTCTCAGCACACAGTTGACCATTTGCCTGACATGCTGATTCACCAGTGGTCTTTCCTAGAGTTGCTACTACTGCTGTCATAGGAACATTCAGGACTTACTTGTATAGTTATGTTCTTGTAAGGGGTTAAAATTCTAGCTAGTCTGTCTAAAATATCTAATGAGTGGTCGCCAATAATTATAAGCATTAGCAAGAGTTAGACTTTTAAGCATTATTAAGGGAATATAGAATTTGGTAATAGAGGAGAGAGAAAGGCCTAGATTCCTATCTATTAAAGGGAGAGCACATTTCTAGCTCCCTTCTCCACCAGAGTCCCAAGGAAAGAGCCCCAGAGTCAGCGCCAGTCTCTTCCTTCCTCCTCCCACTAGTCTGCGTCACTTCCTCCCCGCCAAAGAAAAGACTCCTGGTCTTGCCCTCAAAGACCTTCGCTTCATGGGCAGAACTCTTCTACAGTAAGTATCCAGCAGGTGGCGGTTATTCCAATCGTTACAGTCCCCCCTGTTGTTCCTCAAGAAACAAAATATTTCCTTGACGGAACAGTAAAAAGAATATAATAACTATTGCTAACTAATATATGTGAACAACAATATAGAAAAGGAAGAGAGGAAAGTTTTGTCCAGAGGGGCGATTTTTTTTTTGTCCTCATGAACCGACGCTTTGACATTAGTCTTGCAAAGGGAGGGCCTCTGCAGAGAATACATGTTACAGATGGTGTATATTATAACAGAAAGAGAAAAAAAACAACAAATCAAAACTGTTCATTTAAAGTCTCTGAAAGTCTTTTCTCAGATGTCCTCTAGGTGTAGTCGTGGAATGGAAGTCTTTTCAGGGGTTGATGTGTGGATGCTGGTAATCAGCCAGGAAAATTTCCTACAAAATTGAGCTTAACACAACTTTAAAATAGCTTTGTCAATAATCAAATCAAACAATGAAAGTTCTCAAAAAACATGTCTAAGGGAATTCAGAATCTTAGTTGTTACACATGAAACATATAATAAAACAAAAATTAAAACATTCTTTAAAATTATAATATTACTATAGTCCCCCCTCATGGAGGGTAATTGAGAAGACAATTGCTGCAATATTAATTAATAAAAATAATTTTTATCTTTGTTTTATCACTTTTTTGCATCATCTGCCTAATTATCCCTCATGCCATTATGAGAAATTAAAAAATCGAATATAATTGGTAACAGGTGTCAAGGCCAAATTCAACACTGTATTTATCATGACACCTGAGATAATTATGGGGGTTACCATAAAGAACAGAGAAATGATGGGATATGAGCATTCCCACACTTGAGCAATATATACTGCCCATGCAGTATGCCAGGTCTAAAATAGGTGGATGGAATATATGTCCATGCCACCGAACATATTGGAGGAAACTGAGTCAGACTTAATCAGATGCATGGGATTGAGATGTCCATGGCATCAGGCATATAGGAGGGGAGCATAGAAGCCAGGTGTAGGAGCGAGATGGGTGGGATGAATACTTCCAGCCATCTGTACAATATTGTGGGGAAAAATAAAATAAAATATTAAACCAAGAGAATCCAACCTCAACATTTGTCAAAAGCCGTTCCCTCGGCCATACCTTGACTTCATGCATGTCTCCCCTCATGTGACAGTTCAGTGTCTGCTCTTGCATGTATTCCTCTTGTGATTGGATGGCATCTTGGCCAACTGGCATCTGATAACTCAGAATAAAGGCAATTAATGTCTTAAATGATAAGTTCCCATAATCAAGTCTCATATGGATTTAAAAATTGAGGATAATAAATGATTGCAAAAAATGTGAATACATCTGACTCAGAATATAATATATAATTATGCAACAATTTCAATAATACCTTTTTTTACTTAGTATACAATTACTTTTGTGAAAAAATCAGAACATATTTAAATACAAGTTAAAGCACAACAGAATCTCAAAGAAAACTTTTTTTTTAAAAGAAAACTTTTACAAATGTTCCCCTCTTTTTTTTTTTTTTGGAATATGCTTATCAAAAATAATACTTCTAGAATCAATTTACACTTGCCATGGCAACAATTTGCCAGGGAAATGCTTTAAAGAGTTTGATCAAATAATCAGTTGAGAAAAAATAACAAAAACAAACAACTCAGAATATGGGAGCACAATACTCCTAGAATTAACATTGTATAATAAAATCAAAACCATCTTGCAATGTTTCAAAATTAGATAGACAAATGAATAGAAGAAAATACACACGGAACAATAAAATACAGTGAAATTCAAACTAAGGAAATCTAAATGAATATGAACTTAATATCAATAAGAGTATTATAAAATATAAACTTGATCACATGACTATAAAAAGCTTTTACAAATATTCTCCTTGTTTTAAAAACTAAGTATAAAACACAATCTCAAAAGCATGAAAATCTCTATGAAATAAACCCATACCATTAATTTCAAAATGTAGGTGTAATAGCATAGAAATCCTATGTAACCTCTGAACTGACATTAATACTCTGAGTGAATTCAGAACACTTTTGATTCCGATATCTAAAATCCCCAACACTCATATCAATACCTTGCTGCTTACTTCTACATTTCTCTAAAATATATACCCTTCCATGGCAAAAGAAGCAGAGTCTTGAACTATGTTGATGGTTGTCATTCTTATTCAGCTTAAGTTTTTCTTCTTTAACCCCTCTATATTGTCTGTCAGTCTTTTCACCATACAAATGCTTTATAAGATTACTAATTAAAGACAAAAGCAGGTTAGCAAAATTATGAACAAAACGAGTATATCTGGAATTTAAAGGGTTTTCTAAGGTTGTCTCAGAAGCACAGCCAGCCTGGGGAAGGGCTGAGCCTGAAGCTGCAAATGTAGTTAGAGAAAGTTGCGCATGAGCATTAGATCTCTGGACTTCCCAGGCAGGGGAAGCTATGGGCTTAGCCATGGGAGGAGTAGAGGGTGGGTCTGGAGAGGAGGGGAGGGACCAGAGCAATTTGAATCAGACTTGATTTTGAACTCAGGCCTGGATTCCTCTTCCCCCACTTTGCCTCCAGGTGCTAGGGGATTAAAAGCTTCTAGAGGGTGGGTCATTGCCTCCAGGCATGCAAAATTAGAGCAACAATTAGTGTTAGAACTGGGAAAAGCTGCAGGAATCTCTTCAGGTTTCTCTGAAAAAGCATGGTTGGGAGAGGGAGAGATATTTCCTTGTGTGAGTAAGTTGCTGGCTCTTTTAACAAAAATAAAAAGAAAAATAGAAAATCCACAAAAACAAGCATTAACATGATCTTATCTCCCATTTGTCTGGTTAAACAGACCAAAATCAAAAATAGGATAATTAGGGAATCTAAAAGGTCCATTCGAAAAAATTTAAAGGAAAACACAGCCAGTACACCAGTACTTAGCAGTTAAAGGAGAGGGAAGGAAATTTCTTACCCAACCAGAAGATCAGAAGACTGAGGTTTAGCTTTCCTCTTCGTGGTCAGCCATCTGTAAGGGTTAAAATTCTAGCTAGTCTGTCTAAATATCTAATGAGTGGTCGCCAATAAATTATAAGCTTTAGCAAGAGTTAGACTTTTAAGCATTTATTAAGGAGAATAAGAATTTGGTAAAGAGAGAGAGAAAGGCCTAGATTCCTATCTATTAAAGGGAGAGCACATTTCTAGCTCCCTTCTCCACCAGAGTCCCAAGGAAAGAGCCCAGAGTCAGCGCCAGTCTCTCCTTCCTCCTCCACTAGTCTGCGTCACTTCCTCCCCGCCAAAGAAAAGACTCCTGGTCTTGCCCTCAAAGACCTTCGCTTCATGGGCAGAACTCTTCTACAGTAAGTATCCAGCAGGTGGCGTTATTCCAATCGTTACATTCTAATTAGGGCCTCTTGTTCTTTAGGGACAAGGTATAAAGCATCACTGTAATTAGTGTGGAAATTCAGATTGAGGAGAAAAAAAGGATAAAGCAGTCTTGTGAGTTGGACTCTCCCAACCACCACCACCACCACCACCACCATTGCTATATTATATAGAGATCACTGCCGTCAGATGTGGGAGTATACTTTTGCCTACCTCCACTAACCCGGGCCCTACAACCATATCTCCTTCACTTCTCTATCCCCTATACTCTTCTTCTTCCTTGGTGGGTGTTGAAGGAAGTCATGGAGGTCTCTACTGTGTTGAACATGGTTGTAGAGAAGGTCAAGAGGCAGATGGACAAATTGTCATTAAAATTCCTTCATGGTTTGGCCTTCAAACTACTTTAGGAAGGGGTGGGGCTATAGCAAAAGCCTGAACAATGCAAAACTTGCCAAGATTGCTCTGGGTTCCATGTGACCCTGGGCAAGTCACTAAACCCTCATTGCCCTGAAAAAAAAAAAAGATTGCTATGGGTTGTGTATAGGGAGAGAGTGCCTGTGTGTAATCACATGTGTCTTTGTTTAAAATGGTATTCTTGCCACTAGTTTTACTCAGGAAATAATTTTTTGGTAATAGAAACGTTCTCAGAACCTCATCTAATTAAAAGAACATTTCTTGCTTAACCAAAAAGGGATATCTGAAAATGTTTTTGTGGATTATATCTTTAGAGGAGATTATGTTTTGTAAGCAATCTTCAGATGCTGATATAATGAGTGATATTCAAATCATGTACTAATTTTTAATAATGTGTGAAATGAATCAACAAATGTGAATTTATCCAAAATAATTGATCTAAAACCTGGTTGTTCTATGAGACTTCAGCATTATGATAAACTCCCTTAGGTGTTTCTAGCCTATACGAGGCTCATTCTATAAGTTCTATTTTGATTAACAGTATTACAATGTTCACTAAGGGACATTTTCATTTGTTTGGCCATCATCTCAAATGAAACATATTTAAAAATTGAATTTTATCCTCACCCTCCCACAACACTGACTTCAATCCAGCCTTCATTTCTTGGCAGCTTGATTTCTGTTACTGGTATCAGCAATTTCCCAGATACCCAGGATTAAAGCCCAGTCATCTTTTGGGTCTGCCTTCTTCTTTGACTTCCACATCCAATCTGTCAGCAAGTTCTGTGATTCTTCCTTCAATATGTTTCTCACATCTTTTTCTTTCTGCTCTAAATTGTCCTATCATAGACTGGTGACTATAGAATATTAGAGCTGGACAGGAACTTTGGCATCATTAGTTTAGTCTCTTTCCCTGTGCAGGCATCCCTTCCACCACATTGCTGGTAGCTGGTCATGTAGCCTTACCTTAGACATTTCCAATCCAGTCCAGTGTGGTATATTGGAATCAACATTAAATTTAGAAATCAGAGGATTGAATCCCTACTCTAACAACTTTACAATCCTTGTGACCCTTGGGCAAATTACTTAACTTCTCTAGACCTCAGTATTCCCATAAAATGAAATGAGGTTAATCTAGGATCCTATGATTTCTGTAAGGAACTCATGACTTCATCTAACAGCTATACAGGTGTTGGAATATAGCTCAGGCTTTTTCTTATCACTTCACATAGATATCCTTTCGATAATATTACAACTAATCTCCCTGTCTCCAGTCTCTCCTTGTTCTTATCCATTTTGGGAATCACCACCAGATTCTCTTTCCTTAAAACACTACTTTATAAGGACCATGCTACTTTTCCTGGTTAGGAACATCAATGACTAACCTATAGAATCAGGTACAAATTCTGGATTCAGATTAGTATTCAAGGAATTTCCATACCATGACCTCAGTTCTGTCTTTTTTAAATCTTATTTCCCACAATTTTAAATCACTTATTATATATTATAAGTATATTCTATAATATTTATAATAAATTAAAATTTTATATATAAATGTATATTTACAAACAATTATAAGTTTATATATAAATGAACATATAAAAATTATATATTGTTAATATGTTATAATATATTTTATGTTTACATTGTGTTTATAATTATATATTTTTATTATAGGATGGTGACATGTTATTTATTGTGTTGTTTATTTGTATTATTATATAATTATATTATAAAAAATATTTATAATTAATTATAGTTATTCCTTTGAAAACATGTTTCTTATTTCTAGCACTTTGTTTTTGTAAACTCCATTAACCCCAGCTGTAGAATGCCCTTCATCACTCTTTCTGCTGTGTTAGTCTAATGTAGATTTGCACTTCCCTGCTCCCAGCTTGGACCCCAAATCTGCCTAATGTAACACCCAAGTACATCTATATGGTTTTCTCTTTTCAAAGAAGGAACGTACGCTGCCAACGCTGTTCATATGATCTGCTGGGCTATTTTCTCTGAGCAGGGCTAGTCTGATTCTTTCCTGAATGGAAAAACCGTTTTGTACCCTCTTCCAACAAGGTTATAGACAGAGTTGCTTTGGGAGATGGTAAATCAGGAAGAACCTGCAATCGTGGAATCATAGATCTAGAACTAGAAAATGATTCAGAGGCAATCTAGTCTAAATCTCTCACCTGACAAATGAAGAAACTGAAGGTAATACATAGGAAGTCAAAATCAGAGGCAGGATTTGAATCCAGCTCCTTTGAGTTCTTAACCTATGAGTTTTTAACATATGCTGCATCCTACCTCCAACGCTTAATAGCTATGCGTTTTGACCAACCAACAATCAAAAATCATTTAAAAAAAATTTTTTAAGGTGAAAAAAATTGGCCCTTTTCCTAAGAAGGTTACACTCTAATTGGGTGTGGGGTGAGCGTTTTGAGGGGTTAGACAGCATGAATGTAGTTTTTGCCAGATGATAGAAAATAGATACAAGGTCCACTTTAGCAACTTAACCTCTCTGAGCCTCAGCTTGCTCATCTATAAAGTGGTAATAAACAATACCTGTAGTATTTATTTCGCTTGCTTATTTTGAAGCTTAGATGAGATAAAATATATAAAGTGCTTTGCAAACCTTGAAATGCTATATAAATACCAGCTGTCTATCGTTACTTGGAGTCAGTAATACATGAGTTCAAATTTGACCTTGGATAATTATTAGCTGTGCGACCCTGGGCAAGTCACTTAACTTCTCTCTGCTTCAGTTTCCTCATGTGTAAAATGGGGATAATAATAGCACTTACCTCCTAGGATTGTTATGAAGGTAAAATGAAAAAAAAAACACATTTGTAAAACACTTTGCTATGTAAAAGCTATGGTTTTTATTATTAGTGATGATAATAATAAATAATTTTGTTTTCTTGCCTCAAATACAATTTTAACATTAGAAATACAAGGTGACCAAAAACACAACCTTCAACCAGATAGTGTTTTTTTCTTGAAAAATATTGTTAATGCCAATCTTTTCCCCCTTCAAGTAAAGATAATTTTTTCTTATATAACTTCTAAGTGGAATAGACTCTCAAATCTCAGGGATCTTCTGCTTATCTCCACTGTGACAATCAGACATTTAGTTACTAACATCTCCTTTGAAATATTGTTACTATCATTATTGTTATTGCTGTTATTACAATAATAATAACTACAATTCAAATATAAATGGATTTCAAAGTTTACAATGCATTTTTTTTTTTACAAAAACCATGTCAAGTAGGTAGTAAGCCATTATTATCCCCATTTTATAGATAGGGAAACTTCTTCACAGATTAAGTGGTTTCCCCAAGAACAAAAAGCTAATAATTAACAGAGCTGAGAATTGAACCCAGGTCTCCTGACTCTGTGTTCAGCATGATCTTTCTACTACGCCATCCTGATTTTCTTGGAAAAACAACTCAAGTTTACTTTCCTTGGAACAACCTGTTGAGGCAGACAGTATAAAATATCATCCCCATCTGATAGATGAGATTCTGAGAGATTAACTAGTTTATTTGTATATAGTCAGCACCAAGTCCTGAGGAAGAATTCAAATGCAGATTTCCTTATTCCAGATCTAGCACTCCAACTATACTAGTACTTGTCTCTTTTAGCCTATAAATAATAGGTTTTATCTACAGTATGTACCTGACGTGGTCAGCAGGTATCAGATACTCCTAGGGGAAATTAGTACCATGATATATTATAACAAAATATAAAATAGTATAGTGTGACAGAACAAAAAAGGACAGGATAGGATAGGCAAGAAATAAAATAATAAATACAACAAGATCAGCTTGGGATACAGAATTTGAACCCAGACACCCACAAACACAAGTGGGGGTTTCCATTAATTGAGACTAAAAACTAGTTCTTCAATGTGGAGTTGTTGGGGAATGCTCAAATCCTTCCATTACTCCCCTTGTGAAGCTTTAATACTGTAATTTAGAACGACACATAGGTAGGTGAAGCTGGCGACCTTTTCTAGGGCAGAAGCATGTAAACTAATTAGTTCTCTCTACTGGCTTTCTTTGTGAAGAAATGGTCTTGATTGAGATGACTCAGAAAACGAAGAAGCACGAGATCTGCTTTGGATGTTCTTATCAAATATTATTGTCATTCAGCCGTTTTAGTTGTGTCTGACTCTTTGTAACCCCATTCGGGGTTTTCTTGGCAAAGATACTGGAGTGGTTTGCCATTCCCTTCCCCGGCTCATTTTATAGATGAGAAATTGAGGGAAACCGAGTTAAGTGACTTGCCCAGGGTCACATAGCTAGTAAGTGTCTGAGGCCAAATTTGAACTTAGGAAGATATCTTCCTCATTTCAGGCCTAGCACTCTGTCCACTGCACCACCTAACTGCTTCTTCAGGATTTGCTGATGTGCTAAGAAAATTCAGTGTGAGTGTGTGTGTGTGTGTGTGTGTGTTGTGTGTGTGTGTGTGTGTGTGTGTGCACAAAAAGCATTTGCTTCCTCATTCTCTGTCCAAAGATATTAATGTATTCAGCTTCCCTCCCTTAGGTATACTAAGCCTAAAGCCTATTCTGGGTTCACTTGAGTCAGATAATCCCTTTAGTTCACAATTTAAATTCCAGGGAGCACAGACTAGGAAAGGAAGGAAACAAGCATTTATTGAGCACCTACTGTGTGCTAAGCACTTTGCAAATATTATCTCATTTGATTCGCACAACAACTTTGTGAAGTAGGTGCTGTTATTATCCCCATTTTACATGGAGGAAACTTTCTCAGATGAAATAACTTTCTCAGGGTCACACAGCTGGTAAGTAGCCTCTAAAAGGTCAAATTTGAACTCAGGTCTAACACTCTATGCATTGTACCAACTATGTGCTCGGGTATAATGGTGTCTTTCTTGCTTACAGTGATGTTGTGATATCAACAAAATCAGCATCATTAGGCCTTGATGGCCAGGAGCCAATTCATTCATTGTTTTCATTTTGATCTTTTCCATTTTAGTAAAATGATCAACCTATCAGTGCCAGATACAATTGATGAAAGAACAATTAACAAAAAGAAACTTACTCCATTCACCATCCAGGTAAGGAAAAATGCTTCCCGCCCCCCGCCCCCCGCCCCACCTCGTTTCATCTGAGTTATAGGAATAGATTTAGGTGAGAGACTAGTGCCACAGCCACAAAATCAATCCAAGTCCCTATACTAAGCCGCCAACATCAGCATGTGGCAGAGTACAAAATTAGCTTTGCTTTGATTTAAATACAGTATTTCCCAGAAACTGGAACAAAAAAGGGAAATAAGCCAGGATTCAGAGCCTAGGATTTTTGTGCAGACAGGTGGGAATGTTGTCTTTTACTAGCTGGTTGTATTATTTAAAAAAAAAAAAAAGAAGAAGAAGTGGTGACGCGGGGCAGGGCGGTAGAGGGAGATTTATTTATGAAGGAAAGTCTCAATAGCTTAAATTTAACCTCAAACTTCCCCTGAGTTATCTTTGAGCGCATTCCAAAAACATGCCATTTTAGTGAAAAAGATAAGCCTTTCTAAGAAATGAGGGGGCAGAAAACGGGAAGTGTTCTGGCAGCTTTCACTGTGGCATGCTACATTATTGACTGCATCAGTGTGATAAATATAACCTGCTTTTAGCATTCAATTACTTTGATTAACTGGAACACTAACCAGCAGTAAGTGTGTCAGAACAATTAAATTGCCTTTCTGCTTTGCATTCCACTTTTATAAAATAATTGAATCCATTTGGTTAAGAACATATATCACTGATTAGTTAATCTGCAATGTATTAATTTCTTGATTCCTGTTTGGGCTTTAGCAGGGGTGTGTGTGTGTGTGTGTGTGTGTGTGTGTGTGTGTGTACATGTGTGGTTTCAGAGAAATTTGGAAAGACTTGTATGAACTGATACAGAATGAAGAGTGTAGAACCAGGAGAACAGTTTATAAAATGACAATATTATAAAGACAAAATCTTGGAAGACTTAGGGATTTGGATGAATACAGTGACCAACCAGAATTCTTAGAGGACTCATGAAACTACCTACTAAGACAAGCTCAATTTGGGAATTTGTTTAGATTATTACACATTTTTTGTAACAGAGATTTTGTTTTTCTTGCTTTCTCATTGGGAAAAGGCAGGGAGATCAAAAAGTAGATCCTTATAAAAAATATAAAAAATTGAATTTAACAATTAAAAAATTAAATAAAAAAGAAAAAGCAGCAAAGCATAATAGAGTGATGAAAAAGTCAGGAAGACCTGGGTTCAAATCTTGCCTCAGACATTTTCTAGCTACGTGACACTGGGCAAATCACTTAACCTCTTGTGCCTCAATTTCCTCATCAATAAAATGGAGCAAAAATAGCATATACCTCATAGATAGATGAAGCTCAACTGAAATATTGAATATAAACTTTACAAACCTTAAAGTACTGTATAAGTACGAGCTACTATTATTATTCTCTTATCATTACATTATGGATCTATGACAGTTTTTCTTCCTCATGGGTCATTTCTATCTATAATCCCATATATATATATATATATGTGTGTGTGTGTGTATATATGTATATGTATATGTGTGTGTGTGTGTATATATATGTATGTATATATAGTTTGCTTTCAAATGGCCCTAAGGAGATCAGTGTGTATAGATTGAGTTGACACATTTTTAACCCCTCTACACATTGTACAGGTGAGCCTACATGGTTATAAGGAATTAGTATAAAAATTGTGTGCCTATTTATCCAAGTTATCTAGATACTATGGGTACTCGGTAAAATATTGTCCTAATAACACCAGCGATAGCTCATCCAGAAATTTGACTGTTGGTTATTATTCTCTTCCCACTCACTTTCCATGCCAAGAAAGCTAGTGCATCTTTCTTTAATGACCTCTCTTTACATCGACTGCTGTGATATAGTGCATAGGCAATGACGAGACAATGGGTGGCCTCCTTGGATATTATAATGTTGCTTTTTTCTCAATAAGGGAGTTTCATGTACTTTCTCCATCTCAAAGTAGGATGGGAAATGTAAGAATCTTTACTAAAATGGGCATTCCACTTAACATTTGTTTTTTGAAGAATGAAGCATCAGGCTAGCCATTGGGTCTTCTATCTTAAACTCTTCTTTTTTTCCTCATTCTGTTATTTACCACTGGTTTTTTTTTCTTCTCAGAGATATCATGCGATCTAATGCAGTAATGCCTTTAAAGCTTTGTAAGGTCTTCAGAAGACATTAGATGTTAGTGGTGCTTGACAAGTTGTTGTTATCATTAATCACTACCTGGTATTTATTGGTATGTTTTGTCATTTTCCCCCCACCTTCAGGAGAATTTGAACCTGGCTCTGAACTCTGCTTCAGCCATTGGGTGCCATGTGGTTAACATAGGAGCTGAGGACTTAAAAGAAGGGAAACCTTATCTGGTCTTGGGCCTTTTGTGGCAAGTCATCAAAATTGGATTGTTTGCCGACATTGAACTCAGCAGAAATGAAGGTAACAAACAGAGGCTACCGCCTTTTATTTTGTGGGATATGGCCTTCTATTAATGCATATATTTTGATGGGGTGGAGAATGGTGTAAAGGGAAGCCAGAAAGCTTGTTTAAGAAGACTTGAATAAAATATATGTAAATGAATGCTGGCCTCCCTACATGACATGACAGATGGAATTCAACATTTCCTCATTTCTCTTCTTTCCCGTGGTAATCGACTTCTTAAAATATGACAGTGTAAGCTTCTTAATACCACAGGCTGATAATGCCTGTTTATATGGAATGTGCAACTTACTTTAGCTGTCTGGGACTCCAGCCTCAAAAAGCTTTCCTCAGATAGCTCATTTTAGATCTAGATAATTGAATATTTGTTCAGTTATTTTAGTCATGTCTGACTCTTCGTGATCCTCATTTGAGGTTTTATTGGCAGAGATATCGGAGTGGTTTGTCATTTTGTTCTCCAGATCATTTTATAGATGAGGAAACTGAGGCAAACAGGATTAAGTTACTTTTCCAGGGTTACACAGTTAGCAAGTGACTGAGGCAGGATGATGAGTCTTCCCGACTCCAGGCATGACACTCCATCCCCTGTACCACCTTGCTCCCCGATATGATAATTGAATATCATAGGCTATTTTGTGCTTGAATTTGTACAAAATGGTCCCTGTCTAGAAATGTAGATTCCTTGAAGAAACTTTCATGTGTTAAGCAGAGTACAAAGGTCACATGACGGATTTACAATTCATAAGAAAGTACTGACCTGCTGTTTATTCCATATATTTAATTTATTTATTTATTCATTCATTCATTTATTTATTTACTTATTTTCTTATTTATTTATTTTTGTGGGGCAATGAGGGTTAAGTGACTTGCCCAGGGTCACTTAAGTGACTAGTAAGTGTCACGTGTCTGAGGCCAGATTTGGACTCAGGTCCTCCTGAATCCAGGGCCGGTGCTTTATTCACTGAGTCACCTTTTCTCATCTGTAAAATAAGGGAGCAAGATTAAATGATTGCTAATACTTCCAGCTCTCATATTCTAGGAGCTTTATTTCATGTACAGACACAACTAGCACCAGAAGTATAACTTCCATTGGACATATATATGCATGCATGCACATATGTATGTGTATATAGCCAGATATGTCATCTCTATCTTTAAATTGTAATACTCTATCGAATGTCCCATGGCTTCTTTTACATGCCTTATTCTATAGTAATAATAATGATAATAATAGGCATGTAGAGAGAGCTTTACATACATGATCTTAATCCACATGTATTGTAATCTTGTAATATTTCTTTATAATTAATGTTTTAAAAGGAGGGAAAGAACAAATATAGATCCTAGAAACAGTGGCACAAAAATATTGGCTTGAAAATAGCAGATTCTAGGGGGCAGCTGGGTGGCACAGTGGATAAAGCACCAACCCTAGATTCAGGAGGACCTGAGTTCAAATCCAGCCTCAAACACTTGACACTTATTAGTTGTGGAACCTTGGGCAAGTCACTTAACCCTCAATGCCCCGCGCAAAATAATAATAATAATAATAATAATAATAATAGAGGATTCTAAATTAAATCTGCTATCTGAATAAAACTTTTTCCTCTAGAAGCTGAGAGAAGGGGGATAGATTATATTGCTGAGATGCTGTAGTTATACAAGTCAGTATTTGCACTCTAAAATAACTTTGAGAATTGAAGAGAAACAGTTATATTGTCATTATTAACAAATTGCTTTCTGCAAAGTAAAACTATCAGGAAACATGGTCTAGTGAACACAAAGTGGATTTTGAGTCAAATCTTGGTGATATTTTCAGTTGTGCCACTGTGATCTTGAGCAGCTCACTTAACTTCTTTGATGCCTCAGTTGTTTCATTTTAAATTAGAGAATAATAGATAATACCATAATCCTTTCCATCTATTTTCCTTGTAGGGACACAGGGAATATTAGCTGAGATTAGATTATTGGATAGAAAGAACTATGGGGTCTTGTGTTAGACCTAATTAGAGTCTTCCACCACACCTCCACAGAGCTGTCTGTCTTCTTCATTCCTCAATCTCCCTTTTAAGAGATTAACTATGAAGGAGAAAAGGGAAATTTGGCCAATCTGTATAATAACCATAGGAGTTTCCCTTAAGTCCAAACAAAACCTATGGACAAAGCATAGAATTAGAATGTTAGAACAGGAAGGGACCTTAGAGGACATTTTTTTTTCAACTGTCTCCTTTTACAGATGATAAACCCAGGCTATAGAGGTTAAAAGATGATTCATTCCTTCTTCACATTAATTCCATAGATCATACTAATAGAAAGCATGGCCAGTTTCCACCTGGACTTAGGATTTATTTTTTTTCTCTTTTCCCTTTTTTCCTTGTCTAGCTCTGATTGCCCTTTTGAGGGAAGGTGAGAGTCTGGAGGACTTGATGAAACTTTCCCCTGAGGAGCTATTGCTGAGATGGGCAAATTATCACTTGGAAAACTCTGGCTGCAATAAAATCACCAACTTCAGCAACGACATTAAGGTAGGAGGAATGCAGTTTGATTCAATTTGTCTGATATTGGAGAGATAGGGAATGTGTTAGGACTGGTTGAAGTTCTACCTAGATACCTTTCTTTAAATTAGTCTAGAGACTAATGTCTTTCTAATTTCATAAGTAGTGAGCACTTTCCTTTAAAAATGAACAAAACCGGGCAGTTAGGTGGCACAGTGGATAAAGCACCGGCTTTGGATTCAGGAGGACCTGAGTTCAAATCCGGCCTCAGACATTTGACACTTACTAGCTCTGTGACCCCTGTGCAAGTCACTTAACCCCCACTGCCCTACAAAAAAAAAAAAAGAAAAAAAAAGAAAATTAACAAAACTCACTTTTCTTTGAAGGATTTAAGAACAAAAGTTTCTTTTTAAAATGTGGATAAGTTTTGTGAAAATTTGCCTATTTTCTACATGTGGAAAGTTTTATGAATTTCAAATTTGGTAATTCTAAGAATTCTTCTACTGAATAAAACTTCTTCCAGAGAGTCATGGAAAATTAAATCCTATACTGAAATCTCAGTGGCTTATCAGTTCCAAATACCCTGAAAAGAAGGCCTAATTGGTTTTCTTTAAGCATATAAGAAGAGGATACATTAGTGAGAGGCAACAGCTGGGTTGTTTTTTGTTTTTTTCTGGCCAAGGACAAATCAAAATGATGGAAAAGGCAGAGATTATAACTGGAGGAAATTTTGGCTAGACAGCAGGAAGTAGTTTCTCATTGTTAATTAAAAGGATGGGACACTTTTGCATGACTAGGAAAGTGGTTGTCTCTTGCTCAAGAGTCTAAGAGCATGAGGGACCGCTAGGTGGCGCAGTGGATAAAGCACCGGCCCTGGATTCAGGAGGACCTGAGTTCAAATGTGGTCACAGACACTTGACACTAGCTGTGTGACCCTGGGCAAGTCACTTAACCCTCATTGCCCCGCCCCCCCCCAAACCAAAAACCCACTACTACCACAACAAAAAGAATCTAAGATTGTATAGCGGCTCTATGATTCTTTACATTCCTGAAGCCTGAGGTTCTCTTCCTGGTCTTTCCATGGAGTTCTAGTTCCAGGGGTGCTTCCTTATAGAAAGTTTCCTGTTTCCTAAGTATATCTACTAATACCCTCAAGCTCATTTCCCTGCCTAAACTGGCTGAAGACAGCTAGGTGGTAGAAAGGATAGACTGAAGGATTTGGAATTAGAAAGACCTGAGTTGGAATCCTATCTCAAATACTAACCAGCTGTGTGACCCTGGACAAGTCAATTAAACTTTCTGTGTCTCAGTTTCCTTATCTGTAAAATGGGGGGTAATGATAGCACCTACCTCACAGAGTTATGAAGATCAAGTGAGTTACCTTGTGTGGCACTTTGCAAATCTGAAAGTGTTATATAATTTCTAGATACTATTATCAACCTTATTGACTATACTTCTTGACTCCACCAAACTTGATTAGGTTTAAACTAAGTGTCTTGTTTGGGCAGCTAGATGGGTGCAATGGATAGAGTGCCAAACCTGAAGTCAGGAAGAATCACCTCCCTGAGTTCAATTCTGGCCTCATGTACTTACTAGCTGTGTGACCCTGAGGCAAGTTACTTAACCTTATTTGCCTCAGTTTCCTCATCTGTAAAAATGAGCTGAAGAATGAAATGGCAAACTACTCCAGTATCTTTGCCATGAAAACCCCTAAGCCTTTCTAAATTGTTATATCTTTTCTCAATCAAAACTAAGATAATTGACTATTTTAGAGCTGTTCAGAAACACAAATTAAACTGATTCCTATTCAATAGAATCATATTTTTCCAGAATTGTAACCATTTGAGAGTGTCTATATGGGATGAGAATCATTTTTAAAGTATTGATGTGTTGATACCAATTCTCTTTTTAATGGCAACATTAAAAGAGGCACATACTTTAATCATATAAAGTCTACATTTAGGGATTCCATCTGTATAGTTCACACTAGTCCCTGGGAGGTCTATGAAGCATCAGGTGGGCTGGTTGCTTCTCTTTTTTCCTGGTACTCTGAATATGGCTGAAGTGGCAAGTGACATTATAGCACATACTATAACTAAGCACTGGTTTTACAGGTGGGCCTTTATTATCCTTTCATGCTAAACTCCCTTGATAGTGTCCCCAAAGAGACTGTCAAAAAAGGTCAGGCAGAAAGGTTGAGATTAGACCTGGTAGCACGACAGATTGAGTATTACTTTTCCCCAGTACAGGTTAATAGGAGAAATGACTTAGACTATATTATCTTTCTGACTTAACAAGTAGTGAAAAATATCTCTGCCTTTGTTTTTGTTCATTTGGCTTATGATCACTTAAAGCTGCTTTTAGAGATTTTTTTTTTAAATCTATCTCTATTTCCACATGTGAAAATAAGAATATACTTTCAAAAGATTGGAATTCTTAGAAATCTTCTGGATGAGACATTTTCCAGAATATTGGAGATGGTCAAAATACTATCCATAAGATCAAACTGCTTTAACTATTCCATAAAATAGACTTAAATTTGGCTTTTATTTCTGGATTTGTGAGTTCAATGGGTCTAGCCAAGAATTTACTGCATATGCTATTTTACTCTCCCCCTTTGCCCTAAAGAATGCTTGGTGATTGCTTCAACTTCTCTCTCTGACTTTCTTCTGTTTTGCTTAGTGTCCATTTAATGTTTTTTTGAACTCTTCTGCTTCCTCCTGTCATGTCTTTTGTTTAACCTTTAGCTGACTGACTTCTACAGCATTTTAAAGGTATATATTTTTCACGTGTACAATTTAATACATGTAAACTGATTGTATCCTTTTTAAAGGCAGCAAGAGTAGTATAGGGTGTGTTTTTGTTTGTTTCTTTGGGGGGGGTTGCTTTTTTGCTTGTAATTTAAAGGGCTTTTTTATTGCTTTTGAATAGAAAATGAAGTGAAATGGTATGGTAAGCCACAGAGCATAAAATGCAAATTATCAAAATGCTTCCAACTTTGTTAATGAAGTTCTAGTCTTGAATGATTACCGAATCAGAAATAAAGCATGCTTGCCATTGGGAACTGCTATCAGCACACCTGTAGTTAGCTGCATTATTTTAAAGTGTTAATTTCTTGATTTCTCACAGGACTCCAAAGCTTATTACCACCTGCTTGAACAGGTGGCTCCAAAGGGAGATGAGGAAGGTATTCCGGCTATTACAATTGACATGTCAGGAATAAGGGTAAGAATGTACATATAAACTTACTCTTAGGAAATGTATGACCTTGAAGTTCAGAGGGGACCTTTCATTTTCTGTGCCTCTGTGCATAGGGCTGGTATTAATGGCCTTTTACTCTTAAAAAAGAAGACATGGAAGTTAAAGAATTGATCAGCCAGGGGCAGCTAGGTGGGGCAGTGGATAAAGCACTGGCCCTGGATTCAGGAGGACCTGAGTTCAAATTCAACCTCAGACACTTGACACTAGCTGTGTGACCCTGGGCAAGTCACTTAACCCTCATTGCCCTGCAAAAAAAAAAAAAAAAAAGAATTGATCAGCCAATAAGCACTATTAAGCACCTACTGTGTGCAGAGCACTCCCATAAGCACTGGAGAAGTAATTAATGAGTAAGAAGACATTTGGGCAATACTCATTGTACTACCTAAGGAGCAGTACAGTATAGTGGAAAGAATGTGGGGCTTGAAGACAGGAAAGCCTGGGTTCAGATTCTCACTCTGAAACCTAGTAGCTGTATAACCTTGGGAAAGGTCCTTTACTAGTGAGCCGCAGGTTTCACATCTGTATCTCCCTCACAGGGTTATTATGAGGCTCAAATAAGACAATGTATACAGTGTCCTTTGCAAATGTTTAGAGTTCTCTATAATGATCTATTATTACTACTATATTCTATACAATATATTAAAGTCTCAAAGTAAAAGGAAATTCTAGTTAGTGAATTTCATGGACATAGAATTTATTACTATAGTTTAAAGAATTTTATAAGCTTATATAATTTGTTCAAAATCAAGTAATGAGGCATACTCTAAAAACATCTGATGTGCCTTATGACATGTTGCCACTATAAGAGCTTGTGAAGTATCTTGGAATTGTTTTAAAGGACAGATACCTGTCTATAATTCTTTGAGATAAAATTCCTGTTCTAGAGGTAAGCTTTTAAGACCTCTTTTAGGCTTATATCTTGAGTATTGATTTCAGGCAAATAAAAGTTATAAATAAAATGCTGATAATTTGCACTAGCCACCATGAGAAAATACTAAGGATATAAGGAAACCTAGTGTGAAGTTTTATATTATGCCTACTATATACTTCAAGCCTTATAGTACTTTGACCAAGACTTGAGATCTGTCTACATTGATGCAGGAGAAGGATGACATCCAGAGGGCAGAGTGTATGTTGCAACAAGCAGAAAGACTTGGATGCCGGCAATTTGTCACCGCCACAGACGTTGTCCGTGGGAACCCCAAGTTGAACTTGGCTTTCATTGCCAATCTCTTTAACAGATACCCTGCCTTACATAAACCAGAGAACCAAGACATTGATTGGGGGTCTCTTGAAGGTAACTATAACTGGCTGTATCAAGATTTTGGGAAAACCAAAACAGATAAACCAGAGTTCAAAGATATTGATTGGAAATAACTATAACTGTTTGCATCAAGATGTTAGGAAAAATCAAAACACAAATGATAGCTGTCCAGTTTGTAATTGAAAACTTGATTGCAAACATAACAAAACACATTGGTGAGCATTTTCAAATGGGTTATCAGTTTCTTGGTTTAAAAAATGAAGAACAAACACATAAATCAGGTCAATTATAGCCAAGAAGGAATAATCAACTACTATTATATCCCATTCATTATATGTAGACTTCACTCATTATCAGGATTAAATGCTTTCAGAAAGGCAATGCTCATCTCATTATCAGGGCAGTTAGGTGGCATAGTGAATAGAGTGCCAGGTCTGGAGTCAGAAAGACTCATCTTCCTGAGTTCAGTTCTGGCCTCAACACTTACTAGCTTGTAATCCTGGGCAAGTCACTTAACCCTGTTTGCCTCAGTTTCCTCATTTATAAAATTAGCTGAAAAAGGAAACGGCAAACCATTCCAGTCTCCTTAGCAAGAAAACCCCAAATGGGGTCATGAAGAATCAGACACACTTGAAACGACTGAATAACATCAGTATCAGATGAAGTAGGAATATTTTCATCTCATTATTTAATGAAACAAGTCATTACGTTGAAAAGAGCAATACACATAATTGATGGACTTAATGTGAGTTCCCATAGACAAGATACTTTATCCCCTCTTCTAAATATGATGTGTTCAGTTGTTTTAGTCATGTCTGATTATTTGTGACCTCGTTTGACGTTTTCTTGGCAAAGATACTGGAGTGGTTTGCCATTTCCTTCTCCAGCTTATTTTACAGAGGAGGAAACTGAGTTAGACAGGGTTAAGGGATTTGCCTAGGGTCGCACAGCCATTAAGTTTCTGAGCCCAGATTTGAATTCAGGTCTTCCTGACTCCAGGCCTGGTACTCTATCCACTGCACCACCTAGCTGCCCAACCCTTTCCTGCTTAGGAACCCATAGTGGCTGCGTCTTACCTGATGTGTGAAGTCCAAGCTCTCCTTATTTCACCTCCTCTGTTCTAGTCAGGCCAGTCCCCTCACCAATTGAACACAGGACCTTACCTACGTAAGTAGGTGTTCATGAGATATCTGCTGAACTATTATCTTTTAACGGATGCTATGTTCATTTCTGTTGTCATGCCTTTGTTCACACTCTTCCCCTGGCCAGGAACACCTTCCCCACTACTTTCTACCTTGTAGACCCCTCTACCCCCACCAAAACAAACTTCCAAAACCAAACCTATCAGATCTCATGAGCATTTAAAGACCTTACTCAAGTGTATTACTCTATGAAGTCTTTCCCTATGAGGCTGACCCACAGTAATTTCTCCCCTTTCTTCCCTCCCTTAGTACTTACTATCTCTACAACACATTTGGTCACTTAGTAATTATATTCTGTCTTATATTGTTTTCTTTTTTTGTACATGGCTATCTTATCTCCCTGATTAGACCACTAGTCCTTGAGCACAGGGACGATGGTGTCTTTTGTATTCTTCATCATGCCAAGCACTATGTTGGGCATATTCATGGTAGGGGTGGGAGAAAGACTTAACTAAATGGAATTGGTGAATGATAGCAGCTGGAATCAAGATTCATCACACTTAATCTCTCTTGTCAGCTGCTTTCTCACTCCACTTGGAGTTTTTAAAAAGTCTCTGTCTATTCTTATTATAAGGATAACATGTTTTCTACACATCTGCTTAATAATTGGTTGTCCTCTGTTATTTTAGGTGAGACGAGGGAAGAGCGTACATTTAGGAACTGGATGAATTCCTTGGGTGTGAATCCTCGGGTCAATCATTTATACAGGTAAGGAGACATAAAAGCTTCACCTAGAAACACCTAAAAAGAGCTATCTCCAAACATGGCTTTCCCTGGCTTGAACCACAAAGGCCATCTCTTTTTAAAAATTCTGCTTTTGTCTTTTGTTCCACCCCCCTCCCCAGAATAATCGCAGACACATGAGGAGCATGGCCACACTCATCTCATTTTCTGAGGATAGACAACATCCTTAGATTAACAGGGCAGCATCTGAATGCATAGATTGATGATTCTGTTGAGGCTGGTATAAGAGAAAAAATTGTGGAAAATTGAGCTGACTGTTTGGATTTAAATGCAAAGAAAGGGGGATCTATGGTCAAATAAGGTTCTTTTTATTTCTTTTCTTTTTTTTTTTTTAGTTTTCAACTCTGGTAGTAAAAATTTGTGTGGCCAGTATAGCAAACTTTCTATATGTCCTCTATAGGCCATGCCAGTATGTACCACACTGGCTTGTTTTAACCATCAGTGGAAGTAGAAAAAGGGCTAAATTTGGAGTCAGATAATTTGAGTAAATAGTCCCACTTTTTTATGTGACCCTGAGCAAATCACTTAACCTTTTTAGCCTCAGTTTCTTTATTGATAAATATAGGGATTCTTGCACAGGAAAGAGCCTTGTAAATTTCGAAGTATTATAAAAAGGCAGTTAGAAGTATTGCTTTTTATGAACAGAAGGAGCTAAATGAACAGATTGCCTTAAAAAGTAGCTATATTTCTTTTTGTTATTCATGCCTCCACTAAGAAACCCAGGGAATATACCAGTCCACTGGTACAATCGGCAGTCAAAGCCCCTCAGAAATGTATCATATTTTTTCATGTTCTTCATTATTTCTCTTTTTTTCCCTTTTGGGGGAAAAATTATTCAGTAATAGCATAGTGTATATTATAGCCTGGTTCACTCATTCTTAGGAAATCCTCCTTGGAAAGGGCAGTTTACAAGCTAGGCTTTTATGTGTTACCTCATAAAGAAAATGGGGGTATTTGCTTTGTTCTGTAAAATATGTGCTGCTTACACGAGGTTTCCATGAGATAATGTATGAGGAAATGTTTTTTAGCCTCAAAGTGCTACAGAAACATAGTTATTCTGGTTTGATTACTGAGAGTCCCATATCTGTGTCTTTTTTTAGTGATTTGTCAGATGCCCTGGTCATCTTCCAGCTCTATGAAAAGATTAAAGTACCTGTCGACTGGAATCGAGTGAACAAGCCACCATACCCTAAACTGGGGGGTAATATGAAGAAGGTAGGCCAAACCATTGCCAGATTCTCATAGGGCTGTGAAGGAATGAGCTTGCCAAATACTGTGTGAATATTTCAGGAGACCAAGTTCAAATAAGTAACATTTACACAAAGACACAGAGATCAGAAACTAGGGCAGTTTTGGTTTTTTTTCTTAAAGTGACCCTGTTATTTTATTTTAGATAATGATCTCTTTTCATTGAGTTGTTGGTTTGGCACCCTGCTATGGGCCTGGAAGATGAACAGTTCCAACTGTCCTATGAATTGGCCACAAACTCAGCCATTCAAGGAATCTGTTGAACAATTAATCAAGGTTGACTCTATAGCAAGGTAGTAGAGGGCAATAATAACACTCATGCCTTGGTGAGTTTACCTATGGTTTTGCAGTTCAAGTATACTATGAATGTTAGAAAATGTGAAAGATCCTTGATATGAGTTGTATTGCAAATACTTGTTAACACTACACAAGAGAGGAACAAATCAAGACTATTTATCATACCTATTCCTTAGTCCAAGAAATATAAAATCAGCCTTAAAAATTAATAATTTTCTGCTAAGGACAGTTAGGTGGTACAGTGGATAGAGCATTGACCCTGGATTCAGGAGGACATGAGTTCAAATTTGGCCTCAGACAATTACTAGTGTGACCCTGAGCAAGTCACTTAACTCTGATTGTCTCCCACATCAATTGTTTTTTTCTGCCCATCTGGACACAAATTATTCCTCGTGCCAATAATTGAAAGGAGCAGCATGGCAGAGTAGATAAAGAATCTGTCTAGGAGTTAGGAACACTCATATTAACATCCTTTCTCTGACACATACTAAGCATGTGACCATGGACAAGTCACTTAACATCTTAAGAACTCACGCAATTCTCTAAATTCATTGTTTAGAGATGTTACCCTCTCCATTGATGAAGGGAGTTTCTATATTGAGAGTTCTTTCCAGGTATTAAATCACAGGTTCAAATTAAAGAAAAATCATAGAAAATGTTGATCTTTTGTTCTGTCTGGGAGGAGAGTTCAGAGGAATGAAAAATAAAGGCTAGTGCTTTAGGGGAAAAAAAGGACTGTATTATACCTGTCAGATTTTCATGTGCTTTATAATGGTATTTTCATATGAAGATAATAACATTAAATCACTTTCCTCTTTGATCATTAACAGCTTGAGAACTGTAACTATGCTGTAGAACTGGGGAAGAACCAAGCCAAGTTTTCTCTTGTTGGCATTGCTGGACAGGATCTCAATGAAGGAAACCGCACGTTGACGCTTGCCTTAATTTGGCAGTTAATGAGAAGGTATTAGTTATTGAATAAGGTGGTTACCCAGATAATAGACATATGTTACCACTTTTTCAGAGATAAGTAATTTCAGCAGCCAAGAAGAGGATTTATTCTGTCTGGTAGACCAAACTAGACAAATGGAGACAACTGTCAGGAATAAAAGACATCACTCGATGCCTTTGGGATCCAGATCTGAAATTGCATAGGTTTTTAGATCTAGAGTTGGAAAAGACCTCAGAAGCCGTCGAGTTCAACCCCATTATTTATATAGCCTAGAGACATAGGGTAAGGTTAATTGTACTGGACTAGGATGTAAAAAGAAAAGTACTTGGGGCAGCTAGGTGGCACAGTGGATAGAGCACCAGCCCTGGATTCAGGAGTACCTGAGTTCAAATCTGGCCTCAGACACTTAACACTTACTAGCTGTGTGACCCTGGGCAAGTCACTTAACCCCCAATTGCCTCACTTAAAGAAAAAAAAGAAAGAAAGAAAGAAAGAAAGAAAAGAAAAGTACTCTTATCCTTCAGTAAACTCTTTTGAGGGTGTGGACTCAATAGTGTACAAATTATATGCCATGAAACTTTAGAGAAATTTTCTTTAAAAACAATTTAGGGGCAGCTAGGTGGCGCAGTGGATAGAGCACTGGCCCTGGATTCAGGAGTACCTGAGTTCAAATTCAGCCTCAGACACTTAACACTTAACCAGCTGTGTGACCCTGGGCAAGTCACTTAACCCCAATTGTGTCACTAAAAAAACCCAACAACAACAACAACAACAACAAAAACCACAATCAATTAGAGGGCAACTAGGTGACGCAGTAGATAAAGCACTGGACCTGGATTCAGGAGGACCTGAGTTCAAATCTGACCTCAGACTCTTGACACTTACTAGTTGTTTGACCTTGGGCAAGTCATTTAACCCTCATTGCCCCACCAAAATTTTTTTTAATTAAAAAAAACAACGAAAAAAACCCACAATCAATTGATTAACAAGTATTTAAGTACTTATAATAGATCAGAGTGCTAGGCACTGGGGATACAAATAAAAAGAGTGAAACAGTCCCTGCTCTCAAAGAGTTTATCTTCTGTTAAGGAAGGCATATGTACATATGTACAGTATGTGTATATGTCTTTATGTGTGTACTGGCTCACTTAGTTTAGACTCTGGACAGTAGGGACCCAGGGTGGAGGGAGTCTTCATTGCAGGGATATATTTAGTTAGACATATACATGCTACTATCTGAATGTTATAAAAATAGATATTTTTAAACCTCCCTTTTCTACTTGAAGTGTTTCTCATTGGAGAGCTCCAGTGAATGGCCTATGAACAGTATAGGTAGATAGATGATAGCTAGATAGGAGATAGATACAGTTATATATATATATATATATATACACATATATATACATATACACATACATATATATATACACACACACTTATATACATATATATATGTGTGTGTGTCTGTATATAGATTTGGAGGCAAAATCTTGATAAAATCTAGCTGCTGATTGTCAGTAGCTTCCATAAAACTCCCCCCCAAAATTCCCATTTAATTTCTTATGCTGACCCACGATATATTGAATATATTCACAATGTGGAAGGGATAACTGCACTTGTTTTTTCTTAGTTCCAGAAGGCAGAACTAGGAGCAGCGGGTAAAAGCTACAGAGAGAGGCAGATTTAGGCTTGATGTAAGGAATAATTTCCTAACAAGTAGTACAGTCCTGAAATAGAATGGGTTGCCTTGGGAGATGATGGGTTGCACATCACTGAAGGTCTTCAAGGGGGAGGCTGTATGACCATTTATCAGGAATATCAAAGAAGGTTCTCTTGCTTAGGGATGAGTTAGACTAGATGGCCCCTGGGATTTCTTCCAATTCAGACTGCATGATTCTGATCCAAGGTATTTGGCTTTCCCTATGTGCAGACAGGAGGAAAGCATACTTATGTATCAGAGGAAACATATTTACCGCATTAGCTAAATTAAATGGGAGGAGCTTCTTCCCAAGCCAACTGAGGCAAAGTAATTCTAAAGTATAAAAGAGCCCTCCTCTGTGCAGGGTTCAGAAAATAATTCTAGAGAAACAAGAAATAAGAGCCAGCCCAATTTCTAAGCTAAACTCCTCAATGGAAGTATAATAAGTCTTGGCTATGCATATGATCTGTGACATGTGAAGGCCAGCAGATAACAAAGAAAAAGTTTAGAAACTCATAAATGCATAAAATACACGTATAGTATTGTATAATATCAATGTATTTTATCTTTTGATACCATAATAATTCAGACTTCTCTGGTATGAAGGGAGGGCCAAAACATTTTATACAGATTTTCCAGATTGTGGCAGTGCTGCACCCCTAATCCTCACGATGCGGAAGGGACAAGTGTATCATTCTCAGACTGTAAATATGGCAGCCTGTGATATTTTGAAAATGGCTGACATGTCCCCTTAAGTCTTCTCTTCTCCAGACTTAGCACCCACTATGATAAGCAAACATGAGGCTATCTATAAGATCCTGGAAGAACTGTGCTTTCAGTAAAAGTAATTGTACTAGGGTACTAGCAGAATGCTAGGATTCCTCTGAACCCATTTAATTAAGTCATCTAAGACAAGAATGAATCACAATTGAAAACATGAGTTTCAAGTTGGAATGTTTACACTGTAAATCTAGCACTGAAGCTCTTTATGTATGAATTAAAGTTTAAAACATAATTAGACTTGGGGCATCTAGGTGGCAGGGACAACTAGATGGCACAGTGGATAAAGCATCAGCCCTGGATTCAGGAGGACCTGAGTTCAAATCCAGCATCAGCCACTTGACACTTACTAGCTGTGTGACCCTGGGCAAGTCACTTAACACCCATTGCCCCTCCCCCCACCCCCCAAACAAACAAACAAAAAACATAATTAGACTATCCAATAAACTTTATCTCAGAGGTTATTTCTGAGTGGAGAGAGTGCCAGAACTGGTCAGGAAGACTTATATTCAAGTATGGCTTCAGACACTTTGTAGCTGTGTATAAGTCACTTCATGGGTTTGTCTGTTTCCTCATCTTTAAAGTAGAGGTAATAATAGCACCTATCTCCTGGAGTTCTTGTGAGGATCAAATGAAATAATACTTGAAAGTGATTTAGAAGCCTTAAGCACTTTATTATTATTAAAATATGATTATATTGCATAATATTATATAGTCTGTTATATAATTATTGCCATATATAATAAATTATACCTAATCATATATAGTGATTATAATTAATAATAATTCTATTGCATTGTACAAGAATGTTAGTAATAATAATTGACTTGGCTATTTGCTTATTTCTGAACCCATTTCCTTTCAAAAGCAGCCTACTTTCTACAGGCTACAGCTAGGTAGATTCTTTGGTATTTATTCTGAAACATTTTATTCATTCAATTCAACAAATATTACTGATACTTCTGAATAAACCTAGTTTTTGTAATAGGATGTAGAAGGGTATGATTTATTGTACTTCAGTCTCTGGGACCAGAGATTCTTCTTGTTGTTCAGTCGTGTCGTGACCACATTTTTAGGTTTTCTTGGCAAAGATACTGGAGTGGCTTGCCATTTCCTTCTCCAGCTCATTTTATAGATGAGGAAACTGAGGCAAACAGGGTTAAGTCACTTGCCCAGGGTCACACAACTAGGAATTGCCTGGAGGCCAGATTTGAAGTCAGGAAGATGAGTCTTCCTGATGCCAGCCCAGCCACCCTATGCATTCCCCACCTGGCTGCCTAGGAGCTTCTTAGCATTTTCTTTTTAAAGCTTTTTTTTACTTGAAAGAATGTTTGAGTGTTAATTTTTCTTCTCCTCTGGTGTAAGACTGTTTATTCCCCCCTCCCCCATTTTTTTTATACTCGATCTTTTGGCCTTTAGTTGTTTTTTGCTCTAGTCACTGACTAGATTTTGGATTTATTGCTTACATGTAAAATCTCCGGCTAGAATACTTTTGTTCAACTCTCTCCTCCTTCTTCTGTAGTCTTTCTTTCTCCTGCCTTCCTCCTCTCCTTTTCTTTCCCCAGTGAGATAATGGGGAGCTTTGAAATTTGTACTGTATGACATAATAACAATGAAGCTTTTAATTAAAATTACCTTAGAGAGCAATAATACTCCATTGTGATTCTGTTACCTCAGATAAGACAGTATTCCTCTGAGCCAAAAAGAATATAATTAGATTTCTCTCTATAGTAATGCCACTTGGGAATATCAAATGAAATAATGCAGGTGAAAGGACTTTGTATACTCTTGGGCCATAATGTAGTTGGTGTTATTAATATAATAGATTTTTGGAGAAAAATACTCTCATTAACATTTCTACTTATTAACATAATGCATTCTCATGTGATAGCCTATTTTCTTCAAAAAGCAATTCTTGTTTTGGGGGAACAGGTACACACTGAGTATCCTAGAAGATATTGGAGGAGGACAGAAAGTCAATGATGAGATTATTGTGAATTGGGTGAATGAAACATTGAAAGAAGCTGAGAAGAGCTCATCTATCAGTAGTTTCAAGGTAAAAATCTCAGTCCCACAATTCCCTTTAAAGGCCTAGCCTTATTCCTTGTATTGAGGTTTACTGGTCTATCGCTGTATTGTAAAATGTCCTTACGTGCTTTTTCAATATCGAATCCTTCTCTTGTTGACTTTGAAAGAGCCTCGTGCCAGAATGACCCATTGTTATTGTGAAGATTATAATCGGTGGTGTGTACATTGACAAACCTCTCTACTAAGTCATTATTGGCAATGATGCTGCTTATTTTCACACCATATCATATTTACTAACATGTTTTTAAAAGGATAATGGATATTGTGGCATTTTAAAAATCAGTAGGAGTTGTTGTTCAGTCATGTCTTACTCTTTGTAACCCCATTTGGGATTTTCTTGGCAGAGATACTAGAGTGGTTTGTCATTTCCTTCTCTAGCTCATTTTACAGATGAGAAAATTGAGACAAACAGGGGTTAAGTCACTTGCCCAGAGTCACCCAGATGGTAAGTGTCCAAGGCCAGATTTGAACTCAGGAAGATGAATCTGACTGATTCCAGGCTGAGCACTCTATCCACTGAGCCACCTAGAGTAAAAATACCTGATGTGTATTTTAATACCTCCTACTATTCTGAGTTTTTTTATACCAAAAGATCCCCATGTCACTGTTTTGCTTGTAGACTTACATCAGCCAAGCCTGTTTTTTTTTATTAATGGGCATTACATTTTATTAAATTTCCTGCCTCTTGTTTTACAAATTAATTCTCAACTAGCCTATATACTAGGGCAGCTAGGTGGTACAGTGGATAAATCACTGGGTAGGGAATTAGGAAGACTCATTCATCTTCATGAGTTCAAGTCTGACCTCAGATATTTATTAACTGTGTGACCCTGAGCAAGTCACTTAACTGTTTGCCTCAGTTCCTCATCTGTAAAATGAGAGAAGGAAGTGGTAAGCCATTCTAATTTCTTTGCCAAGAAAACTTCAATGAGTGAATTCTATTTACTGTGTACACCCAGTCAACTTTTTATCCTATAATTTTTGGAGATCATGAGATATTATGTGAAGAGCCATGGGTCAAAAGTCCTGAGTTCCAATTCTGACTCTGCTTGCTGTTTGCTAGCTCTATAACCTTAGGCTAGTCACAATAGCCTCAGGGTCCTTATCAATAATAATGAATGTAATGACAACAGTACCTAACTCATAGGACTCTTCTAAGGATCTAATGAGGTAATTTATGTAAATAATAGAAATATCCAAACCAATTTAAAATGCTACTGCTAGTAGATTGTAATAGTTTGTCCTTCGTTCCAAAGAGAACTATGACATCAGGGTAAATTGGATTTAAGTGAGGGAGGGCCGTGCAAGGTCACCAGCTTCACTGTCTTCTCCAGAGCCATCTAGGTCCAGTGACAAGATATATATCAGGACGACTGGAGATGGCCCCAGATGTTTAAGGCAATTGGGGTTAAGTGACTTGCCGAAGGTCACACAGTGTCTGAGATGAGATTTGAACTTAAGTCCTCTGAACTTCAGGGACATTGTTCTAATCCACTGCTCTACCTAGCTGTCCCGAAAGGTTAATAATTTTCCTAAAGTCATATAAATAGTGTTTGGTTGAGTCAATACTCAAATCCTGGGCTTCTGATTGAAAATCAAGCATTTTTCCCACAATGGCTGCTTCACTGACTGTCTCTTGATATTAGTCAGTCTCCTGCTCCCTCTTGTGGCTATCTACTGCACTGCTTGCTAGCATGTCCTTTAATAAGTCAAATCTCACCAAAGCTAAATAACTAACTAAATACATACATACATACATACATATATCAAACCTCAGAATGATAGTAAAATCCAAATTTAGCCAGCTAGTTGCTTCTTAGAAACTCTGATAGATTAAAAGTTCACTGTGATAAAAGGCTAAAGTGAATGATTAAAGTGAAAGTGAGGATTGAGTTGATTTTAGCTATTAGTTGTTTTTTTCTGGACCAGGCATTCTTGTATCACCTGTGACATTAAGAAACACACACATACATGCATATACATATATGTATATGTATAGATGCTGTCCTATAAATGTTTTTTTTAAGTTTCTGATCCACCCTCATAGAATAAAAAGCACTTACACATTGCCACCATATTGATATTACTAAAACTCCACTTTCATTATGGTTCTCACCTGTATAAGAACCTATAATGGCTCCTCCTGCCTACTTTTCAGGATCCTTAATAATCTGACTCTCTCCCCATTCCCCAGCCTTATCTCTTGCACATCCACCTTTCAAAGATTCCTCATTGTACTGTGAATATGCCATGCTCATTCTCAAAGGCTTCCAGGCCTTTGGTCTTGCTTGTCTCCCAAACCTAGCCCATCCAAATCCTAGCCCTCTTTCTAAGTCCAGCTGAAGACCAAACTACTCTGTGAAGACTCTTCTCTGTCTCTTCTTTCTAGTTCTCCTGATTTAATCCTTTTTTATGAAATCCAGATCACTTGCCATCTGTACCATAGTTTAGCAGTTGTTTTTTCTTGCATTTTCTTAGTTATTTTTCCTTAAGAAGACTGAAAGCAAAAACTATCTCAATCTTTCCAAAAATAGTACTCGGGGAAAATGTGGTGATTGATAGATATATTCATTTTCTATGATAAAATCACAAGATTTGGGGTTTTTTTTAGGATTGGGGGTGTATTTTATTTCTTTTATCTGATGCCAGCTGCATTTTATCATTAAGGGAATGAATGGCATCTTCCCAGGTATTTACAAACTACAGTCTTCTGAGAGTTAGAGTGGGATAGAGCATCAAACTTAGAATCTACAGACCTAGGTTGAGTCTTAGCTCAGACACTCTCTAGTCATGTCACTATGGATAAATCACTTGGTCCCTCAGAGCATCAGTTTTCTTCTCTGTAACACAGCAATAATTGCATTCATACTTATCTGGAAGTGCAAGAGAAAAAAAAAACTGTGAACATTAAATCACTTTAAAAGTGTGAGTTCTTGGGCAGCTAGCTGGCACAGTGGATAAAGCATCTGCTCTGGATTCAGGAGGACCTGAGTTCAAATTCGGCCTCAGACATTTGACACTTACAAGCTGTGTGACCCTGGGCAAGTCACTTAATACTCATTGCTCCACCAAAAAAAAAAAAGTGTGAGTTCTTATTGGTAACAGTTTTGTTATATCTGTTAATGATTGTATAATTGTATATAATTATTATTATTATTATGATATAATAATAATAAATATATAAGTATATACAGTTGAAATTCCTGAGGCCTTTTCCCCTCATTCTTGAGATCATAATAATTCTGAAGTAGTTTATTTGAAGAAGAAATAAAATTCTACTGAAACCTCAAACTAAGCTGTGTAGAAATCACAAAAATATAACTGGAAAGAATGACCCACTCTTCTTGTGACCAGTGGAAATTCCATCAGAATATATATACACACATGCACATATATATATACATACATGTATATTATGTATTTATGCACATATGTTATATATGTATATGATGATTAAAAATTTGAGAAACATAATTTCTAGGTAATTTAATCATTTTATTAATAAAGTCAGCAGATTATTTATAAAAGAATGGTCATTTGGAAGTCTCTCTCAGACTAAAGACCATCTTGGCTGGCAAGACTCAGTTTATATATTCTTGAAAAACAGATAGGTCGTCAGTGGGGACAAGAATTAACCACTGCACAGAGAAATAATCTGGCCTTTGGGTTATCAATTCAAAGAATGTATTACCTCTTCAATTGAGGGGAGGGTGACCCTCTCCCTGGATGAGAAGTTTTCCTATCTAAACAAAAGCATCTGCCTCCATCCAAGCTTCATTAGAACACAATGAGCTTGCCCACTCTAGATTAAATTCCTTATATGTTTGGTTGGGGTCTGACCAAAATGAAGAGAGTCAATACAATCTTATTATCAAGGAGAAATTGGACCTTAAAAAAAATCAGGGCTTTGGAAGAAGGGAGGAGCTCTGAATCTCCCCAAAATATTGGTTATAAATAATCATTTATATATGTGTATATATATTCTGATGGAATTTAATGTAAATTGTATATATATATACACACATACATATATTTATATATACATTTATATGTGTGTATATAGGCAGATAGGTATGTAGGTATTATGTATATGTGTATATATATATAATTTTTTTCTATCTCTATAGGACCCTAAGATCAGCACAAGTATGCCTGTTCTGGATCTCATTGATGCCATTCAACCAGGCTCCATTAAGTATGATCTTTTGAAAACAGAGAATCTAGATGATGAAGAAAAGCTCAATAATGCCAAGTACGTAAACAAAACTTTTTTTTTTTTTGGTGGGAGAATGGGGGAAGGAGGAAGAAGGGAAGAGAATAGCCATTTATGTTACATCTCCTATTTGCCAAACACTGTGTTGAATGTTTTATAAATATTATCTTATTTGATCCTCACAACATCTTTGTGAGGTAAGTGCTGTTATCCCAATTTTTCATTTGAGGAAACTCAAGAGCCTTAGTAATATCATATGCTACAGAAAGTTCATGTAAAATAAGGATTAAGATGAAGTAATTGAATTTGGCAGTTATGAAGCGACTGAACTTTGAAAGTTCAATTTTAGGGGCGGCTAGGTGGCGCAGTGGATAAAGCACCAGCCCTGGATTCAGGAGTACCTGAGTTCAAATCCGGCCTCACACACTTGACACTTAGTAGCTGTGTGACCCTGGGCAAGTCACTTAACCCCCATTGCCCTGCAAAAAAAAAAAAAAAAAAAAGTTCAATTTCAGGTAAGAAGAAAGGAAGTGGTGAGGAAATAGAGGTAGGAGGTGTAGACTGACAGTACAATGGAGAGAAATTTCAGGGAGCTAGAAAAGAATTGAGGGAAAATAAAAGGGTTTTTGTTTTTAAAGCTAAGGGAGAACAAAAAGTATTTAAAATCTGAGGATAATGGACCAGTGGAAAGAGAGAAATTCAAGATGTTGAAGAGAAGGGAAAAAATGATGGAATAAGATCTCAGAGGTTCAGGAAGGAGGAATATTTAAGGAACAAAAATGGTTCCTTCAATAGAAGGAGACAATATAGGAGGGAAAGAAGGAAGAATAGCTGTAGAGACACCTAGAGGTAGAGAATGGGGAAGATGATTGTTACCTCCATCTTTTCAGTAAACTAGGTGACATAGAGTCATTTTGATAGCATTGGAGGAAGGAAGACAGGCATATGGTTTTAAGAAGAGTTGAGAATTTCTGGGATAACCATTTTAGGAATCAATAAAGATTGCCAAGTTAAAGGAAAAGTCTAGGTGGTATTAAATCGTATATTGTATATTCACACAAGTCTGTGACTTTCTTCAGCAATACTGTTAGACTATAAGAGTCCTTTGTGAGAAATAGGAGGCAAATTTATATCTTTACTTGAAGTTATATAAGAAGACTGAAATGGAGGCAAATCTGAAAACGTCCTCTTCTTCCAGGCTATCAGAAGGGAGCTGGCCATTGGCCCTAGATGTGCCCAGAGTCCTTCAGTCAGCAGCTATATGTGTTCAAAAAGAGACAAAATTGTAATAATGTGACACCCCTCCCCCATTTTGCCACCTACATTTTTAATCCATCTCTCATTCTACTTTTAGGTATGCCATTTCAATGGCCCGAAAAATTGGTGCAAGAGTATATGCTCTTCCAGAAGACCTAGTTGAAGTGAAACCTAAAATGGTCATGACAGTTTTTGCATGCCTCATGGGAAAAGGGATGAAGAAGGTATAAGGCCAAGCAGGGTTGGACTTAGAGGCTAAGTCACTCAGTTTTGACTGCCTTGACACTGGATGCCCTTTTCAAGACCCAAGAAGCATGTGGATTGGCTGTGCCATTCCAAAGTTTTAAGAGATGTAACATTAAAACAGGGTTCTAAGCAGCATTTAGCCAAATAACCTATCCCATGTTTTAACAGAGATATGCTTCATTTCTTTGCAAAAGAAACAAAAAACTCCAAACCTCATGCAAATAATTTATACCCTTGATTTCTTTGAAAATCCAGAATTTTTTTTTCCTAGAAGTCCTCCCCCACAACCTCCACTTTACATAACATAAAGGCTATAGTCTTTCAAGTTCATTTATGTAGATTTTTAAAGACAACAAAGTAATGGGGGAAGAAGAAAGAGCAGTAATTTTTAAGACCATTAGTAGACATCTACCCCTTGTCCATGCAAAGCCTTTGGTCTCTGTGAGGTTCCCTTGGTTTGATGCTCTTTGCTAGTGCCACCTCTTTCTGACATCCCCTCAATCCTCATTCCCTGCTTCTAACCTGCAGTCTCCTCTTTCAACAGCATCACCCTGTTTCTTTTCTCTTCCCCTCCACTGGCCACGGCCTTTCTATAGTTTGCTACTGCTAAGCATCCTTACCAGTAATTTCAGGCATCCTTTGAGGGTGGGTTGGGGTTCTCCCACCCAGCAGAGTTGAGCCTAAATTATTAATCACTGATCTAACACCCCCAGGGCCTGGCCTTGCTTCATTCCCTAGCCTCCTGGGGATCCAAAGGTCCAAGCTTTTTGTTCTTCAGCTATCTATTTTTATCCACATAATGTTTAGGGTTAAGACAAGGCCAAGCCTAGAAACCTAGACACAAAATCCAGAGTTCAAATCTTTCCTTTGGCCAAGATTTGAATGTAGAGAGGTTGAAATGGAGTGGGGGCACCCCAGGCCTCATGGAGGTGTTTCCTTGCATATGTTCCTTGAAGTTGTTTAACTCTCTATAATTTTAACTATGTGAATTAACAATCAGAGCTGTACAGTTGAGAAATGCCTCTGCTTCTAGCAATATTGGGAGCAGCCAAACTACTATAGTGTAGTTTGCTCTCAGAATTCTAGTATTTTACTTGTTAGATAGATCACGTCATTAACATTGTTTACTTTCATGAAACTTTAGAGTCCTTATGCATCCTATGGAGTTCAGTGCCAATAAATTATCCATCCTATCCAAGTCAGATAACCAGTTGAATAGATATTTACATAATTATAAACAAAAGCCCTGTGGATTTGAATGGCTATACTTAAGAAAATCTCAAGAAACAAACTTAAAGGCCTCAAAGAAGCACACCTGTCCTTACTAAAACCAGGCCACCTCCTAATTGCTTTGAAAAGGTCTGCTGACAGAGGTGTCTTATTTAAAGATATCACTTAATGGACCTTAGCCATTTTTTAAAGCAGTAGAAGTACTTCATCCTCTTTTGGTTCACTGAGAGGTACCCCTTATATTGATCCACCAATCAATGTTTCTACTGTATCTGTATGCACAGGCTTGAATTTGCCTTAGTCTAATCTATACTCATCCTATAGCCTTATCTGTCTCGCTAACCTCCTTACAGTGAGGAGGAATGTAATTGCCTTAATGAAAAATAAAGAAAATGCTAGAAATCTGTCTAAATAAAGCATTCTCTAAAATGCCTGTATTTTGATGTTTTCTTTTGAAATTTTAGCAATAATAAAATGTTTGTGATAAATGCGAAAGGATTAAGGTTGAAACTTAAGTTCTCAAAAACATGTCCATCCCTGTCCTCTTGATGAAAGACATTGGAGGAGGTTGATGCCAAAGGATTAGGGTACTCAATGGGGCAGCTAGGTGGTGCAGTGGATGAAGCACCAGCCCTGGATTCAGAAGGACTTGAGTTCAAATCTGACCTCAGACACTTGACACTTACAGGCTGTGTGGCCGTGGGCAAGTCACTTAACCCTCATTGCCTCACAAAAAAAAGAAAAAAGGATTAGGGTACTCAAAACTGTGTCAGATAGGATCAGTTGATAAAACCTATAGCATGGGATAGAGGAAGCTAAACATAAAACAAAACAAACCCCAAACAGAGAACAGAAGTTGACAGTGCCCTCTGGGAGTTCTGATTTTCTAGCGATGTAAAATGGAAGTCGTCAAATTGTTCTGCTTGTCCCTAAAGAGTGTAACTATTAATAGTTAATATTTATCTAGGATCTGCTTTGTGTCAGGCACTGTGCTAAGTACTTTATACTTATTATCTCATTTAGTCCTCACAACAACTCTGTGTTCTTGTTCAGTGGCTTCAGTTGTGACCAACTCTTTATGAACCCATTTAGGATTTTCTTGGCCAAGATACTGTAGTGGTTTGCCATTCCCTTCTGCAGCTCATTTTACAGATGAGAAACTAAGGCAAAAAGGTTAAGTGACCTGCCCAGGGTCAGCCAGGTGGTATCTGAGGCCAAATTTGAACTCAAGTCTTCATTTTGGTTTGTTTGTGGGTTTTGGGGTTTTTTTTGCAGGGCAATGAGGGTTAAGTGACTTGCCCAGGGTCACACATCTAGTGTCAAGTGTCTGAGGCTAGATTTAAAGTCAAGTCCTCCTCAATCCAGGGCTGGTGCTTCATCTACTGCACCACCTAGTTTCCCCCACTGAACTCACGTCTTCTTGACTCCAGGCCCAGTATTTTATTGTGCCACCTATTTTTCTCAACTAGGAGCAATGAGGGAGATTTTACCCTGATAAAAAGAACCACAAAATCTTAAGAGTTGGAAAGTGCATCAATAGTTGGAAAATACATCAAGTCAGTCCATGGTATCCTATGAGGTAGTATATTTTCCATCATGGAATGATGAATGTACTATCATCTGTGGATGAGTACTTTATGTTAGATGGCCACTTGTTGAAGATATTAGAGAAGGAATTCTCGTTTAGATATGGACTGACGATGTACTTTCCAACTATTGATGCACTTTCCAACTCTTAAGATTTTGTGGTTCTGTCTTACAAAACATAGAGATAGTACAGCATATAGAGTACCGGACCTGGAGTCAGTGAAACCTGGATTCAAATTCTTCCTCAGGTACTTACTGGCTATGCTGTCGCATAACTTCTCTCAGCCTCATTTTCTTTATCTATTAAATGGTTATAATAATAGCACCTACCTCCCAGGGATTTTGTGAGGATCAAATGAGATGACATACATGAAACACTGTGCAAGCCTTAAAGAGCTATATAAATATTTGCTATTTAGCCTAGAGAAGAAAAGGTGTTATGGCAACTATCATCATATATTTGAATAGTCATGGGGAAGATGGACCCAACTGTTATTTCTGTCCAATATAAGGTGAAAGCTCTCTAACAATTAGAGCTGTTCAAGAAGGTAATGAGCTGCCTCAGCTTTTAAGTAATGAGGTCTTCAAGCCAGGACTAGATGATGACTTGTCAAACATGCTATAGAGGAGTATCTTGCTTTATGTAGGAATTGGAATAGATGGCTTTTGAGGGCTCTTTCAACTCATTTGACTACCGCCCCCTAGAGGGAGAAGTAAAGAAGGCATCCCTTATCCTTACAGTGCCTCAGATCCTCTCCAGGCCATATCTGAGGGGAAAGGATGCTAGGGAAATCAGTAGGAGCCTGCCCCTTCTCAGGATCATTTGCTGTTTCAGGGTCCTGGAAATGCTAAATACATCTTGGATCATGACATCATATGATCACTGATCACAGTGAGCAAGAATGATTGAAGAATAAATTCTCTTAAGGTTACTTAGCTTTGTTAAGGATGAGGAAAGATTTAGCAGTCCAAATATATGATGGGTTCAGGTACAAAGAATGGTGATTGTGTTCCCCATCTCCACTAAGGAAGACAAAACGAAACACAAAGATTTCTTTAAACTGCAGTATTTATAAACTCCTTGTGGGCAAGAAACATATCATATTGCGTCCCAATCTCCCATTATATATTGTATTCAACTATAAGCTTATTGAAGTATAGTTAAGGCTTGCACAGTGTTTCATGTATGTCATCTCATTTTCTTTGTAATATTGGGATGGCTCTGTGAGAGTGAATGTGGAGGGACGGGGGTAGAAATTTAGGTTATATAAAAACCAAAAAAAAGATAAAAAAATTATTTTAAAGAAAAATGAAAATATATATCTACAATTTGCTTGAAACTATCACCTGTCAGGTGGTAGACAGTATGCTTCAACATAGGTCCTCAAGACACATGGTTGGCCATTGATTTTATTGGAAATCTTAAATATTTCAAAGTTGGCTTTCTTTGTTATTGTTGTTCAGTCCTTTCAGTCATGTCCAAGTCTTGGAAAAGATACTGGAATGGTTTGCCATTTCCTCTTCCAGCTCATTTTACAGATGAGGAAACTTAAGCAAATAGGTTAAGTGACTTGTTCAGGGTCATATAAGTAGGAAGTATCTGAAGCTAGATTTGAACTCATGAAGATGCCTTTGTGACTCCAGGCCTGACACTCTATCCACTGTTGTTATTAATGGCAGAATGGTTGTTCTGGTTCTAGTCACTGCACTTTGCAACTCAGCCTCTCTCAGCCTCAATTTTCTTATCTGTAAATTGGAGACAATAATAATAACTAACTATCTCCCAGGATTGTTGTGAGATAAAATAATTAGATATTTATAGAGTGCTTTTCAACCCCTTAAGGGCTATGCAAATGTTAGTTATTATTGTTGCTGTTATTGAAAGCCTTAGGCCCTCCAAAGCTGCTCCAAACCTGTGAACAGATAGACTGATTTTTTTTGCTATATAATCTCCAGTTTTTCTTAGTTAGTAAGCTTTATATTCATCTTGTGAATACAAACATGAACATAATATGAATATAAATATTCATCTTGCCAATATACGATCTTTGTTGTAAATTGGGAAGAGAGTCAGCCAAGCTCTTCCCCACCCAGGCAAGACCCATGAGCTTGAGAACATTTTTTGTTATTGTTCCTCAGTCAAGGACCTACTCCCCAATGAGGTCAGTTCAGACCCTTTTGATTTGAGCATGAATTGAAAAGGGTTTGGATCTCAAAGGTACAGATTGTTTTCTTCCCATCTTATGAGAGACTACACGATGTTCTGAAACTTAACTATGAATTATGGACATTGAAGTTCCCAAAGACACAGAGTTCCTTTTCAGACCTGGGAAAGATAGAGGCAATCATGAACTCTTAGCCAGGGGAGGATTTTGAGGACTTTTGATTGAGGTGGGAGAGAGAGGAAATAGAAACCAAGAAAAGGTATAGCAGCCAACAAGAATAAAACTTGCAGGTTGAGTTTGGGACTAGACACTAAGCATTGAAGGCTGATTGGCAGCCAAATCTCCACTCAAAAAAAGCAAAGAATTCTGATGGGGTTGGCTGGAATTAACTGAAAGTGTATGCAACAGGCAGTCCTTGGAGATCAACACTAAGACACTGCAAGTTTAATTCCCTCCCTGTGTCATTGTTGGTAAACATTTCTACACTATTTTTTAATTTATTGCTGCTTTTGTAATCTGTTTCTATTTTCTGATGTTTTTGCTTCATGTAAAAAACACACAACTATGACCAATTCCAACTTCTTTGCGATGCATTTCTGTATATTGGTTGCATAGAAGGAGGGCAGTGGAAGACACCAATAAGTAGCTGTTACAATTTATGTTTCAAGGAATACCTCAAATAATGTTTCTATTGTGGAGTGATGACAGGAGCACAGGGCTTTTTTTTAGAGGACTTGGATTAAGATCTTGACTAATTAGTAGCTCTGTGACTCTGGGAAAGTCAGTCAGCTTCCTAGCATATGTTTCCCCATCTGGAAAATAAGCAAACTACATCAAGCAATCTCCAAGACTCCTTCCAACTATAAATTTAAATTTAGGCTCTAAAATTAATTGAATTTTAGTGCTAAGTGGCACAACATATAGAGCATGGGACTTCAAGTTTGGAAGACAAGTTCAAATTTTCCCTCTGACACTTAGTAGCTGTGTGACCCTGGGCAAGTCATTTAACTACTCTGCCTCAGTTTCATCACTTATAATAAAATGGGAATAATAACAGCACCGACCACTCAGGGTTGTTGTAGGTTTCCAATGAGTTAACATACATAAGGTACTTTGCAAACTTTAAAGCACTATTCTATTATTATCATTATAATAATTATATCTAATGATCCTTTATTGTTTCTCACCTTACACTGATTTCCCCTAAGCATAGGTTTGATTCTCTCTGTCTCTTTGTCTCTCTCTGTCTCTGTCTCTCTCACATACACACACACACACACCCCTACCCTAACTCAATAAACTCTAGTGGCTCCTTACTGTCTTCAAAATCAAATGCAAAATGCTCTATTTGGTATTCTAAGACCTTAAAAACCTAGCCCTCTCATATCTTTCCAGTTTTCTTATACTTTACCACACAACATATATACTCTTTGATCCAGTGATAATTGAAATCCTGGCTGTTCCACGAACAAGAAATTTGTTTTCTCATCTCTGGGAATTTTCTCTGGCCATCTCCCATGCCTAGAATTCTCTCTCTTCTCTACCCTGCTAACTGATATCCCTGGATTTTTTTAAAGTTCCAACTAAAATCCTATCTTTTACAAGAAGCCTTCACCAACCCCTCTTAATCTAGTGCCTTCCATCTATTCATTATTTCCTATTTATCTTGTATGTGGCATGTTTTGTATATATTTGCTTGCATGGTGTTTCCCCCATTAGATTGAGGTAAGAGACTTTTGCTTCTTTTTTTTGCATTTCAGGTGCAGTACCTGCCACATAGTAGGTCCTTCAAAAATGTTTGTTGATTGATTGATTTCTGTTTTACTGATGGAGAAATTGAAACCCAGAGTAACCAAGCCTCTATAGTCATTCAACAATCAAGTTTTGGATATGATTTAATTTTTTGTTTGTTTTTTTTTTTTTTAGTGAGGCATTTGGGGTTAAGTGACTTGCCCAGGGTCACCCAGCTAGTAAGTGTTAAGTGTCTGAGGCCAGATTTGAACTCAGGTACTCCAGGGCCGGTGTTCTATCCACTGCGCCACCTAGCTGCCCCCCCCCCCTGATTTAATTTTTTTTTTTTTAAGATCATGTTTGGATATAGTCCCCCTGATGAAAAATTCTCTTGTAGGAAAGAAACACTGTTAAAAACAAAAACATCTGAATCAATGAGTATATATGCATAGTCCAACACCTTTCTTCTGATAAGACAGGTAAATTTTGACCTCTATGCTCTGGAACCAATATTGGGTCACCTGATTAAATTTGGGTTCAGCTGCCCTCTAGTATTGTTTTCATTTTATATTATCACGGAAAACTCCCACAGCTCACAATTTGAGTGCACAAATCAAAAAAAAAATTTTACTAAAGCTCTTTAGCACTTTAGTAAAATACAAACCTTGACAAGGAGAATTTAATTGACCCACAGAGAAAATCTGTCGGTTTAATGAACTCTAATTATAAACAGCCTACAGAATACAAAATAAAGGACAATTCGACTGAATCTCAAGCTGTGTGTAGCTGGTCTTGGGAGCTGCAAAGAGGAGATTGTTGTGCTCAAGGAGACAGAAGAAAGGCCGCCTAATCTGTGCATCTGTTATTGATTCAAGAGGGTATGGAACAAGGTAACTTGGTATTTCTTTGTGGTTGACTTTGCAGTACTTTGGCAAAGAAAAAAACCCTAAACACAGGGAAGTGTATTCGTGAACTCATTCATTTTACAATGAAACATAGGCCAGCCAAAAGATGAAGTCACTCTGGTCAAGGGTGAGAGAAAGAACATGGGGCAACTCTTGCTTTGCCTCCACATTATAATCTCCACACCCAGAATTCTCTAGCCTCTTCTTCCTTATATTGGACTCTGCTGAATGCCCAAGCTATGAGAAGTGAAATTCTGTTCACTCTGGAGAAATCTGTAATCAAGCCATTCTGGCCTAATTCATGTTCCTTCCACTTGCTACTTCATTCCCCCATCTCCATGCCCTGACTATCTTCCATGACTGAAAAATACATTCTCTTTCTACCTCTATGTTTTAGAATGTCCAGTTACCTTCGACAATATGGTCAAATCCCACTTTGTGCATGAAGCTTTCCCAATTCACCTACTTGCTAGTGCCTTCCTCATCAAGATTACCTTGTATTTATTTTGGATGTGTTTTATACATACCTATTGTATGTTCATATCTTCTCTATTTTAATGTGTTTATTTTTTTCTTTTTTGGGCAGGACAATGAGGGTTAAATGACTTGCCCAGGGTCACAAAGCTAATAAGTGTCAAGTGTCCAAGGCTGGATTTGAAGTTAGGTCCTCCTAAATCCAGAGCCAGTGCTTTATCCACTCTGCCACCTAGCTGCCCCCTTAATGTGAATTTCTTTAGAGCTGTCAATGTTTTTCTTTTGCCTTATATCCCTAGAACTTACAAAAGTGCCCACATGTAGTTGGAACTTAATGTTTCTATTTGTAAATAAGTTTTTATCAATATTTTTTATTTCTTATATTACTTGTAGTTATTCAATGTATCCCTCCCCTTTCCTCTCCCTGAGAGCCATCCTATATCACAAATGGGATTCTTTTCTTTAGAGAGGAAAAAAAAAGTCAGTACAACTAATCAATATATTGGAAAAAGTCAGAAAACAGGTATACAATGTGTAAAATTTGAGGACCTACTACCTCCATTAAGGGATAGGTTAAAAGTGCCTTAACATATCCCTTCATTCAAGTCCTATTTGGTCGTTATAATTACTTTTGATTTTTTGGGCATATAGTTATTTTCATTTACATTATTGTAATCACTGTGTATATTGTTTTCTTGGCTCTATTTACTTCACTCCATATTGATTCATATCAATCTTTCATGTTTCTCTGAATTAATCACATACATTTAGAACAGCAGTTATAGTCCATTACTTTCATATACCACAATTTGTTTAGCTATTCCCCCAATTGATGGACATCTCTTATTTCTGATTCTTAGCTATCACAAAAAAAATGATGCTATAAATATTTTGGAGTTTATGAGGATCTTTTTTTCTTACCAGCGTCTTCCTTGGAGTACAAGTCCAGTAATGGAGACTCTAGTTCTAAGGGTATGGGCATTTTACTCACTTTATTTGCATAATTCCCAGTTACTATCTGAAATGGTTGTACCACTTAACAAACTCCAGTCACAATATATTGGTGTGCTTATCTTTCCCTAACTCCTCCAATATAGGCTGTTATTTTGGGTGGCTATTTTTGACAATTTGCAGAGCACAAAGTGAAATTTTAGGGTTGTTTTGATTTGCATTTTCTTTTATCATCACTTTGTGATTGGCGGCATTTTTTTCTCATCTGATTGTGAATACTGTTCAGTTTTTCTTTTCTTAAGAGATCTTTGTCCATATCCTTGGATTATTTATCAATCAGGGATAGTAAATATAAGATATAAAATGCCTTAGATACCAAAACCTTCTTAGAGAAATTTGATATGAAGATATTTTTTCCCATTTAACCACTTTCTTACCATCTGTGTAGAAGCTTTTCAGTTTCAAGTAATCAGTTATCTATTTTATCTTTTGAATTCAGTTCTATCTTTTGTTTGGTTAAGAATATATCTCCTCTTCTTAACTTGAAAGGTATAAGATCTGTTTCTTTTCTATTTTTTATAGTATAATTTTTAATATTAAGGTCTTTTATCCATTTAGAATGTGTTGGTATGTGGTGTAAAGTGTTGGTCTAAGCATAATTTCTGTGAGGCTTATTAGTTTTCCTAGCAGTTTTTATCAAAGAGGGAGTTTTCCCTAGGTAATTTATGTTTTCTACTTTATCAAACACTGGCTTATTGAGTTCTACTGTTTCTGAATCACCCCTTTCTTGTTTGTTCCATTGGTTTACCTATGTCTTCTTTGGACAATAACAAATGGTTTTGATGACTGCTGCTTTATCATCTGAGTTCTGAAAGACTGTTCTCTTTTTATCCTTACTTATTTTGATCATTTTCCTTGATTTTCTAGATCTTTTGTTTTCCAAATAAATTTTATTATTTTATCATGCTCTATAAAGTATCCTCTTGGTATTTTTATTGGTACAGTACATCATTAAAATATAAATTGTCATAGTATTGGCATTTTTATTACATTGGCATGGTCTAACCATGAGCACTAAATATTTTTCCAGCTATATAAGTTATTCTTTATGGAACACTTTGTAACTAAATCTACAAATTTTTTGTGTGCTTTGGGAGATTGATTCCCAGATATATTATGCATTTTATAATTATTTGGAATGCGATTTCATTTTCTATTCTTGCTTCTTCTGTTTTGGTATTATTGTATAGGAATGCTGTTGATTTTTAAAGATTTATTTTGAAGTCTGCAACTTTGCTGAAGATGTTGTCTCAATTACTATCTTTGCTGATTCCTCAGGATTTTCCAAGTAAACCATCATATCGTGAACAAAAGGGGAGTTTTATTTCCTCTTTACCAATCTTCATTCCTTGAATTCCTTTCTCTTGTCTTATTGCTATTACTAACCTTTCCAGAACTATTTCAAATAGTAGGGAAAGTGAGCATCCTTGCTTCAGTCCCATATTCATTGGGAAAAGTTCTAGTATATGCCCATTGCATATTATTTTTGCTTTTGGTTTTAATAAATGTTTCTTGATTCAATAGGTCACTGCTGACTTAGTGTTCTTCTAAGATAAATATGATAGTGCCACAGGCACCCAGTTACTTCTGGACTCCATATAGCCTATCCTCTGCCAGCTCAGTTATAACAACTGGGGATCCACCTTCATTCAGATTTATATGTGCTAGCAAGTACTTCATCTACTGGTAAAATTAAACAATTCATTAGATGTTACTCCTCTTTCCCTGTTAGAAAAAAAAAAGGTGGTGGTGGTGGTGGTTTGGGGTGCTTCCCTGACAAAAAAAAAAAATCTTTGGATGGTGTCAGTGCCTTTGAGAAAATTGTTTTGTGACTGGCTGAGAAAAAATTTGAAGAAGAAAAAGCTGGAGCCCTAGACATGTAAGGGGACATAGTGACATAATGAATAAAATGCTGGACTTAAAGTAAGGATGACATGGACTCAAAGCCAACCTTGGATATATAGGGGTGTGATCCTGGGAAAATCACTGAATGTCCCTGAACTCAGTTTCAAAATTCAAGCAAACTCAGCAAAATCAGCTGACAATAGCACCACCTATATTCCAAGGGTTTTGTGATCAAATCACATAGTTCATAAACTTAAAAAAAAAAACCCATATAAATGTGAATTGTTATGATTTTCACCTGAGATGTATGTACTGTTCCATTCTTTTTATTATGATTCCCAGTGCCTAATACAATACCTGACACTCAGTAGCTGCTAACAAATGCTTGTTGGTTAACAGTGGAAAGCAGGATGACCAGAAGGTCACGTTTATAAATATAAAAGAAAAACTAAAATGTCAGCATTCATTACATCGTGGAAGCCTTTCAATAATTGTAAACTGTCCTGGGCATAGTTTAAGGAAAAGAACCTCCAAAGCAGGTATTAGGCACATAACAACACCTGTGCAAGTGAATACTCAAATCATTATTGATCAGGTCCCTCTAAAGGTTCTGTTTGTCCCACCAACCTACTCCCAATTGTGGGTGTGGATAGAATTAACATCAATCTTCTATGTATAGTGCTCCTTAGTGGCACAATTCTTAGGGTATGCCTAGCAAGCCTTCCAGTTAAGCCCATGAACAGGACCCTTCCTCCCCTCTCCCATCCCCCAACTTCTGATTCCCCATTGGTGCCAGTCACGATGACTCAGAAGTTTTTATCAGGGGATGAAGAGATGCCTCATTGTCTGCACAGAAGGAATTCTGTGCACATTCAAGAGAAAACTTGCCACAAAGAACTCCTCTTCCCAAAGTTTTGGAAGCACTTGAGGACACTTTCCTACTTTTATCTGGGAAAGTCGAGGTGCGTGTATGTGAGTGTGATGGAGGGGAAAAGGGAAGCCCTATATAGTTGTAAACACGTTCTACCTAGTCAAGACTGCCCGTTACGACTCTCTGGTGTCAGAGAAGCTGGGATTGGTGGGCTGTGGAGAGACACCCAACTAACATCGAACTGACAACTAACTTTCTAGCTCTCACAAGACACACACCACTCCCCATTCCCCAGGTAAAGGGAAGAAATATTGGAAGGGGATTGAGGCTGGCCCATCCCAAGGAGAGAGCCTTGTTTCGGGGCGCTACATCTCTGTTCTGGCAAAGGCTTTCCCAAGGATGAGATAGCTGTAAATCAGGAACGGGGAGATGGAGGTCCTTGCCGGCTCCACGTTTGCCCTAAGACCCAACTTCCGGATTTACCAAGGCACTCACTCACTCACTTCCGAGGAAGGTACAGAGGGTCACAGCTTCCTGTTCAGCACGCTGCTGCCACTTTATTATTCCTCCTCCCCCTCCCCCTGTTCACTTGCTAAACTCCCATCAAATGCCAGGCAAATTATCTACAATGGCTCCACAGCCCACATCACGTCGCCAGCTGTATTGAAAAACAAAACAAAACAAAGCAAAAACCCCCGAGTTTGGAGACCGCAGGGAACTGGGGTCCCCAGCTCGGGGCAGGGGGAATCCCCTGAGCACTCCCAGGTGAGCATGTCATAGACCAGGTCCGGGGCGCCCAAGTCCAGATCGGCAAACGCTCGTGCTGGCAGTACCGGGAGGGGACAGGTTCGGGCCGCACAGTCTCTAGAGATTCCAGGCTGGGGCGTCTGGGACGTCACCCGCTCAATCGATCTGAACTCACTCAGGATTCCCAACTGGTCTCGCTTCCAAGTCCTGAACAGTCCCACTTGGGATCACTCGGTCCCACTCACAACGTCTCTTCCCCGCGGGTAGGCGCCACAGTGGAAGGAAAAAGCGCTGGTGTGAAAGTTCACCTGCGGTTCTCCAAATTCTCTACTCTAACAAGTGGCTTAGGCGCCTAGCTCCCAGACTTTCTAGGGGATTCCCAGGGAGAAGGGAAAGGCTCTGCTTTCCCAGAGGTGGTGGGAGCGAGGGAGGAATGAGTGGAGGACCCAGGTGTCTCCAAGCACTGTACCTCCTGCCGCCGCTCCCTCCCCGTGTTGGAGGTCAGCTCACATTCTGAGCTCTGTGGACAATCCCAACAGCCATCCAGGTAAGCGCCTATCAGCTCCGGGAAAACAAACAAACAAACAAAATTTCCACAAAATATGCAGTGGCGGCGGCAAAAGCCTACAGCCCAGTAACCGTGAGGTTTCTCAGGTTAGGTAAGAGCGCACGTCTACAGACTGGTAAGACTCAAGAGAGGCAGCGCCTTCCAAGAGAAGCATTCGGCGTTCTATGTTTATTCCCAAAGAAAAGATGTCTCCCTCGCTGGCTCCCCCAAGGAAGAAGGGTGCAAAGCTAGGCTGCCTGGTGACTCCAGAGAACTCTCCATTCTCCATCTGCCTCCCTGCTTGGTTTACCCACCACAAACGTCAAACCTCCCCCAGGATAAGCAGACCAACTGAAATCTCCTCACCCTGCAGACTGACTCAGCTTTTGATGCTCACCACCATATCTGTTACCTCTCCCCTCTGATTGGAGGGCTGGAGGGAGGAGCAATAAACTCTAGTAGAGGACTCAGAACCTGACAGGAATTCTACTTTCCTTCAGGTGAAGGTGCCCTCTGGGTGGCGCCCACTCCTTTTCAGCTTCTTTTGGCTTACTGTCTTCCCTCTGTCATCCTCCACGGCAGGGATTGTCTTTTTTTTTTTTTTTTTGGGTGAGACAATTAGGGTTAAGTGACTTGCCCAGGGTCACACAGCTAGTAAGTGTCAAGTGTCTGAGGCCAGATTTGAACTCAGGTCCTCCTGAATCCAGGGCCGGTGCTTTATCCATTGCGCCACCTAGCTGCCCCAGGTATTGTCTTTTTTTCTTATTTGTACGCCCAGTGCTTAGCACTGTAACCGTCACATAACACCTGCTTATTGAATTGAATTGACCGTGCCTATCTTTCCTCCCAAACCTCAGCTTCAATCCTCAACCCCAGCAGACAGACGTCCGTAAGCTGGATCTAGCTGGTGCCTTTAGGGGACACAACTGGGGCCACGGGATACAGCATTTATCGTCCTTCCCGTGGCCCTCAAGGTTCCCCCTGCGTGCTACCTCCATATCCTTCCCACTCGAGAGAATGGCACCAAGAGATCGGGAGTGTGCAGACCCCGGAAGGTAAGCAGGGAAGGCGTAAGCAGGGAACACTTTCATGAAAGGCCACCTGGGAACCCTAGCGGAGTTGAGGATGGCAAGCTCAGAGATACCCCGACCCTCACGTCCTCCAGGAACAGGCGTCCCCAAGACTTGTTGAGATAGCCTTGGACTCTATCAGGCGGAGGGAGGGAGTTAACAGTCAACAAAATTTACTAAGGGCCCAATGGTCTCCAGACACTTTGCTAAGCACAAGGAATAGAAGAGAAAGAAAGGCAAAAATACTGCCCTTTGGAAGCTCACCTTCTAAAGGGAGAGAAAACATGCAAACAATTGTACATACAAAACAGTGTAAAAGGAAGATCTCTGAGCACTTAGAGGGAGGGACAGAAGGTCTTGGCAACGTTGGATATGAGGGATGCTGGACCTGAGTGGACCCCATGGGAGTTAAAGCCAACCTTGGTGGGCAGAGACTGGTGCCTCCTAGGGGGAGCAGGACTGAGGTCACAACTCTAGTTCAGAATGCATTGGTGTAGGGCACCTGTTATGTCTCTTTCCTCACACACCATGAGTGACCCTGCAACTGGGGTTTCTGGGCCATCTCTTATCCAAGTTCTGAATGGAGCATAGCTTTGGGGAAACCTCAGCCTGTGGGCCTACCCCTTGCCACAGAGAGTGGGGCACACTCCAAATGCACTACACTCACCATTGGGGCATTCCATCGATTTCCAGGGGTGAGGAAGCTAGAGATAAGGCCAGTGAGAAGGGCCCTACCTTCAGGCCCAGGTCAAATCAGTCTCCATTTTAAGCTTTCAGAGGAGTCAGAGAGAGGGCCAGTTTTGCAAAAACAGAACATGTTAATCCCTTGGTTGAGAGATGCCTCCATTTCATGCTTCCTAGAACAGCAAGTCCACAATCCAAATTACTCCCAACTACTTGGGAAGAAGAGGAGAGGTGAGGGTAAAGTTTAAAGATTAGCTCAGCTCCTGTCCCATTTACCAGAGAGACTCCAAGTGCTGGGGGCCAGCTGTGCAGGGTCTTCTGGGTTGGAGAACTGCACTGGGGATGGCTTGGCAATCGACCTGCAGGAGTAACTTTAGGATGCTGGGCCAGAAAGGTCCTGGACCACCTACTCCTAACTCAGAGCCCTAAGAACGTGCCCTATGCCCCACAGCCTCCCTGCAGAAGCAATCTTGGGCACCCATCCAAACTCTTGACTCTTGTACCTGCTTACCTTTTGGCTTCCCACCTGCTATAAGCAGAGGACTTCTGCTCCTTGGGGCTGCCCAGGTCCTTCATGAACCACCACCACCCCCCCAAAAAAAAATTCAAAACAACAACAAGGAAAAAAAAACAAAGAAACTTATCTTAAGCATTGGTACCCACCAGATAAGGAAACAGTCATGAGGTGGGATCTGTGAATAGTACCCCTGACATGGGAAGCAATTTGACATGAACTGTACCAAAACATTTTCTAGGTTTGTTTTTAATCTCAGGATGTGATTGGCACATTGGAAAGGGAAGTTTTATCTCTACTTCCTACCAGCTGATGAAATAGTGGAGAGGATAAGTAACTGAATATTCATTGATGCATAAATCTTTCCCACAATATCCTTTACAGGTTTTGTGGAGTGATACTTCTTAAACTGATTGTTTATTTTGGCAAAAAGTCCAGTAAATTAGTCAAAAATTGAATTCAAATTCATCTTGCAAGGCTTCTTATGAATGAAGGCATGTCCTCTATACTTATGTACCCGCCCCATTCCTGAGCAATGCAGGAGAAAAAGCAAGTAGCAGAGCATCTGTGTTCATGTGCCTTGGAAGATGAAGATCTAGAATATTTAATCAGGGCACAATATCAATATGAGCCAATAGGTGGCACTAGAAATAACAATGTCCATCCAGGCATCACTGAAGCAGGGAAGCACTCTGAATGTCCCCATGCCTTCCTATGTTCCACTGGCTTGAATCTAAGTTTTTAAACATATAAGCTGTTCACATTTCTTGTTTTTACAATGAGTGGACGAGCGGGAGAATGGAGGAAGAGAATTCAAAACTCAAAAAAATTAATAAATTTTAAATAAATAGTTTTTAAAAAGGAATGAAACAGGAATGAATGAGAGAGCTCAGCTCCACAGTGCCAGCCTCAGCCCTGTCCTTGCTGGCCTTACACCCACAAACCCTAGAGCCCCTGAATCAGCAGACACAGGTGGCTGGGCTGCCCCATCTGGGAGATGGGGGAGGGGGTTGGGGGGAGATCTCTAAAGAAACCACGGACATCCCCAGGAGTCGCAACAGCCCTTTCTTGGGCCACCACTAGATGGGTCCCCAGTTGTGGAGTCCCCCACCTCTAAGCCCCCTAAATCCCCCAGATCTAAGTCCCCCAACTTGACCCCATGGCCAAAAGTAAAGGCAAAGCGGGCTTGCAAAGAGAAAGTTGCCAGGAAGATGCTCCAACTGCCCACTGTCAGCTTGGTGCTGCTGGGGCCGCCCAAGAACTCCGATTTAGAGGACTGGTCTAGCGAAAGTGACTGTGATGGAATGGGGCTCGGCCAGTTCACCCCTGCTGCTTTCTCGGAATTACCTGGGCCCAGCTGTCTTCTCTATCCTCTGCTGCTTTTGGCCTTTGGGCTTAGCCGCCTTCTCTCTAGCCTAAAAGACTAAGGAGGCCTGGGCAGCAGGGGATGTTCCAGCAGCAGGCTTGTCTGCACCACAGGCTTTCCTGCTGGTGGTCCTGGCCATTGGCCTGGGGGCCTGCATCTACACAGCAGCTCTGGTTATACTGGCCACCTACCTGACCTCTGGGGATTCCCTCTAGAGGCTCAGCCTGGCTCTTACACCTGTGGGGTCAGGACTGCAGCCAGGAGCACAGGGGAGACCCCCCCACCAAGCCCCCAAGCCCCACCTAGCTGACTCCTCACCCCAATTGATCCTATTCCCCACCCCCACCTGCCCTATTCCCCATAACTGCCCACTCTATTCCCTGAACCCTACCTTACCCTGTTCCCCAGCACCATGCCCCCATGTTCCATCCCCCCACGATTATCCATAGCTGCCTACCCTACCCCGTAGCCCTGTCCTCTCCCCATCCCAGCCTCAGCCCAGGAAGAAACAAAGAATTAAACCTGGGATTCATCTGGAAAAAAAAAGAATAAAACAGGTTGTACCTTGAAGGACCTTACAATCAACTAGGAAGAGAGAACATGGATCTCTACACAAATGCAAAGTATTTACAAAGTAAATACCAAGTAAATTCAGGAGGAAAAGAGCATTTCAGAAGAGGTATGATCAGAAAATGTTCCTGAAAGAGGTGATACCTGAAATAAATCTTGATGGCAAGAAAGCATTGAGGGGGCAGCTAGGTGGCACAGTGAATAAACACTGGCTCTGGATTCAGGAGTACCTGAGTTCAAATCTGGCCTCAGACACTTGACACTCACTAACTGTGTGACCCTGAACAAGTCACTTAACCCTCATTGCCCCACCAAAAAAAGAAAGAAAGAGAGAAAGAAGGAAAGAAAGAAAGCATTGGAAGAGTTGGAGGTGAAGAAAAAGTAGATTTCAGGCATGGAAGACCAAAGGCAATGACCCAAAAGATAGTTTACATTGTTTGCAGAATAGCTAGTGGACCAGTTTGACTGGGACAGAGGAGTTATGATAGAAAGAAAGAAAGAAAGAAAGAAAGAAAGAAAGAAAGAAAGAAAGAAAGAAAGAAAGAAAGAAAGAAAGAAAGAAAGAAAGAAAGAAAGAAAGAAAGAAAGAAAGAAAGAAAGAAAGAAAGAAAGCTAGATAGATAGATAGATAGATAGATAGATAGATAGATAGATAGATAGATAGATAGATAGATAGACAGACAGACAGACAGACAGGTAGATAGATAGGTAGATAGGTAGACAGGTAGATAGATAGGTAGATAGATAATATTACTTTGAAAGGCAGTAGGAAGCAGATTATTGGGGAGCGCAGGAGGGATTAAAATACCAACTATTTTATGTTGAATAGGAATTGGGTTCTTGGATATATTTGGCTGTATTTTGAACTAAAATATTGTTTTTCTTAAAGGAAAATTTTCTGTATATATTATGAAAGAGGATGAAAATGTGTACTATGAGTGTGGGGAAACATCTTCCTAGAAAAAGTAACCTTATAGGCTAAAGAAACAGAGGTACATGATTGTATAAATAGAGTGACCCACAGTCTGGCAAGGACAGGATGAGTCTGACTGATTCTATCTTGAAGGAAGTCTCAGCTAACTTAGACATTTGTGATAATTGCAATTGTATGTGGTTTAATGTTATAGTTATAATGATGAGACTCCAGTGAAATCACTTAGGCAAAGTGGTGTTAATGTCCATAAATCACAAGGGCCACCACAAATAGACTTGTACTATTCCACTGTTCTGATATATATTAACCAAGTGTCAAGCTGTTAATACAATTTCTGAAGAGATAAAACTACAGTCAACTGAAGTGGCCTGTGAACTATACTTTTGCTGTCTCAGTTAACTCAAGCTTTCTCCCAGTTTTGGGTCTTGATAAAGAAACTCCCTCTCCAAGAACTTCTCCACCCTATCAAGGTCTAATTAGGCATGCCCCAGCCTATATCTGTCACTCATTGCTTTTTTATCACCAAGCCAATTTTTTGGGCATAAAACCTCTCTACCTGGACCTCAGCATTAAATGTATGCTTTCTCTTATATTTCTCCCTGCCCCTCCTGCCAGGTGAGTTTTTTGTATTCCTAGGGATGAACAATTCTCTGTCTATATTTCCATATAGTGCAGGTGTCATTTCCTTTGTCCTTCTTTCTTCCTGTTCTCCCTGCCTTCCTCCCTTTCCTTTCTTTTCTTTTTTTCCTTTCTTTCTTCTTGCTGTACTACATAATTACATAATTCTTATCTATACTATCTTCCCTTCCTTCCTTCCTTCCTTCCTTCCTTCTGTGGAGCCTAAAATTCTAACTGTGATGTCTAAAATATCTGTGTGGTTGCCTTAAATTAGAAACTTTAGCACCAGTCTTTGTGCATTAAGCATTTATTAAAGTATATTAGGGATTAGCAAAGAGAGAGGGAGAGAGAGGAAAAACAGCCTTCATCTAGCTATCTAAGAGAGTGTGTTCCTGCCACCAACAGCCCATTCCTGAACAAAAAGACCCAGATCCTTGGCTGCTTCTCCCAGAAATCCCTTGTCTGAAACAGGAAGCAGGGCCCTCCACACACACAGCTCCAAGCTAATTGGCTGGTAGCACTGATTGACACATCTAACAGGCAGTAACTTCCAGATGCCCGGCTGTTACCAGATGCTAAGTCACATGTTTTCTTTTCAGGCCTGGTTCTTACAATGTCCTTCTCAGCAGGGGGTGAAATTCCAATTCTCACCCTTCCTTCCTTCCTTCCTTGGTTCTTCCTTCCTTCCCCTCTTCTTGCTGTACTACATAATAATATAATTCTTATCTATACTATCTTCCTGAGTAACAATTTCTTTTATACCCTGCCTCAAACTCAGTTTTTGTGTTAACCTGGGCTGTAAGCCCAAATAAAGCAATACTTCCTGGCAAAAGAAGATATTCTGATAAGATTATACACAGAGAATACATTATCCCATAGGACAAAATATGACCTCTGGGAACTCTTGAAACACCAAGGTTAAAACTTTTTCTCTATTTCTTTTCTTCTCTTTCCTCCAAGGGCTACAGATTAGAGAAGAGACCCTGTAGGAGGAAATGAAGCTCAGATTGCGAATGTAGCATTCTTGTTCTTAGATCTGTATCTCCAGTCACTTTTCTGGATGAAATTGAGAATAAAGTTTCTCTAAGAACTGGTTTAGACCATGGCTTATGGGACCATCCTTTGGGGTGTGTGTGTGTTTTATTTTTTATTTTTTGCTCATAGAAGTATTTTATTATTTTCTAGTTACATGTAGAGATAGTTTGCAACATTTGTTTTTATAAGATTTATAGTTTCAAATTTTCCTCTCTCCCTCCCCCCTCCCCAAGACAACAAGCAATCTGATATGGGTTATATATGTACAATCACATTAAACATATTTCTGCATTAGTCATGCTGTGAAAGAAGAATCAGAACAAAAGGGAAAAACCTCAAAAAACCAAAACAAAAAAAGTAGAAGTAGTATGGTTCAATCTGCATCTAGATTCCATTTTTTCCTGGATTTGGAGAGCATTTTCCATTATGAGTCCTTTGGAACTATCTTGGACCATTGTATTGCTGAGAAAAGTCAAATCTACCACAGTTGATCAAAACACAATGTTGTTGATACTGTGTGTTTTTTTATTTTTATTATTATTATTTTCCTCTTGTGTATTACCTCATTTGTGGTATTTTAGCTTATTTCTTGATTCTCTGCTTCTATTATTGCTTTTTTTTTCTTGTTTCTGAGATTGTTCTATAAAAGTGACTCTTTGCATATTTTTTTCAAGAACCTACTTATCAGTTGGGTGACTCCTATGAATACCATCTCAAACTAAGTTTTACATGTATAAAATAAAACACACAGAATTATAAAGTATATCAAGGTAATTTTTTAGTGTTAACATAAAAGAATTGTATGCTATGGAAAATGTTTTTGTCATCTCCTTTATTTGTTATTTATTATTGATTTTATTTTTGAGCTATTATTAAATAATCTGTGCATCACTTTAATACATTTAGCTTTGCCTTAATAAATAATCTTGAGTCATCTTTTGAACATATTTTGGGAATTTCTTGGCAAATATTTTAATTAATATTTTCAGCTCTCATTAATAATGTTGATTTATCATTTTCTTTCTTTGTTTTGGCTTTTCCTTTCAGTGCTATCAGAATAAGATATATTTCATTGGAAGAGTATGAAAAAGTATCTTCTATCTTTATCTTTTAAAAATATGCAATATAATAATTAGTTAAACATTGAATATTTGATAGAATTCACTTACCAGGCCTTCTTTTTTCATTTTCCCAATTGCATAATTCACTAGAAACTTATTGAATTTGCTTTTCAAATATTGGTTAAATTGCATTGTCTATATTGTTGGTGGATTTGGGTGTTGTATTTTTCAATATTTTTCTATTTCACATTTTAAAAATTTTATTGACATGTAATTAAACAAAATTAGGTTTATCCTTATCTCCTGATATCACATATATCCTCTTCATCTCTAATGATTTCAGTCATTTCCTTTTGATCACAATAATATGATTTTACTCTTTTGTGAAACAATCAAATTAGCAATTGACATCTCTATTTTATTAGTCAAAATAGTTTTAAAGTTTTTTTTAATATGTGATTTCCTGCTTCCACCTCCACTTAAAAAGATCAGCTGAAGCATAATAGATTCTACTTCAGCTTTTTATTTAATCTTCATATGTAAATATTGATATCTTAGGGGTGTTTTCTGAAAACCATACATTGCTGGGCTTTTACATTCTGATCTGCCACCAATCTCCATTTAGCAGATGAATTCATGACACTGCTTTCTAGATTAAGACTGTTAGGTTTTCTTTTTCATCTCTTTATCAGCTATTCTGGAGTTTTCAGTATGGTTCCAAAGCTCCATCTCATTTTATTTTATTATTTTACTTTATTTTGGGGGCAGGGCAATGAGGGTTAAATGACTTTCCCAGGGTCACACAGTTAGTATCAAGTGTCTGAAGCTGGATTTGAACTTAGGTCCTCCTGAATCCAGGGACGGTGCTTCCATCTCATTTTAAAAGGGAATTGAATTAGAGGGGGAAAAAGAGAATGAAATCCAAACTAGTTATACCTATTTGGGACCATCTTATTTCACTTTTCTAATATGACCTTGCTCATCCAGACTGGACCAAGATGAATAAGTATGATTCTTTCACTCTCTCCTCTACATCTGCCTTCATAATCAGCTCTCTGGAGATCAAAGGAGGTAAGAACCAATATTTCCTGGCTTGCCAATGTAGCACTCATGTTCTATGCTCTGTGTTATCAATCACATTTGTTGGTGGTTTGGGGATGAGGAGAATGAGGTTTCCCTAAGTATTGGCTTAGATCTAGAGCTTATACCATCATAATTTCTTGTTATTGCTGTTGTCATCATGTGTATTATTTTCCTCTTGAGGATTATATTACTCATGGAATTTTTAGTTAGTGACTCTGTTTTTTGATTATTTGCTGTTTTCCCTTCTTTCTGAGACTTTTCTAAAGAAAGGGGTCTTTATTTATTTTTTTTTTGCATTAAGAAACCCTTGCCAATTGGGTGACTCCTAGTGATCCCTTCTCTGAATATTTTTTAATGAATAAATATCTAAAACCATAGAAGGATAGAGAATAAAATGATATATAGTTATTAAGATTTTTTTAAAAAGTATATGGATCTCAGATAAGGAGGTCCTGTCATAGCTGAATTTGTCTAGAATTTTGCATGTTGCCCTCTGTGCTGGAAGTCCCAGTGCCATGCTGCTGTAGGAAATGTAGAAGTGCCTCTACCTGCTGATATCACTTGGATTGAAAAAGTCCTCATGGGACACAGTGGATAAAGCACTGGCCCTGGATTCAGGAAGACCTGATTTAAAATCTGGCCTCAGACACTTGACACTTACTAGCTGTGTGACCCTGGGCAAGTCACTTAACCCTCATTGCCCAGCCAAAACAAAAACAAAAACCAAAAAAACAAAAAAACCCCAACAACCCCCCCAAAAGAAAACAAAACAAAAAACCCAAACCAACCCATTTACTTGGGCCTTGCAGGAGAATGAGAAGGATCAACTGACAGGACTAAAAAGAATAACAGAGTCTTCTCAAATTAGGGTAGGGGACATTGCAAGAAACTAGCAACATCAACTACTTTTATTAGAAGATGAAATTAAGAGGCAAGAGAGCTCAGGAGAAGGAAAAACTTTGTATTCTGTGAGTATTCATGGGAGATTTCCCCCTACAGAAAGCTGTCATTAGATATAAGGAGAGACACAATGTGAACTAACCTATATAGAGATATTTTCTGCATCAGGAAGAACTGGATTCAGACATTTCCTGGTTGTGCAATCTCTTAACCTTCCTTTTGTGAGAAAATAATGGGGTATTGGGACTCCCAGAGGCCCCTGCCTGACTTTTCTTAAGGCCAGCCCAGAGTCAGGAAGTTATCTCATTCAAAACTACACCCACCTGAAACTCTTGTTCCCACCAGAAGATCTGTTTTCTGGGCTCTGACATCCAGCAGGCACTGCACTGAACCACCCTCATATCCAATGAAGCAATGGATTTGAATGATGCTAGCCAATTTGCTTTGAGCAGTGTGTAAGGGTAGCCTCTAGTCCTTCCCTCAAGGAGCTTATGCTGGCTGATCTCCCTCTTGGCCCTGGGACACTCAAAGAAGCAGGACTGTCCATTTTGTTCTCTCTTTGTTCTCTCTTTCTTGTTGTCTTTCCTAGCTAGGCTTTCTTATCTCAGAGCCATGTGTGCTCTCTTTACTAATATTTAATATGTTTTAATAAATGCTTAATGCCCCCAAACTAGTAGGGTAGCCTCTAATTTCTAAATGACAAACATATGATAAACCCCAGCTATGTTCTCTAAAGCTTGGGACAATTATAGGGCAACCACATAGAGTTTTATTCCCCACACTTTCATCTCACAAGTCAGTTACTCTGCCAACAGTCCCAGAAGGGGAGAGGAGGAGGGAAGAACTCTTCCCCCTTGTGCTTCAGGTGCTTTAGCTTTATTCTGCAGGAAGCCAGGGATTCTACAAGGGGGGGAGGGTGTTAAGAGGAACACCCACACCAGGGCCCCAGTCTGTGCAAAGATGCAAAATACATATTTGTTTATGGGAAAGAGTAAAAAAAGACAGAATTACTGGAATGTAAAGTTTGTAGAGTTTGGATTAAAAAAAAACTTACAAGGCAGAAAGAGGCCAGGTTGTGAAAAGCTTTCATAGCTAACCCGAACAGTTTTTAGTTCAATACAAGCTTCATTGTGGGGATAGCTAGTTGGCCCAGTGGATAAAGCATTGGACCAGGATTCATCTGGCCTCAGACACTTGAAATTTACTAGCAGTGTGACCCTGGCCAAGTCACTTAACCCTCATTGCCCTGCAAAAAAATATATATGCTTATATTATATCATATTAATATATATTATATATTATATTAAGCATATATATGCTTAATTAACATAAATAAAAGATAGTTACAAAGAAGAGATAAGAAGACACTTCTTCCTCCCCATTCTTTTCCAGGGTGGAGAAATATGATATGGAATACTGCCTATAACATCTTGAGGAAAATTAATATTATTCTATATCATTTGGTAATTAATATTACTCTGTACTCCATTTCTCCCTATTTTATCAGAACCCCATCTCTTAGCCCAGCTCAAAAGGAAACCTCTCCCACTCCTAGTCCATACAACATCTCTTCATTAACCAATTGAAAATGGGATCCCCACTTTGTTTACCCCTTAAATAGAGAAAACTAGCTTGGACTAGACCTTCCCCAGGAGACAACTTTACTGTTCTTAATTCTCATTTTCCAAGTCAGGCATGACTTGATCTTCCAGGGAAGGGCCAAGCAGGGGGAGATCCTGATTGGAGTGGTTCTAGGCAAGATTGCTAGAAGCAGTTGAAGCCCATCAAGCAATTAACATAAATTAATTGCCAGAGAGGGGCATGATCATCCACACCCAATTTACCAATTATGATTGCCTTACCATTACCAGGGGAGATCAATTGGAAAGGAGAGTCACCTAGGTTTACAAGTCCCTGTTGGCCTTCGCTCAGAGTCTCTGGTCATTGGGAGAGTGAGGTCCAAGAGTGAGGTCTTAGTTACTAAAACCAAACTAATAAATTGATCATGCTGAGGTCCCATTGTACTAATAGTTTGTGCATTGCTGTTATTAAAGTGATATCTTGTCCTGGAGAAAACTGTGCTTTTGCTGTCATTTTATCCACCACAATCTGACTTCAGTGTATTGGTTAAATTTGCTGAACTGTCCACACCCCTGCACCCCACTTCTACCTGCCCTGTATGATTTACATTTTGTCTTATAAATGACTGATCTCTAGGAATCAGAAATGGAAGGAAAGTACAGAAGATTGCAATAGTGTTCCTTTACATCTTTATACCAAAATGTATATAGCCATTTGTTAAGGGCTAAAATTCTAGCTAAACTGTCTAAAATATCTAATGAGTGGTCGCCAATAAATTATAAGCTTTAGCAAGAGTTAGACTTTTAAGCATTTATTAAGGAGAATAAGAATTTGGTAAAGAGAGAGAAAGGCCTAGATTCCTATCTATTAAAGGGAGAGCACATTTCTCGCTCCGCTCTCCACCAGAGTCCAGAGGAAAAAGCGTGAGACCGAGAGCGAGCACCAGTCTCTTCCTTCCTCCTCCCACTAGTCCATGTCACTTCCTGATTCCTGGTCTTGCCCTCAAAGACCTTCGCTTCATGGGCAGAACTCTTCTACAGTAACTCTCCAGCAGGTGGCGTCATTCTAATCGTTACAGTCCCCCCTGTTGTTCCTCAAGAAACAAAATGTTTCCTTGACGGAACAGTAAAAACAATATAATAACTATTGCTAACTAATAATATGTGAACAACAATATAGAAAAGGAAGTGAGGAAAGTTTTGTCCAGAGGGGCAATTTTTTTTTGTCCTCATGAACCAATGCTTTGACATTAGTCTTGCAAAGGGAGGGCCTCTGCAGAGAATACATGTTACAGATGGTGTATATTATAACAGAAAGAGAAAAAAAACAACAAAAACAACAAATCAAAACTGTTCATTTAAAGTCTCTGAAAGTCTTTTCTCAGATGTCCTCTAGGTGTAGTCGTGGAATGGAAGTCTTTTCAGGGGTTGATGTGTGGATGCTGGTAATCAGCCAGGAAAATTTCCTACAAAATTGAGCTTAACACAACTTTAAAATAGCTTTGTCAATAATCAAATCAAACAATGAAAGTTCTCAAAAACATGTGTAAGGGAATTCAGAATCTTAGTTGTTACACATGAAACATATAATAAAACAAAAATTGAAACATTCTTTAAAATTATAATATTACTATAGTCCCCCCTTATGGAGGGTAATTGAGAAGACAATTGCTGCAATATTAATTAATAAAAATAATTTTTATCTTTGTTTTATCACTTTTTGCATCATCTGCCTAATTATCCTCATGCCATTATGAGAAATTAAAAAATCTAATATAATTGGTAACAGGTGTCAAGGCCAAATTCAACACTGTATTTATCATGACACCTGAGATAATTATAGGGGTTACCATAAAAGAACAGAGAAATGATGGGATATGAGCATTCCCACACTTGAGCAATATATACTGTCCATGCAGTATGCCAGGCTTAAAATAGGTGGATGGAATATATGTCCATGCCACCGAACATATTGGAGGAAACTGAGTCAGACTTAATCAGATGCATAGGATTGAGATGGTCCATGGCATCAGGCATATAGGAGGGAGCATAGAAGCCAGGTGTAGAAGTGAGATGGGTGGGATCAATACTTCCAGCCATCTGTACAATATTGTGGGGAAAAATAAAATAAAATATTAAACCAAGAGAATCCAACCTCAACATTTGTCAAAAGCCGTTCCCTCGGCCATACCTTGACTTCATGCATGTATCCCCTCATGTGACAGTTCAGTGTCTGCTCTTGCATGTATTCCTCTTGTGATTGGATGGCATCTTGGCCAACTGGCATCTGATAACTCAGAATAAAGGCAATTAATGTCTTAAATGATAAATTCCCATAATCCAAGTCTCATATGGATTTAAAAATTGAGGATAATAAATGATTGCAAAAAATGTGAATACATCTTGACTCAGAACACAATATATAATTATGCGACAATTTCAAATAATACCCCTTTTTTTTAACTTAGTATACAATTACTTTTTTGAAAAATCTGAACATATTTAAATACAAGTTAAAGCACAACACAATCTCAAAGAAAACTTTTACAAATGTTCCCCTCTTTTTTTTTTTTTTGGAATATGCTTATCAAAAATAATACTTCTAGAATCAATTTACACTTGCCATGGCAAACAATTTGCCAGGGAAATGCTTTAAAGAGTTTGATCAAATAATCAGTTGAGAAAAAATAACAAAAACAAACAACTCAGAATATGGGAGCACAATACTCCTAGAATTAACATTGTATAATAAAATCAAAACCATCTTGCAATGTTTCAAAATTAGATAGACAAATGAATAGAAGAAAATACACATGGAACAATAAAATACAGTGAAATTCAAACTAAGGAAATCTAAATGAATATGAACTTAATATCAATAAGAGTATTATAAAATATAAACTTGATCACATGACTATAAAAAGCTTTTACAAATATTCTCCTTGTTTTAGAAACTAAGTATAAGACACAATCTCAAAAGCATGAAAATCTCTATGAAAATAAACCCATACCATTAATTTCAAAATGTATATATAATAGCACAGAAATCCTATGTAACCTCTGAACTGATACTATTACTCTGAGTGAATTCAGAACACTTTTGATTCTGATATCTAAAATCCCCAATACTCATATCAATATCTTGCTGTTTACTTCTACATTTCTGTAAAATATATACCCTTCCATGGCAAAAGAAGCGGAGTCTTGAACTATGTTGATGATTGTCATTCTTATTCGGCTTAAGTTTTTCTTCTTTAACCCCTCTATATTGTCTGTCAGCCTTTTCACCATACAAATGCTTTATAAGATTACTAATTAAAGACAAAAGCAGCTTAGCAAAATTATGAACAAATCGAGCATATCTGGAATTTAAAGGGTTTTCTAAGGTTGCCTCAGCCAGGCTGGGGAAGAGCTGAGCCTGAAGCTGCAAATGTAGTTAGAGAAAGTTGAGCATGCGCATCAGTTCTCTGGACTTCCCAGGCAGGGGAAGCAATGGGCTTGGCCATGGGAGGAGTAGAGGGTGGGGTCTGGAGAGGAGGGGAGGGACCAGCGCAATTTGAATCAGACTTGATTTTGAACTCAGGCCTGGGTTCCTCTTCCCCCACTTTGCCTCCAGGAGCTAGGGGATTAAAAGCTTCTAGAGGGTGGGTCATTGCCTCCAGGCATGCAAAATTAGAGCAACAATTAGTGTTAGAACTGGGAAAAGCTGCGGGAATCTCTTCAGGTTTCTCTGAAAAAGCATGGTTGGGAGAGGGGGAGATATTTCCTTGTGTGAGTACGTTGCTGGCTCTTCTAACAAAAATAAAAAGAAAAATAGAAAATCCAGAAAAACAAAGCATTAACATGATCTTATCTCCCATTTGTCTGGTTAAACAGACTAAAATCAAAAATAGGGTAATTAGGGAGTTTAAAAGGTCCATTCGAAAAAATTTAAAGGAAAAACACAGCCAGTACGCCAGTACTTTGCAGTTAAAGGGAGAGGGAGGGGAAATTTCTTACCCAACCAGAAGATCAGAAGAAGACTGAGGTTTAGCTTTCCTCTTCGTGGTCAGCCATCTGTTAAGGGCTAAAATTCTAGCTAAACTGTCTAAAATATCTAATGAGTGGTCGCCAATAAATTATAAGCTTTAGCAAGAGTTAGACTTTTAAGCATTTATTAAGGAGAATAAGAATTTGGTAAAGAGAGAGAAAGGCCTAGATTCCTATCTATTAAAGGGAGAGCACATTTCTCGCTCAGCTCTCCACCAGAGTCCAGAGGAAAAAGCGTGAGACCGAGAGCTAGCACCAGTCTCTTCCTTCCTCCTCCCACTAGTCCATGTCACTTCCTGATTCCTGGTCTTGCCCTCAAAGACCTTCGCTTCATGGGCAGAACTCTTCTACAGTAACTCTCTAGCAGGTGGCGTCATTCTAATCGTTACACATTCTCCAACTGATAAACACCCCTTTGATTTCCAGCTTCTTACCTGCAAATGAGAAATTACTCCAAACATATTTGTATAAGTGATTCCTTTTCCTCTTTCTTTGATGTTTTTGGCATAAATGCCTAGCAGTGGTACAAATGGGTCATCAGGTATAAACAGATTAGGAATTTAAGGAGCATAGGCTAAAATTGTGAAAGGCAAAGGACCAAGCAAAAAAAAAGTCCTGACAGATGATTGCTCTCTCTGTTGCAATCTGCCTCTAATTGAGAGAAATTGGGGAATAACTGGACTCTAGGAATTCTATCCCATAATTCCTATGTTTCATAAAATTGTAAAAGAGGAAGTGTCCTCAGGAGGTACATAGTATCCCAATCTAATTTTACACCTAATATGACAACAGAATTCTAGAGAGGTAAAATGACAAGCCTTAATATGCTTCTTGGACCCAAATCCTACACTCACATAAATTATGTTCTTTTTCCATTGTCTATAAGCTATGTATTCCATTTATTGTTCTTTGATTATTTCAGTCATGTGCAACTCTCCTTGACCCCATTTGGCATGTTCTTGGCAAAGATACTAAAGTGGTTTGCCCTTTCTTTCTCCAGCTCATTTTACAGATGAGGAAACCTAAAGGTTGGGACAATTATAGGTCCACCACATATAGTGGTCAAACAGGGCTAAGTGACTTGCCCACAGTCATACAGCTCATATATGCCTTAGACTGAGAAATTCAAAAAAGGAAATAAGATTCCTAAGTGAGAAACCAATCTTGAATGTTTCACTCTAGGATGCTTCCTCTGACTCACAGTCCCTCCCAACACTAGGGGGAAATTCACCTGGTCCAGCACAAGATGTGAATTCAGTTGATTATTAGGCCTCCAATACCACCTCTCTGTCATAAGCTTTGTGCTGATACTGCCTGAAATTCACACTATTTTTATTGCATTAGCAATGAGTGCCATGGAGTTCACACCTCAGTCAAAGTTGGTACCACCCCTGAGTATAACACTGGCTTTTGACTTTTCAGAGTATTACAAACATAGAATGGCCTCCCCTTAGATATCAACTAGTCCAAACTCTACCTGACAATGACCTTTACAACACAGACAGTCCAATTTGTTAATTCAGTCTGCTTTTCTTCACTTCTTGAAAGAATTGGGAGAACTGAGTGAACATACTGACTCCAATTTGGGACTCAATTCTAGGTATGGCTCAGTTCCCTTTCTATTCAATTGTGACTCTAGTCCAATTTCTGTCTTGTAGAAAACTTTATTCAATTATTGAAATTGTGGGGAGAAAAAACTTCGTTGCATTCTTTGAATCTAGTACTGTGTGGCTGGAAAGCTGGATCATTAGTTACCATGCAAGAGCATGGGCCTGTCAGGGCAGCCAGAGAAGGGAATAGATCTCAGATTGGAAGTACAGAATGCATGTCCATACAAGGACATCCCCTATCCCCCTGCTAGATGCACCTCTAAACAGGCTCCACAACCTCTGTGTGTGCATCCAAGAACTCCTCAACTCTATTTCAATTCCTTCTGATCCTGCTCTATCCAATTGCATTAAATTTAAATATTCCAACCTTTCCTCATATTAGTGTTAAAGACTAGATGTGTTCTTATTGACCATTTCATGTGACACTTGGGGGTTCTGGAGTAATGACAGGGGCCTGAATTTTTTATATCCCACCTTTCTAAAGACCATGGGAATCAAGGCTATAATATCACAATGAACTGAAACAGGAGGGATCTTAAAATATAAATGGCCTGCCAGGGGGCACTATATTCAAACTGGATGGTGGAAATTCAGATAAGCAAAAGAAAAATTATATATACTAACATCAAATGAGGTAGGCAGAGGTAGGAAAAAAATATACAGAGTAAATACAAACATGTAAATAGAAAGATACACAAGATAAAGTGAAGACAGTAAAATTATACTGATTAACCTTGTGCCTAGAAAAGAGATGGAAAAATGATTCGTTCCTTCCTTCTTTGTAGAGGAATGCAATAAGTGTCATGAGATATTGAATGTATTTTGTGTGTATGTTAATTAATTTTGCTAAACTACTTTTTTCTCTTTCTGTGTATTTTCAATTTTTCTGATCAGAATGTTTTGCTAAATAAAGGAAATGATAGAACAAACTCAGAATGGAAGGAGATGTAAAATAAAAACTATAAATAAATGTTATTATTTTAAAAGAATCCTAATGCAAAATATGTTTGAAAGACAGTCTCAGGGAAAATCTCTACTCCCTTTAATACCACATGCTCCCCATCTTCCTCTTACCAAATATTATTATTTTAAACATTTTTCATAATTCTATTTGGTGAGCATATATATTGATGGTAGAAGGAAGCTTTCCAAGTAGAAGTGAAGATAGCATTTTAATTTTTGTGCTTTTAAGTAAAGTAAAATGGCCAATAAATTAGTGTGAACTCTTTCTGCTTAATACATGGCATGTGGGTGCCTTGATCTGAAGCTCTTATCTTTGAGCACTCCCTAAGTGTGAATACGGCTCAGGATCAAGGGAAGACCAGAATTGACACCTTGAAGGAAGGAGGGGCTTCAGTGTGCTAAGGGTATATAAAAGGTCTGGAATGAGATAGCCTTAGAGATTGCTGAGGTGAAAGCAGAGATAAAGGCAGAGCAGGGAATTTGACACAACAATCCCAGAAGAAAAGAGGAAGGTTAGTTTCCCCAGGAGAAATTTCATTTGTGGGTCAGGAATATAAGAATTGGGCCCTGTCATACGACATGCAGAGAGGTGGAGGGAAATATTTCTCCATGATGAAATATAAAACTTTGGGAGTGATTTCTTTGAAGCCAGCAAAGGGAGAAGAGAGCTAGATTTCACGTTCATAAGATAGGCAATAATAAATCAAGTGGAAAAACTAATCTTGCGAGGGCAGCTAGGTGGCGCAGTGGATAGAGCACCAGCCCTGGAGTCAGGAGTACCTCAGTTCAAATTCGGCCTCAGACATTCAACACTTACTAGTTGTGTGACACTGGGCAAGTCACTTAACCCCAATTGCCTCACTAAAAATTAAAAAAAAAAAAACAAAAAACTAATCTTGCTCATCCAAAAGTAGAGGAAGGCACCTGGCAGCCTTAATTCTTCCCTCATCCATCTAATTATCCTCAAGTCCTCTCTTTATAAATTTTGCAAATATTCCTAAAGATACAGGCTCTACATGAAAGAATTTATCAAGTCAGTAATGATCAAATAAACTCAAAACTTGGACCTCACACCCAATCACTTGGCAGAGATGACAAGAAATAGAATAAAATAGATGATGCTGAAGGTTCTGGGAGAAGATAGGTGAACTAAGGTACTACTGGTGGAGCTGTCAGTTAGGACATCCAGGAGGGAAGGACATTTGCCATTGTACTCAAAAATAAATCTAAAGTGTTCAGAATCTTTACACTTAGGCCCAGAGATGCTACTCTTAGTCACAGGTCAAAGAGATCAACAAAAGAAACAAAAGTGTCAACTACAGCCAAATATTCATCACAGTATTTTTGCTGGTAGCAAAGAATTAAAAGCACAGTGGGTCACATTCATCGGAGAGTAACCATACCATAGTAAATTAATGCATTGGAACATTATTGTGAATCCAAGAAAGGGGGAAGACATAGTATATGATATTGACTGAAATTGGCATTACTAGGAAAACCTGTATACACAGTGATGATAGCCAATTTTCTGAAAGAAAGATAAAACTACATTTAAGGCTATGCTGGTACCCAAATCAGATCGGAAAAAATACCTTACCCCTTTTTTATCTGCAGAGGTGGAGTATTATGGTTATAGATGACTGGAGGTACTGTCAGACAAGCCTGAAGTGTTTTTTTCTTGTTTTTGGAGAACTGTTGCTTGGGTGCTCAGTTGTTGTTCTAAGAAGAGACTTGATTTGCAGGGGAAGAGCCTTTTCCCAAAGATGTGAAAGGGAAAAGGAACAATGGAATTTAAGACAGAGGTTAAGAGAGAGAGAGTTCTTTTAAAAAATAGAATTTCATTTTTTCAAATTAATTGTAAAGACAGTTTTCACATTCATTTTTATAAGATTCTGAGTTGAAATTTTTTCTCTTTCCTTTCTTCCCCACACAGCATAGAGCAAGTAATTTAATATAGCTTTTACATGTGCAATCATGTTAAAGATATTAACCACATTGGTCATGTTTTGAAAGAAGAAACAGAAAAGGGAAAAAACATGAAGAAAAAAGCAACTGTGAAAGTAGTGTGATTCAGTCTGCATCCAGTTTCCATAGTTCTTTGAGAGAGTTCTTTAAAAGATATAATTGAAATGATAAACACAAGTAGATTGGGAAGGACAGCAAATTTATCAAAATAAGATTATGAATCTAATGCCAATTAGTGATTTAGCTGGAGATAGGTTCATGATCTGAAGAGGATTAACAGATCAGAAAGGAATCAAATTCCCCACCTTTTCTCACCTCAGTTTCTCCAGCTATATAATGTACAATATTTGATCTTATGCCTTTGTATAGATGGTACCATCAAAAGAAAATTAGATGAATGCACAGTGCACAGGTACTAAGGTTATTTCTATTCCAGGCCAGTCATTGACCTTTTCCATTCTCTTTCCTCAGAAACATGGCCGCTTTCCCAGAACTGATTGAAAAACTTCAGGATGAGCTCATCTGTGCCATCTGCAGAGACTTTTTCACAAACCCAATGTCCATAGAGTGTGGACACAGTTTTTGCCATAGTTGCCTCAGAAGCGTCTGGCCGGAAGTCTCCACTCCTTTATCCTGTCCAGAGTGCAAGAGTGTCTCCCAAGTAAGGGATTTCCAAGCCAATTGGAGACTTGGGAAATTGGCAGCCATTGCCAAAAAACTAAGAAACCAGAGTTTCCAGAACCCCGGAGGCCATAGCAAGTGTGATATACACCAGAAAATGAAGACACTGTTCTGTGAGGATGACCAGAGCCCAATCTGTCTGTCCTGTTCTGAGTCCCAGCAGCATAAGGCTCATAAACTGCATTGTATAGATGAGGCTGCTGAGGACTTCAGGGTAAGTAATGCATTCATCACTCCAACAATGCGGACATTTTGAATTTTCACCACACTCTGCAAAGATCAAACCAGGAAGAGATATGGTATACTCATGTACAAACCATTGTGATCTAAGTGCTCATAATGCTGCTGTTGAATTGCACTGTTGTTTATTCTCTGGCCTCAGCCTGAACTTTTACTAATGCGCTGAGATCAACAGAATGTTTCCCTTGTTGTTCAAATACTTTCTCTAATTTGGTTTGAAATGTCTATCACTGTTGTGGTCATGCAGAGTTCAAGGCTTTTTGGCAAATGGAGTCAGGGAATCTGAGATTATTAGGGTGATCTTTCATCTGGTAGGATAATTGGTACTACCTTCATTCTTCACCTACTAGAGAGGAGGGACAAGATAACTGAGCCATGTTTGTCCATTGTATTTTACGCTTAAGAGTTACCTTCTCCTGGAAATGGACAGGAAAAAGGAAACATTAGTTTGGGGTTTTTTTGTTTGTTTTTGGTGAGGCAATTGGGTTTAAGTGACTTGCCTAGGGTCACACAGCTAGTAAGTGATAAGTGTCTGAGGTCGGATTTGAACTCAGGTTCTCCTGAATCCAAGACTGGTGCTTTATCCACTGCACCACCTAGCTGCACTAAGACATTAATTTTCAGACTAGTTCAGGCACAGAGCTGCTCTTGCTTCCTTGTATCGCTCACAGAACCTCAGCATCACTCTTGTGAGGCTTTGAATGTTAGGCAGAAGGAGAAGGTCGTTTTGGTCCTCCACTTTGTTCCTAGGGTTGATTCTTATCGTGCATGCTGTCTACCTGTGAACACTGTATTACTAAAGACATTTAGAAAAGAATGACTAGCAGTGTGTATGGAGCAAACTGCCTCAGTTTACCCAAATAACTCGAGGAGACCACCAAGTCAAGCAGAGACAGATTTATTACATTCCTGCAGGAATGAGCAAACTCAATAACTGAGTTGCAATAGCTAATACATGCCTTGAGTTTTTATAGGAATGTTGGTCAGAGGGGAAGTCCCCACGCACACTAGGGCAAGCTCACAATCTAACATCCAATCCTCACTCACCCAGGGTGCATGTTTAGCTCATGATCAATGTATGGAGACATGCATACGTGTTCCAGGAACAAGGGGGAAAAGGGGAGGGGGAACAAGGTCAAACCAAAGGAAGAGGAAACAGGGGAGTGACAGTCAGATGTTTCAGATCTCACAGTTCCCACTGACTCCCCTCTCCCGGCCCCTGTCTCTAAAGATATTCAACCTGAATAACAGGAAGAGTCACTCAGGTACTTTAGCATTGTTTTGTAGTTGTGTTAATTCTAGAAGGATGACAGGGTTAAAATTTATCTTCGGCTATGTTGGGAAGAAAAGAATAATCCATTGTTGTGACCCCAGGGCCAAGGGGATTCTGCTCTGAGAAAAAGAGACAATGTCACTTAACATCTGGTCTCAACTTAATTGCTGCATCCTGTGCTGAGCCCTGTCCTTTCTTCTTGAGTCCTGAGTATTGAATTGGTGGGCTAACTCCCTGACCCACTGACTGGGGTTCTGACACATGATGGATTGCAGACAAAACTAATATGTAGCTGACAAGTGGGGAGACTGAGCAGAAGTAAAAATACTGTTAATTGGCAATAAAACTTAAAGAAGACAGTGAGAATTTGACAAGCAATAAACTTCTAAACGAACTATACTGGGGCAGGGCTGGGTACCTTCCAGACCCCATCCTCAGAGTTTAATCTGACTCAAATCCATAATCATATCATGCAAGTGTCATAGAGAACTCAGAAAATTAGACTTGAACTAAGTAGAGAATAGCTTAATCCTGAGCTGTGTAGTTAAGGAACTTAGGAGCTCAAAGATGTATCTAACTTTCAACCGGAAAAGACCTGAGAGAGCTTCTAGTCCAGGTGCCTATTTACTCTTTGAGGAAACTGAGGCATAGCCAAGTTAAGTTACATACACAGGGTCATGTTTCTAGACAGAGGCAAAGGGGGGATTAGAATATCTAACTCCTAGGCCATACCTCTCTTTTTACAAGAGACATGGTTGTGGCTTAAAGTTATGTGTCTGTAGAAATGAGACTTTAAACTCAAGCTATGGACAGGATAAGTGGAGTGTGGAAGCACCTTTTACTTGAATGGAATATCTGTGTTACAATTGTAGAATTAGTGGGTTGAACAAGGGAAAGCTTCTAGCTTTCCTTCTCTGTTCTTGTGATCCAAAGGGGGGAAAACATGATGAGAAAGCTCTTGTTCAGACTTGGGATGTGTAGGTAATTCTTTCAATATAAAGACGTCCTCTCATTGAGGATGACATATCTCATTCTCACCTTGGGTAATCTATCTTCCAACTAAGCTTTCTGTTTAAGGGGGACATCAGGGGCAGCTTGGGTGGCACAGGATATAGAGCACTGGTCCTGGAGACAGGAGGACATGACTTGAAAATTGACCTCAGATACTTACTACTTGTGTGGCCATGGGCAAGTCACTTAATCCCAATTGTATTAGAAAATAAAAATAATTGGGACAACATACCATAGGTTCAAAGGTCCCGGTTTTGTTTATTTACCTGAAGCTTTCAAACTAAGAGTTCTGTAGTGTCATTAAGTGGTTTCTCAACCATTCACACATGAAGAGTTTGAATATGTAGGACTGAAAAGCCTCAAAGATAAAATAATTCATGTTTTTATATATTATTATAGGAGAAACTAGAAGAAACTGTGACAAATTTGTGGCAGAAAAATGAGGTTGTTATGCAACAGATGATTAAGGAGAAGAAGAAAGTGGCAGCATTGAAGGTAAGTATTGATTTCTTGATCTCTCAGAAATCAACACACATTTTCTGCTGTGATCCCTCAAAGGACCCCTCCCAGATAGGTAGTACTGGTCTCCACTAAATTTTATGAATGAGGACACTGAGGGTCAGAGTGGCAAAATGTTTTGCCTCAGGACTCATAGCTGGTAAGTGGCACAAGGTACAATCATAACCAGGCCTTCAGATTCCAAAATCAATTCTATGTCACACTACAGCTGGCTGAGTGTACCATAGGTCCTTGGAGCACAAAGCACAGTGCAATGGGGATACTCCAGAGAGTGCTCTCACCATCCATGGACAACCTTGGCCACAGAAATCAGCAAAATCAGAATGCAATTAATTGTGAGCTAAAAGGTTTGTCAATCATCCATTGCCATTTAGTGTTATGTCATTTCCTGTATTTCATCAGTCTCCTCTATTTCATTACAGGAGGAGGTTAAGAGTGGAAAGGAAACTGTTACTTCTGAATTCCAGAAAGTAAAACAGTTCTTGGATGAGGAGAAAGAGGAGTATCTATCAATTGTGCAGAGGCAGGGAAGGGACAATTTGAACGGCCTGAAGAGAAGAATAAAGGAACTGTCACATCAGCATCAAGAATTAAGGAAGAGGATCAGAGAGTCAATGGAAGTGTGCAAGAACCCAGATGTAGATTTGATGCAGGTAAGGCTATGGGAAAAAAAGAATAAGGAATATAAAAAGTAAATCCCAGAGCTTACTGGTATGCCATCCATTGTTCAAAAACCCATGAAGTTGAGAATAAATGAAAGATGCTTCATTCTGCCAGAGGACTCCTCCATATGCAACTCTGATACCCAAACTCCCATGCAACTATTCTATAAGTTCAGAAAGCACACACATTTTAAAAAATAATGCATGTGAAGGGTTTCCTTTGCATTTATTTTAAATTAAATTTTAATTTTTTTTCTTTTTTACATCCATAGACTCTTAAAAATAGTTGTATGCTGATAGATTACAATGCCAGGTTTAAAACATACATAGCACCTTCCTTGAAAATAGATCATACACCTCCATGGAAAAAGGTACCTGCCTCAGGGCTTAGCTTAAGTCCCCAGGAACTCCAAATTAGTATGAGCCCTCCCCTGCACCTCCCTAGAGTGGAGATTATTGTAATGAGATTGATAATCAATTTATCCATACTATCAATATATAACTGTCTTTCCTTTCCCTACTCAAGAGACACCTCCATAGTGCTCTCCCTGTGGTTATTCACAGTATTGCAATAAAACTTGGGAAACTGAAAAAAAAAATAGATCATACATGCTTGAATTATGTGCAAGTATATGAAGAATATACATTTTCCTATTCATCTTAAGCCAGTTTCCTCTCACTTCTCTCTTTTTTCGTGTTCTTTCTGAGGACTGGATCCTTGTGCCTGCCACTGAGTCCCTGGTTGTTCTTTCCAGCCTTGGCGACACCTTCCCTTTCACTGTCACCCATGCCCCTATTCTCATGAGTTCATTGCATGAGGCAAAATATTCCTTGCTCCCCATTGCCATTACACGTAGCTCAGTAATCTCTGTTCCTTTCAGGTTCATCCCAATTAAATTACTTCTGTAGTGGGGGAGAGCTTGCAGTGGAGTGGTGAGAGACTATAGGGATTATGACAAATGGGAGGGTCCTGGTAACAATCTAGGTAAGAGGTGAATAGGGCTTGAGCTAAGGTAGCAGCTGTGTGAAAGGAGAGAAGGTAAAGTATGTGAGATATGTTACAGAGGTAAAAGCTCCAAGCTCCTTTCCTACTCTATGGATTTCATTGATGCAATGAAAAGCTGATCCATTTCAAAGTCTCATTTTCCTATCTCCAATACACCATTGTCCTAACAATATATAATTTTTTTTCTCCTCAGGTTGGGAAAGAAGTATTAAACAGGTAGGTTTCTATTCTACTTCAGTTGAAAAGCTCTAAACAATTTTGAGCTAATGGCCCTTGCCTTACTGAAGGAATGAAAACTATGCCAAAATTCTTATGATAACTGGAGATCTCAATGTGGTTTTTGTTTTCTACAGGAATGAATCTGTGATTCACAAGGAAATAGACATTTTTCACATAAAAACAGTTGTTCGTCCAATTCCTGGAATTATACAAATTCTTTTAAAATTTAAAGGTGAGTGAAAAAATCTCTAACAAATAGCAACACATCTCTAAGCCTTCTCTAGTTTTCCTTTGGACCAGAAGGCATTTGGCTTTTACAGAAACTCAGAATCTGGGGGTTGGAAAGAACCTACCTCTGTGACCACCTAGTACACCTTTGCCTGAAAAATGTTTCACTGCAAAATATTTTATATATAACCATCCAGATTTTGTTTGAAATCATCCTTTGAAGAGGAGCCTGATGAATCCAAATACAGCTTATTCTTTTTTCCCCCTTGGTCTTATCACCAAGAAGGTTTTCCTCATATAAAGGCTAAATTTGACTTTTTTTACAATTGCTAACCAATTCTCCTTAATCTAGCCTCAGAGTTTTAGCAGAGTAATGTAAGGTTTCTTTCATCTCAAAATAGTTCGAGTACTTGGACACAGCTGCAATCTGACCCCCTCAAGTCTTCTCTTCTCCAAAATACACAAGCCTAGTCGCTTCCAGCCATGTTCAAATGATGGCAATTCAAGTTTAGGAGGAAGAGGATGAGCTGTTTAGGAAAGTTAAGGTTGATATGTCAGTGACACCCATGGGAAGATCTGTCCTGGAAGTAGCTGAATAGGCAGGCCTAAATCTCAGAAGAGAGACTGCATTAGAAAAATATTTGTGGGAACATCTGCATAAAAGGCAAATCCCTGAGAATGAATAAAATTGCTAAGGAAGATAGTATAGAGTAACATAGTCACATCCTTATTCTCCAGACTGAACCAGAAGAACGAAATCAAATGAAAGGTTTTCCAAAGACAGAGAGAAATTCAGAGAAGGAAAAAGGGAGACAAACATATCCTAGAAAGATACAGAGGAAGAGATGTAGAAACAGAGAGATATAGAGAAAGGATACAGAAAGGAAGAGACAGAGAATATAGGAAAGAAGGATGGAGGGAATTGCAAAAAGTGAAAGAGAAAGAGAAAATAAGAGTAAATCTGTAGGAAATCTCCCCTTTAGGTATCACTGTTCAAAGGCAGTGTTCTCCATCTCCCTCCTGTGCAGCCTTCAAATATTACCCAGAAGAGCCAGCATATCATGACTAATTTCAAATCTAGAATCATGAATATGGTCTATGAAACCCTGGCATTGCTTAACAATTTGTTGTGAGAGACTCAGCAAGAGCAGAGCAGAAAGAACCAGATTTTCCATATTAATATCCTGTTAGTTGTCCCATTTATCTGACAACCAAACAGCATTCTGCTCCTCATACCATGGAGCTGTCCTACGTCTATCCAATCACTTTTTTTTTTTTTTTGGTGAGGCAATTGGGGTTAAGTGACTTGCCCGGGGTCACACAGCTAGTAAGTGTTAAGTGTCTGAGGCCAGAGCCAATCACTTTTTTACATATCACTGTGATACCTTGATGGTTACTTCATAGTGTGCACACCTGACTCCATCTCCTAGAAAACAGTGCAATTCTTTGACAATACCATTTATTGAACCCAAATTACTTCTCTCCACAGTGGACATCACTCTGGATCATGAAAAAGCACATACAGGTCTTATCATCTCTGAAGATTTGAAGACTATGAGATATGGAGGTGCACAGGAAGAAGCGCCCAACAACAGTGGGAGATTCCATTGTTTTGCCCAAGTTCCTGGTTCACAGTCCTTCAGCTCAAGCAGATCCTACTGGATGGTGAAAGTGCCAGGCAACACTGGATGGGGTGTTGGTATCTCTAGAGAGCCAACTCTGACTGAAGAATTCTTTGTGATCATTTCTATACAGAATCACAGTGGCTGCCATCTTTATGCCATAGGCAAACACCACCTTTCTTCTGAACCTGATGTGAAATACTGCCAGAACTATGAATCCAGCCCAATAGTGGGCATTTTCCTTGACTATGAACGTGGAGAAATATCATTTTATAATGTTCAAAAAAGTTCTCTCATTTTCTCTTTCCCAGTCACTTCCTTCTCAGGACCTTTCCTGCCCTTCTTCTGTCTTTCTAAGAAAGTCCTTGCAAATGATTGCTCTCTCATGATCTGTCCCTAATTGAGAGACATCAAGGAATTTTGTCTGTCCTTTAAATAAACTTCAGTATAATATCACCTACATTTCAAGGTGTTTTTTTCAAATCAAATACAATTTCATAAAATAAAAAAAAACTTAGAAATGTGAATTGTTATGATTGTTAATTAAGATTTATACCTTGAGGGGCAGCTAGATGGCGCAGTGGATAGAACACTGGCCTTGGAGTCAGGAGTACCTGAGTTCAAATTTGGCCTCAGACACTTAACACTTACCAGCTGTGTGACCCTGGGCAAGTCACTTAACCCCAATTGCCTCACTAAAAGAAAAAAAAAAGAAAAAAAAGATTTATGCCTTGAAAAAAATGCACAGGAAGGTGGGCTAGCTTTACTATAACGTAGCAGTCATCAAAACTATTTGGTAATGGCTAAGAAATAGAGTGGAGTATCAATGGAATAGGTTAGGCACAGGAGACATAGTAGTAAATGACTTTAATAATGTACCGTTTAACTAATGCATTGTTGGTGGAGCTGTGAGCTGATCCAACCATTCTGGAGAGCAATTTGGAATTATGCCCAAAGGGCGATAAAGCTGTGCATACCCTTTGACCCAGCAATCCCACTTTTAGGTCTTTTGCCCAAAGAAATCATGGAAGGGGGAAAGGGACCCACATGTACAAAAATATTTATAGCGGCTCTTTACGTGGTAGCAAGGAATTGGAAGTTGAGGGGGTGCCCATCAATTGGGGAATGGCTGGACAAGTTGTGGTATATGAATACAATGGAATACTATTGTGCTGTAAGAAATGATGAGCAGGAAGAGTTCAGAGAAACCTGGAGGATCTTACGTGAGCTGATGATGAGTGAGATGAGCAGAACCAGAAGAACATTGTACACAGTATCATCAACATTGAGTGTTGACCTACTGTGATGGACTATATTCTTCTCACCAATGCAATGGTACAGAAGAGTTCCAGGGAACTCATGATAGAAGAGGATCTCCAAATCCAAGAAAAAAAAAAAGAAAGAAAGAACTGTGGAGTATAGATGCTGATTGAACCATATTATTTCTTTTGTTTTGGGTGCTGTTGTTTTTTTTTTTCTATTTTGAGGTTCTGCATCACTGCTCTGATTCTTTCTCTTGTAACAGGATTAATGCAGAAATAGGATTAATGTTATTATGTGTATATATATATGTGTGTGTATATATATATATCTATATGTATATGTATAGATATATATAGATATAACCTATATCAGATTACCTGCTGTCTAGGGGAGGGGGGGAGGGAGGGGAGGGAGGGAGAAAAATCTGAAATTGTAAAGCATGTATAAACAAAAGTTGAGAACTATCTTTACATGTAACGGAAAAAATAAAATATCTCAAAAAAAAAAATAAATAATGTACCGTTTGATAAACCCAAAGACTCCAGCTTCTGGGAAAGGAACTCAGTATTTTTTTTTTTTTATTGCTGGGAAAACTGGAAGATAGTATAGCAGAAACTAGGCATAGACCAACATCTTATACCTTATACTAAAATAAGGTCAAAATGGGTACATGATTTACACATAAAAGGTGATACCATAGGTAATTTAGGAGAGGAAGGAATAGTTTACCTCTCGGATTTATGGAAAGGAGAACAGTTTATGACCAAACAAGAGGTAGAGAATATTATGAAATGCAAAATGGATGATTTTGATTACATGAAATTAAAATGGTTTTGTACAAACAGAAGCAACACATCCAAAATTAGAAGGGAGGCAGAAAGCTAGGAAACAATTTCTATAGCAAGTAATTCTTTTGTTTTTAATTTTGGGGGCAATGAGGGTTAAGTGACTTGCCCAGGGTCACTCAGCTAGTAAGTGTCAAGTGTCTGAGGCCAGATTTGAACTCAGGTCCTCCTGAATCCAGGACTGGTGCTTTATCCACTGTGCCACCTAGCTGCTCCTGTATGGCCAGTACTTCTAATAAAGGCTTCATTTCTAAAATACATCTGGAACTAAATCAAATTTATAAGAATCCATGTCATTCCCCAATTGAGAAATGACCAAAAGATATGAACAGGTAGTTTTCTGATGAAGAAATCAAAGCTATCTATTGCCATATGAAAAAATGCTCTAAATCACTGTTGATTAGAGAAATGCAAACTGAAGCAACTGAGGTAACACTTGACACCTATCAGATTGGCTAATGTGACAAAAAAGGAAAATAATAAATATTGGAGAAGTTGTAGGAAAATTAGAACACTAATGCATTGTTGGTGGAGCTGTGAACTGATCCAACCATTCTGGAGAGCAGTTTGGAACTATGCCCAAAGGACTATAAAGCTGTGTATACCCTTTGACCCAGCAATACCACTATCAGTTCTTTTTTCCAAAGTGATCATAAAAAAGGGAAAAGGACCCACATGTACAAAAATATTTATAGCTGCTCTTTTTGTGGTGGCAAGGAATTGAAAATTGAGGGGTTGTCCATCAATGGATGAACAAGTTGTCATATATGACTGTAATGGAATACTATTGTACTGTAAGAAATGATCAGAGCACCACCATCCCGGTGAGAAAGACATTGTGACCTTTCTGGGATTTTGAAGGTTGGATTGGGATCCAGAAGTTATGTCTACTGCCTGTGGGCCTTGTCTATCAATGCAATCAGCCAATTAGCTTGGAGCTGTATGTGTAGGGACTGAACCTGGGCAGGCCCACAGAGGGCTTCAACTGGAGAGAAGGGCTTTTCTTGCTTGGAGTTTGGGGTGGCTGAAGGAGCAGCTTCAGGTGCAGGGAACAGGGTTTCTTTCTTTCTTCCTCCACTTGTTTCTCTTTGCTAACCCCTAACATACTTTAATAAATGCTTAATGCCCAAAGACTGGTGCTAAAGCTTCTAATTTAAGGCAACCACACATTAGATTCTTCTAGACATCACAGTTAGAATATTAGGATCCACAGTTTTCAAAATCATGAAGTGGAAAGCTGAACCCCTATGTTCTGATCTTCTGGTTGGGTAAGAAATTTTCTCCTATTTTTACATGTGCCTGTCCCTTTAAATTTTCAATTGGGTTTCTCTTACTGGCTAAGTACCTAAGTATCTTCAAGTACCCTTTTTCCAGTTTTAGCCTCCTATTTCCATGTGTCTATCCCTCTACTTTTTCCAGTGGCCTTGGGTTTTAACCTCTTGAGTTTCTTTTCCTGGCTGCTCACCCAAGCCTGGATTGAAATTGTGCTTATGCTTGGTCTGTATGAATTCGAATGTTCTATTCCTCTTTTTATTTTTATTCTTACTTTTCTTTGTGTTATAGTGAGGAAATTTTTGAATTACAAAAAGGGGACTGATGATACTATAGAAATTAAGAGCACTAAGAAAACTATGAATACTAGAACATGCCACATAATACAGGGGTCTCCCCTTGAGAAAATAATCACAGCATGGGACTCTCATAAGCTACTGATTCAGTCAGGCATGAAAAAAGCAAGGCTTATCAAATTGTGTTTTATGTGGCATAAAAAATATTTTATCTTACTGGAAAACAAATGGGTAGAGAATGGACCTTTTGACTACTTAACACTGAAAAATCTGCAAATAATTCTGCACTTTAAGTCCCCCAAAGATTTAATTTATTAGGAACTATGGAATAAAATGAGCAAGGAGCTTATACTGGAGACACCAGCTTTTTCAAATTCTAACACTAAATTTTTCTTTTCTTTTGCATGCCTGGAGGCAATGACCCAGCCTCTAGAAGCCTAGCAGCTGGGTTAGGGGAAATTCAAACCTCAGTTCAAATCCAAGCCAGCTCCACAGGCTAGAATGCAAATTGCCCTGGGCCCTCCCCAGCTGAGCCAGCATGTTTGAATGTAATTGCTGTGGCTGTGCAGCATGTGTGAGAGATGGTCCTGTCCCCTGCTCTTGGGACCCCACCTCCTTCCCCACCCCTGGCACCACCTCCTACTCCTCCCATGGCCATGTTTCTTGATCCTCCTGCCAGGGAGGTCACAATATCTAATCCACCCTCCTCAGGTCCTGAGCTTGTGCATGTGTAGCCTCCTCTAACTGTACTCCCAGCTTCTACTCAGTTACCAGAGCAACCAGTTTCAGCCCTAACCCAGCCAAGCTGTAATTCTGACTCAACCTGCTGTAATTCTCCCAAACCAACCTTAGAAAACCCTTTAAATTCCAGATATGCTCATTTTGTTCATAATCTGCTTTTGTCTTTAATTAGTAACCTTATAAAGCATTTGTATTATGAAAGGACTAACCAGAGAAAATAAAGGTGTTAAAGAAAAGCAAAAGAAACTTAAGCTGAATAATAATGTACAAGATAATCATCATCATCATATTTCAAGAATCTGCTTCTACTTCCATAGAGGGGGACATATTTTTCAGAAATGTAGAAGTAAACAGCAAAATATTAATGTGAGGGTTGGGGATTTTAGATATCTGAATCAAAAATGTTCTAAATTCACTCAGAGAAATAATGTCAGTTCAAATGTTGCATAAGGATTTCTATGCTATTACATCTACATTTTGAAATTAATAGTATGAGTTTATTTTCATAGAGATTTTCATTCTTTTAAGATGGTATTTTATACTTAGCTTTAAAAGGGGGGAACATTTGCAAAAGCTTTTTGTATTCATGTAATCAAATTTATATTTTGTAATACTCTTATTAATATTAAGTTCATATTCATTTAGATTTCTCCACTTTGAATTTCATTGTCTTTTATTCTTCCATGTGTATTTTGTTCTATTCATTTACCTCTCTATTGTTGAACCAATGCAAGGTTGTCTTGATTTCATAATACAATGTTATGTCTGGAAGTATTATTCTCCCATATTCTAAATTGTTTGTTTTTCCAACTGATTATTTGATCAAATTCTATAATGTATTCCCTGGTGAGTGGGAAATGGTGGACTTGAGTCAGTTCAGACTCTGAGGCGGGGGTCTGGAAAGTTCCCAGTCCCTGTTATTGTTAGACCATTCTGTCCATATTCTATCCTGTTGCTAAAACACACCTTCCCCCCACCCGCCACCCCCCTTGTTCTGTGGCCAAGCAGGAGAGCTGTCTCCTATTAGCACAGACCCACCCTGATACTACCTCTCCCTTCTTGCATTCCTAAGCCCTAGCTCCTGGTACCAGCTCCTGGTACCATCTATCTCTTCCTTCTTTCCCTTTGCCCCCTCCTTACATGGGTGGAGTGGTTTTGCCCTTTCCCCCTCCCCTTCCCTCCAGCTCTAGAACCCAGCTAAGCATGCATCCACGATATGATCACACACTCAACACACATACTGGGTGAGACAGAATTGGATGTTAGATTGTAAGCTCACCCTGTGCACGAGGGGACTGCCCCTCAAAACTTCCATAAAAAGCCAACTCATGAGCTCATCAGCATGCTCCTCATCTCTTGCATGGGGTCACCCATTCTCATGAGAATGAAATAAATCTTTCTCTGCTTGACTTGGTGGTGTCCTCAAATTATTTGTGTAAACTGAGGCAATTGTTCCATACACCTGGCAAATTGGTTGTCATGGCAAGTGTAAATTAATTCTAGTAGTATTATCTTTGCTAAGCATTTTAAGAAAACAGTTCAAATGCTACATAAAAGTTTCTTTTTTATGCTATTGCAACTACATTTTGAACTCAATAGTATGGGCTTATTTTTATAGTGATTCTTATTCTTTTAAGATTGTGTTTTAACTTGTATTAAAATATGTTCTGCTTTTTCACAAAGGTAATTGTATACTAAATTTAAAAATTATTACTTGAAATTATTGCCTAATTGTATATTATATTCTGAGTCTAGGCACATTCACATTTTTTGCAATCATTATTATCCTTAATTTTTAAATCCATGTGAGAGTTGGATTGTGGGAATTTATCATTTAAGACATTAATTGCCTTCATTCTGAGTTACCAGATGCCAGTTGGCCAAGATGCCAGCCAATCACAAGAGGAATATATACAAGAGCAGACACTGAACTGTCACAAAAGGGGAGAGATGCACAAAATCCAGGTATTGCACTGATTTGGGAAAGGCTGAGAAAATGGCTATTGGCAAGAATTGAGGTTGGATTTTCTTGGTTTAATTTTCTCCCACATGGCACTGGGTGGCCAAGCTATGCCATCTCATTTGACACTTGACTTCAATTCCCCCTCCTATATGCCTGATGTCATGGACATCTCAATACTATGGATCTGATTAAGCCTGACTCAGTCATTTCACTGTTCTTTTATGATAACCCCCATAATTATTTCAGGTGTCATGATAAATACAATGTTGGATTTGGCCTTGACATCTGCTACCAATTTTATTATATTCTTTAATTTTTCATAATGGCATGAGGATAATTAGGCAGATGATACAAAAAATGATGAAACAAAGATAAAAATTATTTTCTAAATTAATATCACAACTGTCTTCTCAATTTAGTCTTCACAGGGGAGAGTGTAGTAATATTAAATTTTAGAGATTGTTTCAATATTTTGTTTTTATTATATGTTTCATGTGTAACAACTGGACAATAATTGTAAAATCTCTAAAAGATTCTGAATTTCCTTAGACATGTTTTTGAGAACTCTCATTGTTTGGTTTGGTTATTGGCAAAACTATTTAAAGTTGTATTAAGATCAATTTTGTAGGAAAATTTCCCAGATTACCAGTATCAGAAACACCTGAGGGACTTTACAATCATACCCAAAACTCTGCAGCTGAGACTAGTTACTTGATCATCAGCATCCAAACATCCACACCTGAAAGACATTCTACACCTACACCCAGAGGACAACCCAAGAATCATCTGAGAAAAGACTTCCAAAGACTTAAATGGGCATTTTCCTGTTTTCCTTTTCCACATTGTATACACTGTTTAAAATGTCCACTTACTAAAGGGGAGTGCCCCCTTTAGTTTTTTTCTGTTTGTAATGTCCACCTGCTAAAGGTGGAGTGCCCCCTTTAGCTTTTGTTGATGCATCACTCAATTTCATTTTCTCCCTTTTCATTCCCTTTACTTTGTATCTGTAATGTTATTGCTCCATGTGAGTAAATGATGTTTCTTCACATAAAGCATAGAGGGGAGTATGAGAATCAGAGCGCCTTCCTGGTGAGAAAGACATTGTGACCTTTCTGGTGTTTTGAAGGTTGGATTGGCATTCAGAAGTTATGTCTACTGCCTGGGGGTCTTGTCTATCCAATTAGCTTGGAACTGTGTGTGTAGGGATCGCACCTGGGTGGGCACACACAGAGGGCTTCCACTGGAGAGAAGGACTTTTTTTCCTTGCCATTTGGGGTGGCTGGAGGAGCAGCTTCAGGTGCAGGGAGCGAGGTTTCTTTCTTTCTCCACTTGTTTTTCTTTGCTAACCCCTAATATACTTTAATAAATGGTTAATGCCCAAAGACTGGTGCTGAAGCTTCTAATTTAAGGCAACCACACATTAGATATTTTAGACAATACAGTTAGAATTTTAGGCTCCACAGCAGGCAGATTTCAGAGAAACCTGAAAGGACTTGCATGAACTGATGATGAGTCAGATGAGCAGAATCAGGAGAATATTGTACACAGTATCAAAAACATTATGTGTTGATCAACTGTGATAGACTTGATTTGTCTCAGCAATACCATGGTCCAAGATAGTTCCAAAGGACTCATGATGAAAAATGCTCTCCAAATCCAGAAAAAATAAATGTACCTGTGGAATCTAGATACAGATCAAACCAAACTATTTCTATTGGTTTTTGTTGTTGTTGTTTTTATTTTTTGAGGTTTTTCCTTTTTGCTCTGATTCTTCTCTCATAACATCACTAATACAGAAATACGTTTAATGTGATTGTACATATATAACCTATATCAGATTACTTACTGTCTTGGGAAGGAGGGAGAGAGGGGAGGAAGGGAGAAAAATTTGAAATTAAAAATCTTATAAAAACAAATTTTGAAAACTATCTCTAAATGTAACTGGAAAATAATAAAGTGTTTATATGGAAAAAAGTCATAGTAGACTATTCTGAAAAAAAAAGATTTATGCCTTGCTTTATTCTTTTTTTTCTGATTCCCAGTTCTTAATGTAATACCTAAGGGGGTGCAGCTAGGAGGCACAGTGGAGAAAGCACCGGCCCTGGATTCAGGAGTACCTGAGTTCAAATCCCACCTCAGACACTTGACACTTACTAGCTGTGTGACCCTGGGCAAGTCACTTAGCCCCCATTGCCCTGAAAAAAAAAAGAAATATATAACACATGATCATGTGGGACTCCCCTCCTAAGAAGAGAGCTGAGACTCCCCATTTCTGAGGGTATATATGGTTGCCCCATTGCCCTGCAAAATATATATAAATATATATATATATAAATACCTGGCACTCAGTAGTAGCTTAATAAATGCTTCTTGGCTGTTGGAGGAAAGTAGGATGACCAGAAAGGTACATTTTTAAACATGTGTGGATAATAAAATGTTTTAGCACTTACTGCATCCTGTCTGCCTTTAACTCATTGAAAACTCTGTTCTGGTCATACTTCAAGGGGAAGAAATTGACCTTTGTGGCAGGTATCAGGCATATTACAACACCTGTGCCAGTAGATACTCAAACTATTTTTGATCAGTTCCCTCCTCGAGTTCTATTTGCCCCCCCCCAGCTGCTCACAAATGTGGGCATGGAGAGAATTAACAGTCTTCTCTATACAGGGCTCCTTACTGGCTCAGTTCTTAGTGTATGCCCAGGAGGTCTTCCAGTCAAGGCCAGGAAGCAGGTTCCCTTTCCCCATCAACCTTCTGTCTCTCCCCTCCATCTTCTGACTCCTGGTTGATCCCAACCATGGTAACTGAGGAGTTTTTACTATGGAATGAAGAGAAACCTCATTGTCTGCTCAGAAGGAATTCTGTGCACATTCAAGAGCTTCTCTTCCTTCAGTCTTGGAAACACTTGAACTAGTATCTGGCAAAAGTCATACTCTGTGTGTGTGAGTGTGTGTGTGTGCGCACCTGCGCCTGCGCCTGCGCCTGCGCTTGTGTTTCTGTCTGTGTATGCAGTTGAGGGGAAATGGGTAAGGCCCGTATAGTCATAACAGTTTCTACCTAGTCAAGACTGACTGTAATAATGCTCTAGTGCTAGAGCAGGTGGGGCTGGTAGGAGTGGAGGGACAGCAGCTAACACCAAACAACAACCAACAACTAACTTTGGGGATCTCACCAAGCCTCCTCTAAATGAAAGACAACTTAGAAGGGGTTGATGCTGGCACATCCCAGGGAGAGGTCTGTAGGGAGTGCTACATCTCTGTTCTGACAAAAGCTTTCCCAAGGATGAGATTCCTGTGAATCCTGAGCAGGGAGATGGAAGTCCTTGGCAGCTCCACATTTTCCTTAAGAAAAAGGACCCCAAATTACAGATTGACTTTATCCCATATCACAGAGGGACACACATTCCTGACCAACTCACTGCCACTCTCCTGTTGCTCCTTTTTTCCCTCTCTCAACCCCACCTCATTCCCGTACCAAGCTTAGATCAAGTTCTGAAAAGTTTTCTCCCATGGTTCATGGACCACCTCACATCATTAACCATATTATAAGACAAACTCCTCCCACTGAGATTTTGAGTCCATGAGGAGCTGGAGTCCACAGCTCCCCTGGTTGGGTGGATCCCCTTTGGGCATCATATTGACCAGGTCCATGGACCCAAAGTCCATGCTGGCACAGGATGAAGCTGGCAGTATGGAGAGGGGACGGTCTCCTGGGCCTCAAAGTCTCTTGAGATTCCAGGCTGCAACAGACTGGATGTTACCAGCTCAGTCAATTTGAACTCACCAAGGGTTCCCTGTTTGGTCTCTGCTCCATGCCCTGAAAGGCATCACTAGAGATCAACCATTCCCCAACTGATAAACACCCCTTCGATTACCAGCTTCTTACCTCCAAATGAGAAATTGCTCCAAACATATTTGTATAGGTGATTCTTTTGCCTCTTTTTAAAATGTTTTTGGCATAAATGCCTAGCAGTGGTACAAATGGGACATCAGGTTTAAACAGATGAGGAACTTAGGGAACAGAGGCTGAAATTGTGAAAGGAGAAGAAACAAGCAAAGAAAGGTCTGATCAATTTTTGCTCTCTTTCTCATGAACTTCCTCTAATTGAGATAAATTGAAGAATAGATAATTATCTGTCAAATGGACTCCAGTAATTCTATTCTATAATACATGTGTGTCATAAAAAAGGAAGTGTCCTCAGACCATACATGGTATGAGAATCTAATTTCACACATAATAGGACAACAGAATTCTAGGTAGGTAAAATGTTAGACCTTATCCTTAATGGTATTCTTGAACCCAAATACAGCCATCACACAATGTATTATCTCCACTGCATGGAAGCTATGTGATGGTAAGGACCCTTCATTTTATTCCCCCTTGAACGCATTGAATGTTCTTCAATCATTTCAGTTGTGTTCAACTCTCTGTGACCCCATTTGGGGTTTTCTTGGCAAAGATACTGGAGTGGTTTGCCATTGGCTTCTCCAGCTCATTTTTACAGATGAGGGAACTGAGGCAAGCAGGACAAAGTGACTTGCCTAGGGTCACACCATGAATATGTCTTAGATGGAGAAATTCAGAAAAGGAAGTAAGATTCCTAATTGAGAAACTTAACTCAAGTACTTTAGTCCAGAATGCTTCCTCTGCATCTCAGTCCCTTCCAACACAAGGTGGAAATTCACCTAGTCCAGCACAAGATGTGAATTCAGTTGATAACTAGGCCCTCAGTATCACTTCTCTGCCATAAGCTTTGTGCTGATACTGCCTGAGATTCACACTCTTATTATTGCCTTAGCAGTGAGGACCATGAAGTTCACACCTCAGCCAAAGTATGTACCACACCTGAGCATAACTTTGGCTTCTGACTTTTTAGAATATTACAATCAGAGAATGGCAGAGTTGGGAGGCCTCCCCTCATATATGAACTAGTCCAAATCATACCTGAGAGCAACCTATACAGCAGAGACAGTTAAGTTTGTTAATTCAGTCTACTTTTCTTCATTTCTTAAGAGAACTGTGAGAACTGAGTGAACCATAATGACTACATTTTGTGACTCAGTCTGATTTCTGCCTTGTAGAAAACTATTCAATTATGGGAATTGTGTGTGTGTGTGCGCGCGTGTGCGTGTGTGTGCATTCATGTGCATTATTTGAACCTAATACTGTGTGGCTGGGAAGCTGGACCACCTTTACCAGATCAGGGAATGGAACCTGTTCTCTCTCTCACTCTCACCTTGGAAAGTGCCTCACTTTTATCCTAGTTTATAGTATGTTAATTGGTATATTTTAATACATAAAAAGCTGTCTTCCCCTATAATGGGGCCAAGAGCCAAGCTGAGGAGGCCTGCTCTCAATTTGTTATGCAAGAAATCAGTATGTTCAGAATCTCAAACCTTTGTGTCCTCAGTTAAGTCAGATTTCATTCATCACATTCTGTTTTTTAAAAAAAATCATCAAAAGTCTTTAAGTTAGGCAAGTATGCTGAATAAGTCCACTACTGATTGGTGTTAACTAATTACAAGTGCATCCTCAGCTAGGGATGGTAAACATTCTGCCACCCCCAAGTGATTCTTTATCTCACTTATAAGGTAGCAATTCAAACTCATTTTCTCCTCTCCTGCTTCTATGAGATGAGAACAAAATCTAAAACTAAAATAATTTAGAAAGAAAGCAGAGGAGAAAGCCAAAAAACTGGTGGACCATTCCCACTGAGTATCTGTAAGTTACACATAATATAGGATTCAAACCAAAGAAGAAAGAAATAGAAAGCGATTGGCCAGTAAGGATGCAATTTCCAGATAAGACCCCTGGGTTTCTTGAGATGTATAATGGGAGGAAATTCCTTAATTTTCTTACATTAATCTGGAGATTGGACTGGTTTTCTGGTCAGGGGAACCTAGGTCCTGACTTAAGAATGAAATAAACCTGTTTCTCTAATCAGGTCTGTTTTCTTAGCTTTAGAGAGGTAGGTTCAGATGTTTCCCTACTTCTTCCCATACTCCCAATAGCATCCATGCCTCAATACACAAAGGACTTCATCTCATACTTCTCTGAAATTTGTAGGCTATTTCCTGAGAGATACTTCTTTTCTGCTTCTCCTCAACTCACATCCTCTGAAATTAGCCTCCACTTCCACAACACACACACTAACTCACCATTTCCTCAAGTTCTTTGGGGTTATTAGTGTCAGAACAGAGAGGAAGGGCCAGGGTTTTAGACCATGCAGAGCCAAGTAGAGTGTATGAGGAGAAGATGGACAGTGTGGAATATAAAGCATGCCTGGGACCAACATGAGAGAGGCAGAAAGATGGCATTGATTAAGGGAAAACTACAACTGCTTGTTTTAGGAAGGGGGTAGAACAGAATGGCTGCTCAAGCTAATTAGGTCACTGGATTCCCCCAGCTAATGTTGTTTTGTGTGGCTCATATCTGTAAGTCAGGAATGGTGAGGCTGGAGTGATAAATAAATGAGCAACTGCTACCACCTCCCTCCAGGTGGTCATTAGTTACCATGCAAGAGGGTGGGCTTGTCAGGGCAGCCAGTGAAGGGAATAGATCTCAAAACACAAGTGGGGAGTATATGTCCATACAGGGACAGCCCCTGTCCCCCTGCTAGATACACCTCTGAACAGGCTCCACAACGTCTCTGTGAGCATCCAAGAACTCAATACCCTTTATTCCCACTTACTTCTGAACCTGCTCCATCCAATTGCCTTCACTGCAAATATTCTCACCTTTTTTCCCATGATACTGATACAGATTATGTGTGTTCTTGGTGATTACTCCTTGTGACACTTGGGGGTTCTTCAGTAATGTCAGGGGCCTGAATTTGTTTTCTATCATTTCTTCCCAAAGGCCTTGAAAATCAAAGATATCATATCACAACTAGTTGAAAAGGGAGGGATTCTAAAAAGAATTAGCTTGCTAGAGAGCACTATAACTCAATATGGATAGTGCAAACTCAGAAAATCAAAAGAAAAATTATATACACTAATAGCAAATGAGGTATGCAGAGGCAGGAAAAAATAGAGTAAATAGAAACATAAATAGAAAGACCCACAAAAAGATAAATTAAGACAGTACAATTAGAATGATTAACTTTTGAACCCACAGAAGGGTTGAGAAAATTATGTATGTGGTATGTATGTTAATTAATTTTGCTAAACTCCTTTTTTCTCTTTCTTTGTATTATTAATTTTTGGCTGATCGGAATGGCTTGCTGCTGAATAAAGGAAATGATGGAATATACTCATAATGGAGGGAGAAGATGAAATAAAGGCTCTTAATAAATGCTATCATTTAAAAAGAATTTTGGTGCAAAATATGTTTGAAAGAGAGTTTCAGGCAAAATATTTACTCTTTTAATCCCACCTACTTCCCATCTTCCTCTTACCCAATGTGACTATTTTCTTCATTTTTTTATAATTGTACTTGCTGACCATTCATTTATGGTAGAAGAAAGATTTCCAAGTAGAGGTGAAGATAGTATTTTAATCTCTGTGATTTTAAGTAAAGTTAAAATGGCCAGTTAAGTAGTCCGAACTCTTTCTACTTAGTACATGAGATGTGAGTACCTTGATTTGAACCTCGCATCTCTGAGGAGTCCCTAAGTGTAAACAAGGGAAGAGCAGGAGAATTTACACCTTGAAGGAAGGAGGGGCTTCAGTGTGCTAGGGGTATATAAAAGTCCTGTGATAAGACTCAGAGATTCCTTATTCTGAAAGCAGGTCAAAAGGCAGAACAGTGACACTGAAGTTAAGATACCAGAAGAAAAGAGGAAGGTAAGTTTCCCTATGAGAACTTTCATTTGTGGGTCAGGAATATAAGAGTCGGGCCCTGTGATATGGCATGTATAGAGGTTGAGGGATATATTTCTCCATGTTGAAATATAAAACTTTGGGAGTGATTTCTCTGAAGCCAGCAAAGGGAGAAGAGAGCTGGATTTCCTGTTCCTACGTTAGGCAATACTAAATCAAGTCAAGTAGAAAAGCTCATCTTACTGATCAAAAGTAGTGTTAGGAATCTGGAAGTATTATTATCTTCCCTTGTCCATCTAGTTAGCCTCAATTCCTCTCTTTATAAATGTTGTATATACCTGAAAAGATACAACTCCTATATGAAAGAATTCACTAAAACAGTAATGATCGAATAAACTTGAAGTCTGGACCTCATATCCAATCAATTGGTAAAGATGACAAGGGATAACATAAAATAGACAGTGCTGAAGGGTCTGGGAGAAGTTAGGTGAACTAAGGCACTACTTACTGGTGGAGCTGTGAGTTAGGCCACCCATGAGGAAAGGACATTTGCCATTATCCTCAAAAATGAATGTAACCTTTCCAAAATCTATACACTTAGACCCAGAGATGCCACTCTTAGTCATAGGTCAAAGAGGTCAAAGGAAGAAACAAAAGTGCCAACTACAGCCAAAAATATTCATCACAGCATTTTTTGGAGATAGCAAAGAAATAAAAACACAGCAGTCCTGTAAATCAGGGAGTGGCTAAACAATCCACTGGAAATGAATACACTGGAACATTATTATAAATCCAAGAAAGGAGGAAGATATAATATATGATACTGACTGAAATTAGCACCACCAAGACAACCAGTATACATAGTAAGGACAGCCATTTTTCTGAAAGAAAGATAAGACAAAACTTCATTTATGGCTATAGTGGCCCCCAAATTTGACTTTAAAAAATCCTCATTCATATCTTTGGGGATGTGGGGTTTTATGAGAATGGATGACTGGAGGTATCAGATGAGGCTGATGTGTTTTTTGGTTTTTGGAGAATTGTTGCTTGGGTAACTGAGATGTGAAAAGGAAAAAACAATAAAATTGAATATATGCAGACAAAGAAAGAGTGAGAAAGAGACAGAAACAGTGAGTTCTTTTTTTTTTGGTGGGGCAATTGGGGTTAAGCAACTTGCCCAGGGTCACACAACTAGTAAGTGTCAAGTATCTGAGGCCTGATTTGAACTCAGATCCTCCTTATTCCAGGGTTGGCGCTCTATACACTGTGCCACCTAGCTGCCCTGAGACAGTGACTTCTTTATATTTTAAATAGTATTTATTTTTTGCAATTACATGTAAAGATAGTTTTCAGCATTTATTCTTACAATATTTTGAGTTCCAAATTTTCCCTCTCCCAATTTCCCTTCCTCCCTCACCAAGCTATCTGAGATAGGCTATACATGTGTATTCATGTTAAACATCACTACATTCCTCATGCTTTGAAAGAAGAATCCAAAAAGGGAAAAACCACGAAGGAAAAAAAAATAAAAGTAGTATGATTGAGTCTGCATTCAGTTTCCACAGTTCTTTGAGAGAGTTATTTAAAAGATTTAATTGAAACGATAAACACAAGTAGGATGGGAAGGGCAGCAAATTTGTTCAAAATAAGATTATGAATCACATTTAAAAGAGTGTTTCAGTTGGAGATTTATTTGTTCCTCACCTGGAGAGGATTAAGAGATGAGAAAGGAATCAAATTCCTCACCTTTTCTCACCTCAGTTTCTCCAGCTACATAATGTAAAATATTGGATCTTATTCTTTGTATAGAGGGTACTCTGAAAAGAAAGGCAGATGATAAAAGTGACCAATTTCAAGTGCCCAAGTATTGAAGGTGTTTCTGGCCCTAGACCAGTCACTGACCTTTCCATTCTCTTTCCTCAGAAACATGGCTTCTTTCCCAGAGCTGATTCAAAACCTTCAGGAAGAGCTCATTTGCCCCATCTGCAGAGACTACTTTGCAAACCCAGTGTCCATTGAGTGTGGACACAGTTTTTGCCATAGTTGCCTCAGCAGCAGCTGGCAGGAAGCCTCAAGCCCTTTCTCCTGTCCAGAGTGCAGGGTTGTCTCCCAGCTGAGGATGAGGAATCTCCAAGCCAATTGGAGACTTGGGAAACTGGCAGCCATTGCCAAAAACCTAAGACCTCATACTATCAAGAACCCTGGATGCCATGGCAAGTGTGAGATACATCAGAAGATGAAGACACTGTTTTGTGAGGATGACCAGAGCCCAATCTGCCTGTCCTGTTCTGAGTCTCAGCAGCATAAGGCTCATCAACTGCATTGTATAGATGAGGCTGCTGAGAACTTCAGGGTAAGCAATGCATTCATCACTCTATCTATGAGGAAATTTTTAATTTCCACTGCACTCTGCAAAGATCATCCTAGAAACAGATGTGGTGTCACCAGGTGCTGACCACCATGCTCTAAGTGCTCACAATGTTGTTGTTGAATTGCACTGTGCTTGATCCTGTTGGGCCACTAGGTGGAGTGAGTAGATTAAGCACTGGCCCTGGAGTAGGAGGATCCAAGTTCAAATCTCACCTCAGACCCTAGCTGTGTGACCCTGAGCAAGTCAATTAATCTCAATTGCCTCAAAAATAAAAATAATTGGAACGTCATGCCATAGTCATAAAATTCCCCATATTATCTTTACTTGAAACTTTCAAGCTAAGAGCATTATAATGTCATTACTATTTAGCTCTCTACTTCACACATAAATAAATAAATAGTTTGAATATAGAGAATTGAAAAGCCTCACAGATGAAATAATTCATGTTTTTTTAAAAACATATATTATAGGAGAAACTCCAAGAAAATGTGACAGATTTTTGGAGGAAAACTGAAGATGTTTTGAAACAGATATCTAATGAGAAGAGGAAAGTGGCATTATTAGAGGCAAGTATTAATTTCTTGATCTCTCAGAAATCAGCACACATTTTCTACTCTGTTCCCTCAAACAACCCCTGCCAGATAGGTAGGGAACACTGCCCTCCACTGAATTTTACAAAAGAGGATACTGAGGGTCAGTGTAGATACCTGTTTTGCTCAAATGACCCATGGTGGGTAAGTGGCACAAAGGGTAGTCATTACCAGGTCTTCAGATTTCAAAATCAATTACATGTTACACTACAGCTCGCTGAGGGCACCATAGGAAAGGATTTGGTGCTTTCAAGGAATAGAATAGAAGACTGTGCTTGGAACACAAAGCACAGTGCAATGGGAAAAGTGCAGAGAGTACTCTCACTGTCCATGGTCAACCATGGCCACAGAAATCAGCAAAACCAGAATGCAAATTGTGAGTTAAAAGCTTGTCACTCACCCATTGACATTTAGTGTTGTATCATTGTCTGTATTTTATCAGTCTCATCTGTTTCATTCCAGGAGGAAGTGAAGATTCAAAAGCAAACTATTACTTCTGAATTCCAGAAAGTACAAAGGCTCTTGGATGAGGAGAAACATACGTATCTATCAATTGTGCAGAGGCAGGGAAGGGCCAATTTGAAAGGCCTGAAGAGGACAATAAAGGAACTGTCCCATCAGAGTCAGGAATTAAGGAAGAGGATGAGAGAGTCAGTGGAAGTGTGTAGGAAACCAGATGTGGATTTGCTCCAGGTAAGGCTATGGACAAAACCCCCCAATAATAATAATAACAACAAAAACAAAAACAACAACAAAAACAAAAACAAAATAGTAAAGCCAAGGGGCGGCTAGGTGGCGCAGTGGATAAAGAACCGGCCCTGGATTCAGGAGTACCTGAGTTCAAATCCAGACTCAGACACTTGACACTTACTAGCTGTGTGACCCTGGGCAAGTCACTTAACCCCAATTGCCTCACAAAAAAAAAAAAAAAAAGAAGTTATTCATTTATCATGAAAGATGCTTCACTCTGCCAGTATCTCCTTCATCTCCAACTCTGATCCCCAAACTCATAAGGAACTATTCTAGAAGTTCAGAAAGCCCTTACACTAATTTTTTTAAGTAGGGCAATTGAATAGATTCCTTTTCATTTATTTTACATTTTTTCTTTTTTTCCTGTACAATAGAATCTTAACCAATAGTTGTATACTGATAGTTTATAATGCTAGATTTAGAAAATACTTAGCACCTTCGCTGAAAATAGATCATACATACATGAATTATTTGCAAATATATAAAGTATATAAGATTTCCCAATCACCTTAAGCTTTTTTCCTTACATTTCTCTCTCTTTTTAACACGTTCTTTCTGAGACCTGGATCTCTCCACTTGCCACTGAGTTATTCTTTCCTGTCCCAGTCACATCTTCCCTTGCTTTGTCACCCTTGGCCCTTTCATGAGTTGGTTACATAGAGCAAAATATCTTTTGCTCCCCATTTCCACTTCATGGATCTCCCTCTGCCCATGTTGCTCAGTAAACTCTCCCTTGAGGTTCATTCCAATTAAATTACTTCTGTAGCTGGGGAGAGCTTGTACTGGAGAGGAGAGAGAATATAGAAATTATGAAAAATGGAAGGGTCATGGTAACACTCTAGGCAAGAGGTGAAGAGGACCTGAGTTAAGGTAGTAGCTGTGTGAGAGGACAGAAGGGATTATATGGGAGACCTGTTGCACCAGGAGCTCCAAATCCTTTTTATTCTGGATTTCATTGAGGCAATGGAAAGCTGATCCATTCCAAAGTCTCATTTTCCTATCTCAAATACACCATTATCCTAACCATCTATGCTTTTTTTCCCTCCTCAGGTTGTGAAAGGAGTGTTAAACAGGTAGGTTTCTATTCTTACTTCATTTGAAAAGCTCTAAAGAAATTTGACCTTGACTTATTGAAGGAATGAAGACTGTGCCAAAATTCTTTTTACTGGACATCTAAATGTAGTGTTTGCTTTCTACAGGAATGAATCTGTGATCCACAAGGAGATAGATATGTTTCACATAAACACAATTGTTCAGCCTATCCCTGGAATTATGGAAATGCTTTTAAAATTTAAAGGTGAGTGAAAAGATCTATAACAAATGGCAACCCATCTCCAACTTATCTCCTCTAATTTTCCTTTGGGCCAGAAGCCATTTGGATTTTACAGAAACTCAGAATCTGGGGGTTGGAAAGAACCTACCTCTGTGGTATCTAGTCCACCTTTGCCAGCACAATGATTCTCTCTGCAAAATATTTGATAAGTAATAGCCCAGACTTTGCTTGAAATTATCCAATAAGGAAGAACCTGATGAATCCAAACACAGTTTATTCTTTTTTACCCCCTTGGTCTTATCACCAAGGAGGTTTTTCTCACATCAAGGTTAAATTTGACTTTTTACAATTGCTCATCCATTTTCCTTGATTATCAGAGATCCAACAGATAAATTTAAGATATCTTTCACATCAAAATGATTCAAGTACTTGGAGACAGCTGCCATGTGACCCCCCAAGTTTTCTCTTCTCCAAAATACACAAGCCTAGTCCCTTCAAACCATGTTCAAATGGTGACAACTCAAGTTAAGGGGGCAGAGGATAAACTGTTTTGGAAAATTTTGGCTGAGGTGCCAATGACCCCCATGGGAAGATTTCTCCTGGAAGTAGCTGAGTAGGCAGATCTAGATGTCAGAAGAGAGATTGCATTAGGAACATATTTGGGGGACCACCTACATAGAAGGTGGATCCTTGAGAATGAATATATTTGTTAAGGAAGATATTGTAGAGCAGCACAGTTTCACCCTTATTCTCCAGACTGAACCACAAGAAAGAAATCAAATGAAAGATTTCCCACAGGTAGAGAGAAATTAAGAGAAGGAAAGAAGGGAGAAACACTTGTATACAAGAGAAACACAGAGCAAGAAATGTAGAAACAAAGAGAAACAGAGATAAAAAGAGAGGAGACAGAGAGATAAAGAAAGAGACTATAGGGAAGTAGGATAGAGGAAAGTGCAAAAAGAAGTGAAAGAGAAAGAGAAAAGAGAGCTGTAAGGTGAAAGAGAAAGAGAAAAGAGAGCTGTAAGAACTCTCCCCTTCAGTTTTCCCTGGTGTTGCTCAGAGGCAGTGGTACCCATCTCCCTCTTGTGCAGCCTTCAAATATTACCCAGTATATCTAGGATATCATAACTCTACTTTTACATCTAGAATCAAGAATATGATCTATGAAGACCTGGCATTGGTTGACCATTTGTTGTGAGAGACTCAGCAAGACCAGAGCAGAAAAAACCAAAATTTTCAAATTAGAACCAAACACACTGTCCTATCTACCTGACAAACAACCAGCATTCTGCTCCTCTCATCATGGAGCTGTCCTGCCTCTATCCAGTCACTTTTTTTATAAATCACTGTGATACCTTGATGGCCACTCCATGGTGTGCACACCTGACCCCATCCCTTATAAAAACAAATCTTTAACAACAATATTCATTGCATCTAAACTTCTTCTCCCCACAGTGGACATCACTCTGGATCGTGAAACAGCCAGTCCAGGTCTCACCATCTCTGAAGATCTGAAGAGTATGAGATATGAAGGGGCACAGGAAGAAGTGCCCAACAACAGTGGGAGATTCCATTCTTTTGCCCAAGTTCTTGGTTCACAGTCCTTCAGCTCAAGCAGATCCTACTGGGCAGTGGAGGTGCCAGGCAACACTGAATGGTGTGTTGGCATCTCCAAAGGACCAACTGTGACTGAAGACTTTTTTGTGCTGTGTCACAAATGCTACAATATTTTTGCAGTAGGCAATCACCTTTCTTCTGAACTTGTGAAATACTGCCAGAAATATGAGTCCAGCCTAACAGTGGGCATTTTCCTTGACTATGAATGTGGAGAGATATCATTTTATAATGTTCAGAAAAGATCTCTCATTTTCTCTTTCCCAATCACTTCCTTCTCAGGACCCTTCCTGCCTTTCTTCTGTCTTTCTAAGAAAGTCCTGACAGATGATTGCTCTCTCATGATCTGTTCCTAATTGAGAGATATCAAGGAATATTATCCATCCCTGAGATAGACTTCAGCCTAATATCACCTATATTTCAAGAGTTGTTTTTTCTAATCAAATAAAATACTTTATAAAAAAATTTAAAACATACAAATATGAATTGTTGTGATTGTCAAGTGAGATGTATGCCTTGCTTTGTTATTTTTATTATGATTCCCATTGCCCAATACAATGCCTGGCACTCAGTAGATGATTAATGAATGCTTCTTGATATTTTTCCTGGGGCAATGAGGGTTAAGTGACTTGCCCAGGGTCACACATCTAGTATGTGTCAAGTGTCTGAGGCTGGATTTGAAGTCAAGTCCTCCTGAATCCAGAGCAGGTGCTTTATCCACTGTGCCATTTACCTGCCTGATTGCTTCTTGATTGATAGAGAAAAGGAGGATGACAAGAAAGCCATATTTAGAAACACATGAGGACAATAAAATGTTTTAGCACTTATTGCATCTTTTCTGCCTTTGACTCATTGAAAACTGTCCTGGTCCTACATTATGGGGAAGAAATTGACCTCTGAAGCAGGTATCATGAATATTACAACACCTGTGCCAGTAGATACTCAAACCATTGTTGATCAATTCCCTCCTCGAGTTCTATTTGCCCCCCCCCAGCTGCTCACAAATGTGGGCATGGAGAGAATTAACAGTCTATATAGTGATCCTTAATGGCCCAGTTCTTAGTGTATGCCCAGTAGGCCTTCCAGCCTCTAGCCCATGAAGTGAGTTCCCTTTCCCTATCACCCTTCTGTCTCTTCCCTCCATCTTCTGACTCCTGGTTGATCCAAGCCATGGTGACTGAGGAGTTTTTACTATGGGATGAAGAGAAGCCTCATTGTCTGCTCAGAAGGAATTCTGTGCAAATGCAAGAACTTCTCTTCCTTCAGTTTTGGAAGCACTTGAACTGGCATCTGGCAAAGTCTGTGTGTGTGTGTGTGTCTGTGCATGCATTTGAAGGGAAATTGGTAAGGCCTATATAGTCATAAACAGGTTCTACCTAATCAAGACTTCGACTGAAAGGATGCTCTGGTGCTAGAGAAGATGGGGCTGTAGGAGTGGAGAGTCACCAACTAACACCGAACAACAACCAACAACTAACTTTGGGGATTTCACGAAGCCTCCTCTAAACGAAAGACAACTTAGAAAGGAGTTGATGCTGGTGCATCTTAGGTAGAGGCCCATAGGGAGCATTACATCTTCTGTTCTGCCAAAGGCTTTCCCAAGGAATCCAGAGCAGGAAGATAGGAGGTACTTGGCAGCTCCACATTTGCCCTTGGAAAAGAGACCCAAAATTCCAGATTTTTCCAAGGTACTCACTCACATATTCCTATTCAGCACCCGGGCACTCTCTCGTTGCTCCTTTCGCCCCATCCACACCCCCACCCGCACCCTTATCTGGACCTCGTTTCCTTGCCAACGTGCCATAAAGGCTGACAAATTATCTACCAAGGTTCATAGCCCAGCTCACATCGCCAGCTCTATTATAAAATGAACAAAAACAAGCCCTGTCCCGATCGGGGCTGGTTTGATCCGTTGAGCGCACCCCAATCACTTTGACCTGGTCCGGAGGCCCCAAGTCCAGATTGGCACACGCTAGTGCTGGCAGTACCGGAAGGGGACGGGTTCGGGTCACACAGTCTCTAGAGATTCCAGGGTAGGACGTCCAGGATCTCACCAGCTCAATAGATCTGAACTCACTCAGGATTCCCAATTGGTTTCTCTTTCATGTCCTGAAAGGTCCCACTCGGGATCACTCGGTACCACTCACAGTGTCACTCCCCCGCGGATAGGCTCTACAATGGCAGGACAAAGCGCAGATGCAGATGTGAAAGTTCACCTGCGGTCCTCCAAATGATGATTTAACCAGTGGCTTAGGCGGCTGGTTCCCAGCTGACTTTCTAAGGGATGAGCCAGGGTTTTTTGCGGAGGAGGGAGAGGCTAAGCTTTCCATAGGTGAGAACCGGAAGGATGACTGGAGGACCAAAGTGGCTCCCGGCTGCCCCAAACAAGGGTCCCCTAGTTAGAGGCTTTCCTGGGAGGAAGCTTGGTTTATCTCTGGCCAGCTCAAGGCTTCATCATCACTCCACGTTCTCAACTGGGTGGCCATCCCACCACCAATGCTGGTAAGCACCTATCAACTCCCCGGAAAACAAAGAAATTCCCTAAGAATTTAAAGATCAAAGGAAGAGAAGCAAAAGCCTACTTGGCCAGCAACCTTCAGTTTTTACTCCTGGACAGGACCCTGGCGATCGTGAGAGGTTTCTCGGGTTAGGTAAGAGTGTATGTCTTCAGACTACTGAGGCTGGAGAGAGAGGTAGAGCTAGCAGACAAAACCTTTAACCTTCGCCTGTCTCTCAAGCTAACAAGGCTTGCTTTATCCTGGGATTCCGCATTGAGAGAGGGACTCAGCATTAAAAATTTAAAAAGGGAAGCTGTGTCTCACTCACTGGTTCCCTCCTAAAGGACCGAAAAACGGTTTCCCTGGTGACTCCGGAGCACTTTCCGTTTTCCATTAGACGCCCGTTTTGCTTAGTTTAGATGCCACAAATACCCAGCCTCTCCCAGAATAAGCACATCACCTGAAATCTGGTCACCATGTAGACGGACAGGCTTTGATGCTCAATATTTTCTTACTTCCCTCACTTAAGGCTGAAGGCTGGAGCCATTCAACTCCAATTGAATGCTCAGAACTTGACAGTAATTCTCTAATTTACATCCTTCTTAGGTACCTTCCAGGTGGCCCCCATCCCCTTTCCCTTCCTTTTGTGTATTGTCTTCCTTCTTCAGTCCTTGAGGGCAGTGACTGTCTTTTTTGTATCCCCAGTTCAGAAAACTGTGCTTGGAACATAGGACACTCTTAGGACACATTTACTGAATTTAATTGATCCTGCCTATATTTACACACACACACACACACACACACACACACACACCCCCTACCTATATACCCCTCAATTTCAGTCCTGAACCCCAGGGGACAGATGTCCACAAGCTGGATCTAGCTAGTGCCTTCACAGGAGTCAATATGAGCCACTGGAAAGAGCATTTATCATCCTTCCCATGGCTCTCAAGATTCATCCTTCATGTTTCCTCTGCATCCTCTCCACTAGAGAGAATGGCACCAAAAGGTCGGGTGTACAGACCCCCCAAAGGTAAACAGGGATGGTACTTTGGGCACTTTCTTATGACAGGCCACCTGGGAACCCTTGTGGTAGAGGCCTCTTCAGGATGGCAGGCCCAGAGATGTCCCGATTCCTACTATGGCCAGGTGCAGGCGGCCCCATGACTTGCTGAACTGGCCTTTGACTCTCTTAACTAGGCTTTAATCAACAATCAACAAAACATATTAAGCACTTACTGAGCCACATTGATCAGAGAAAGGAATACAAAAAAAGGTAAATATATTGTTTCTGAACTCACCTTGCAAAGGGGGAGAAAACATACAATCAACTGTAGTCACAAAACACATACAGTGTAAAAGGAGAGTAATCTTAGAGCAAAGGCACTTGGAAGAACAGAAGGCCTTGGCAACATTGTATATGGAAGAATGCTGGACTTGAATGGACCCCAAGGGAACTCAATGCCAACCTCAGTGCACCCAAGGCTAAGCAGGTACAAGCAGAAGTTGGTGCCTCCTTGAGGGAGCAGGACTGGTGTCACAATTCTAGTTCTGAATGAGTTGGTATAGGGCACCTGGTATGTCTCTTTCCTCACACACCATGAATGACCCTGCAGCTGGGGTTCCTGAGCCATCTCTTATCCAAGTTGTGAAAGGAGCCTCACTTAGGGGGTCTGAAGGCTCTGGATCAGTGGGAGGACACACATTGGATGCTGGGGCAACCTTGAGAGCCCCATCCCCTGCCACAGAGTGTGGAGCCCACTCCAAATGCACTACACTCACCAATGGGGCTCTCTCAAGATTTCCTGGGGAGAGGAAGGAAGCGAGATTTCATTCTCTGGTTTCAGAGGAAGCCAGGGAGGAAGGCAGTTTTTGCCAACCTGGAGCATGGGGGTCCCTTAGTTGGGAGAGTCATCCCTAGAAAGGAAATTCCAGATACCAGGTTACTCCCTTTTGACGCCCTTTCCCCCCAACTATGTGAGAGGCAGAGGCAAAGCTTAAAGACTGGCTTAGCCTAGCTCCAACCCCACCTGGCCCTTTTTACCTGGGAGAAGCTCCAAGTGCTGGCAGCCAACTCTGCAGGGTCTTCCAGGTTGGAGAATTGGATTGGAGACCACTTGGGGCCACTTACTCCTAACTCAGAGCCCTAACAACCTGCCCTATGCCCTACAGCCCCTCTGCAGAAACGATCTTGGGCACCCAGACAAACTTGTTAACTCTTGTACCCGACTCTCTCTTGGCCTCCCACCTGCTGTAAACAGAGGAATTCTCCTTGGGGCTGAATTAAAATTTGATTAAAAATTTGATTAAAATAAAATCCTTGATTTTAATGCCATATTGCTGCCCAGACCTTCACCTCAGGCAATCATTTCCCAAATATATATATGGGAAAATGAATGTTTTTGGTGAGACTGGACATTTTTAAGGAATCCCTGAGTAGGAGAAAGAATGCCCCCTACTCACCAGGGAATACATTCTCACAGAAGAAAGGAACAGCTTGGTGGCACAGTGGATAGAGCACTGGCCCTGAAGCTGGGAGGATCTGAATTAAAATCTGATTTCAGATAATTAACACAGGGCCATCTCCATTTATCCTGATATATATTTTGCCAGTGAACCCAGATGGCTCTGTAGGACAGTGTGAGATTGATAACCTTGCACAGCCCTTCATCACTGAAATCCAATTCAATGCAAGGCATTGACATCACCCTGATATCATGGTCTTTTTGCAGAACCAAGGACAAACAACACAGAAGAAAATAGTTGCGCAAAACATTTTCCCAAAGTCAATTTTATTTTCAAGTTGCTCCCTGATTTAAGCAAGACTTCTCTTTTCATTGTCAATATTCTTAAGCACCAGATAAATATAATTACAGACTGCAAACTAATTTTTCTTTTATTTTTAGACTTCACTGATAATAACTTTCAAACTAGTTTCAGTTTCCTCTTTCCTTTTCTTTAGCCAGTGAAATTACCTTCTTCCTTGTATTAAAAGAACAAATCTGTTGCTCTCTAGGGAAGGAGAGGTGAAAGGTCTAAGTGCTGTTCCATGTAAATTTTACAAAGTTTTAATTTTATTTTTCCTTAAAACAAACTCCAAAAAGTGCTACCACCAAACTGACTAAAATATATCAGCACTTAAAAAACATTCAAATCACAATTTGGAAATTCACAATAAAGTACATTTTAGTCCCAAATTTGCTCTCTATTTACTTAAATTCTGTCAATTTCTCTTGATGGTCTGACCAGAGGTAGAAATGGAAGGGGAGACAGACAGATAGTCAGACAGACAGACAGACAGACAGACACACACACACACACACACACACACACACAGAGATAAGAGAAAGAATGTCTTTTTGAAGGCTTGAAAGGTTTTTCCTCTTTACACCCTTTTTCCTTTGGCTAAACAGGCTACAGCAAAGTCAGATTGGATTCATCAAGATACAAAACACAGACAATGCTAACATTCTAAATATTATACAAATAAAGCATCACATCAACTTCCCAGAAGCGTACCAAATTGACCAATTAAGTAGCTCTTCTAAAGGAGTCCCAGAAATACCTTTGACTATAGATCCCCTGACTGCACTTGAGCCAGATGACTCTTTTCTGTAATTTAATTCATTTAGATTCCCATTCCATGGCTGGTGGAGCAGGAGCAATCAGGAAGGCATTGAGATAGAAATTGCAAGGCCTCAACCCTGCTTAGTAACAGCTGCTTTTGCATTATATATAATGGTTCTTAAATACTTCTCAAATCCATCAGGGTAACCTCCCCCTTGTCATGATTATTGAGTGGTAAAAATCAATAGGCAGAAATTATTGAATTTATGATACATGTTACATGCAGTAGCAAGAATGCATACATGTAGTCTGAATACATTCATGAAGGTAGCTTGCAATAGACTACCAAATTCCATTAACTTACCCCAGTTTTTATACCTTTGATCAAACAATTCTGACTTCTTGTCTTTACCAAACTTTATTCCCCAGTCGACATAATATTGACACAAGTCCTTTTTCTTATCCTGAAGACAATTTTATTTTTGAGAAAGTCTAGGTCTCTCTACTCTATTTTCTTTTTTTCCCTGTTTTGTCACTTTGTGATTTGGCACAAATTGTTTTCTCTTATAGCATTCTGTTATGCACAAAAAATTAACCTGTCTGAGCTCAAGTGGATTGTCAGACAGATAGTTAAAATCTGAGGTAGGATTCAAACTCAAGCCCTCCTGTTTCCAAGGTTTACACGGAACCAATGAATCAACCCATATTTATACAGTGTATATTATGTGTCAGGCACTGTAATAAAAGATATACAAACATTATTTCATGTAATCTTCACAACAACCCTGTTATTTCCTTCATTTTACAGTTGAGAAAACAAGTTGAATGACTTGACCAGGGTTACACAGCTTCTAAGTGGCTGAGGCTGGTTTGGACCCAGGTCTTCCTGACTCCAAGCCTGGTACTCACCCATTTATTGTGCCACCTAGCTGATAACAGATGACTGGCAATAACAATAACAATCTATGTCAATCTTCTGAACTAAAAGGGGTTTCTGGTCAGTATAACCTAGGTCCTGATTTAAGCATTAAAACAAAGCTGGTTGGGGCGACTAGGTGGCGCAGTGGATAAAGCACCGGCCATGGATTCAGGAGTACCTGAGATCCAATCCGGCCTCAGACACTTGACACTTACTAGCTGTGTGACCCTGGGCAAGTCACTTGACCCCCATTGCCCGCAAAAACCCCCAAAACAACAACAACAACAACAACAACAACAAAAACCAAAGCTCAGCAAAAAAGTCTCATTTCTCAGCCATGCAGGGTTGTGTTCGAGCCAGGTTATAAAATTTTCCTGACAACATCATTCCTTTTCAACTATTTAAAACTCGGGGTACACTAGTGTTCACAAAGAATACTTTTTTTCAACATGGTCTCAAATTCAACATTCCCAGTTGCATAAATTATGTATGTCGCCTCTCCTGAGGAGCCAGGTGCAACTAGAACAAATCTCTTTTTATCTTCAGACAAGCTGTAGTAATTGTAGCCCCGTGGCAGTCCTAATGCTATGGAGAGAGAAATGACAATAACAAGGAAATTATTGGCCTGAGAGTATTAAGGAGACCTTAATTGTTTACTGATTCTCCAAGGTCCTCAGGAAATCTGAGATTCTCAGAGCAAAGGAGTCTTGAAATTCTTTGCTATAAAAGTGGTACCTTTAGCTGAGCCTCAGACCTCTCAGGAATTTCTTTTTGTTCTAATGGGCCCCCATATATCTGCTCACAAGTAAATGGCTTCAGTTTTTTTAGCATGCAGTTACTTTCCTGAACTTTGGGATTCTCAGATTTCCCCAGATCTCTTTGATGTGGGCTGGAATTTAGGGGTCAAATTGATCGTGAGTTGTCCCGAAAGAATTATAAGACTCAGTGACTCAGTTTCCCAAGTTTTATTGCAATACTGTGAGTGACCACAGAGAGAGAACCAGAATAGTGGAAAGGTATCTCTCCAATAGTGAAAGAAAAGACAGTTATACTTATAGTATAGATAAATTGATTATCAGTCTCATTATAATAATCTCCACCTTAGGGAGGTAAGAGGAAGGGCCTGTCCTACTCATTATAATATCTCTACCTTAGGGAGGTACAGGGGAGGGCTTCCTAAGCCAACCCCCAAGGTGGGTGCCTTTGGAGGTGTTTTGGGGGTTTACATGTCATAAGGTGAATCTGGGGACAAATTTGGCCTTTTCTGCTCATGTCCCATGCTTAGTTTCAAAACATCTTCATTTATCGTTTATTACTAGTCTAAATTTCTATAGTCTGTCATTTAGTCTAAGGTTTTCATGGCTTCTCTCCCTCTGTTCCCGTTATGGGCACTGATTTCTGTGGGTAAGAGAACCTCGCATCCTGACTTGTAAGTTATCCATTGACTGGGGTCTGAGTCCCTCTTAGAGCTCATATCTCAATTAGAGCTTGGGTCTTAGGTTTTCCTATTAACCCCTTTTTTGCCTCCTACATCATTCTGACCTGGGTGAAGGATGAAAAACCTCCTTCCTATTAACTAAGAACCATCATAGGACTAAATGCTATCTCAAAGTTGGATAGGCAAGATCCCTAGCCATTACTTCTCCAAATTCCTTCACCCCTTCAGTTAATTTTATCCATATTTGCCATTTATTGACTGGAACAATGAATTCTTTTTTTTGTTTCTTTGGTTGTTTTTTTTTTTTTGGGGGGTGGGGGATGAGGGTTAAGTGACTTGCTCATGGTCACACAGCTAGTAAGTGTCAAGTGTCTGAGGCTGGATTTGAACTCAGGTCCTCCTGAATCCAGGGCTGGTGCTTTATTCACTGTGCCACCTAGCTTTCCCTGAACAATGAATTCTTTTTTTTTTTAAATGAATACATATTTTATTTATTTTTTTGTTTGGTTGGTTTTTTTTGGTGAGGCAATTGGGGTTAAATGAACAATGAATTCTTAAGAGAAAGAAAGTTGAGTGCCCTCTAAGGAGAAGGCTGATTTTTTTTCCCCTTATAACTTAGAATAAGATATGTCTCAATCTACTGGACCAGGCAGTGTTCTAGTTTCTGGAATATTACAGGCAAATAGCAAACAGGCCCATTTATATGTGTGAGAAACCCCATTTAAAAATTTCTGGGACTCAGTGTTGAAGTATCAAAGGTACATTTGTGTGTGAATGGGCCAACTCTCAAATGGAGTTGACCTCCACTGAAAAAGGTACCTGCCTCGGGGGTTAACTTAGGACCCCAGGAGCTCCAAATTAGGATAAGCCCTCCCCTGAAACACCCCTAGGTGGAGAATAATATAATGAGTAGGACAGGCCCTCCCCTTGTACCTCCCCAAGGTGGAGATTATTATATAATGAGAGTGATAATCAATTTATCCATACTATAAATATAACTGTCTTTTCTTTCACTGTTCGAGAGATACCTTTCCACTATTCTGGTTCTTTCCCTGTGGTCACCCACAGTATTGCAACAAAACTTGGTAAACTGAGTCACTCAGTCTTGTAATTCTTTTGGGACGACTCATGATCAATTTGACTCCAAATTCTATCCCACATCAGTGTGACTTCAAGTCCCAGACTCAAACTCTTTTTTCCTTTTTTTTTTTGGGGGGGGGGGAAGCAGTGGGGTAAGACCTTGCTGAGGTAAGTTTGGGATTTTCTTTTACTTCCCGTACTCAGGTTTTGGCTCATTTGGGAGTCTGGACAGCTCACCAAAGGGAACAGGGGTATTTCTTGTTGATCCGGGATCAAGAGATTTACCCTGAGGGATTTCAGTTTTTTCCTGAAAAGGGAAGAAAGGAATTACCCTGTTGGCAAGACCCAACAGTCTAGGGGACTCCCTGGATTGGGTTCTCTGCTGTTTTAATGGACACCCATGTGGATGCAGGTGCAGTGTCGGTAATCTCTGGGAAATTTTAACAAATTGGGAAAAGGGAGTAAGGAGAAAAAATTGGATGTAGTTAAAAAGGAACAAATGTCTTGCATTTCGACAAATTGGAACAAGTTCGATTGCACTGACTTGGAAAAGAAAATGGGTGGTGTTTTATTGCAATACTGTCTGGCAACAGCAGCCCCCTCATTTGGCTCTTGGGTTCCCCAGGATGGAGTATGCATTGTGTTTTTCCCCTCTGTTGCCTCAGAAACCTTAGTCACATTGGGTGGGCCCCCAAGGTCTGAAGTAGGATTTTTCTTAGGTGCAGTCTTAGCCCAACCCACTTTAAAGGGACAGGGAGAGAAAACATTCTGCATGACCCCTCGGGTGTATCCTTACAAATTTGGAAAAGGGAAAAAAAATGGACATGGGTGAAAAGAAACAAATGACTTATTTGCAAGGGAAAGATTAAGGTAACAGACCTCCTGATTAGCCCCTACCAGAGTGGGCTGGTCAGGAAGAAGTAATACGTTATGGCTGTTTGCTTGTCTGTATGTGGCCACTAGTCTGCTTGTTGTCTCATGCATTTATGTCTGTCAAATGTTGTAATTGTGTTGTACAATCTGTGGGGAATTTTTGGTTTTACCCCCGTAGCCTTTCAGAACGATGGCCAGGCTCTGAATGTGGGGAAAGGTAAGTCTCTGACTTCTGGATATCTGTACAGGTGTGTGTCTACTTAAGAGTTTGCATTTAGAATTGGGATGTTAATTCTTTGCTAGGCATTCATAGCCTTAGATGAACATTGTAAAAGCTGGTTTGAAAATGCTGTTACTTTGAAATCTTTTGTAGTGGAATGGTTAAAAATCAGGAAGGAATTGTAATGTAATGAATAAAAGTTTTGTCATGGGGCGCAGAGCACCCCAGAATTTCTCTGGGGCACACCGAGGAATCTTCTCCTTGAGAAACTAAACCAGAGGACAGATAAGGCCTAGAGGAACCAAATCGGACTGAGCTAGCTTGGGATTCCTACCCTTCATTCCGGTCTCCCTTATCCTGGGGAGATAAGTTTGGGTGTGGCTTCGGCCTTTGTGTTCTGAGGAGGGATCCATAGCCACCCCTCACCCAATTCCTTTAGTCACTAGTGACTCCCCAGGATAAGGGAGACCGGAATGAAGGGTAGGAATCCCAAGCTAGCTCAGTCTGATTTGGTTCCTCTAGGCCTTATCTGTCCTCTGGTTTAGTTTCTCAAGGAGAAGATTCCTCGGTGTGCCCCAGAGAAATTCTGGGGTGCTCTGCGCCCCATGACATTCCCCACTTCTCTATATATAAGGAAAGGGGACGAAGATTCTTCTGAAACTGCTTCATGCTGACCGGGGGTCGAAGAAATCACGGCGCAAGGGAGGGGGAGGGGAGAGAAGTGGAGAAGGCCTGGAATGCTCGGAGTTGTGAGGGGCCCAGAGAGTCCAGAGGCAACACGTAGGCACAGTGTCATGAATCCTTGAGCCTAGATGGAACAGACTTAAACAAAAAAATTAAAACTGACCAGAGCAAAAGGGAAAAGGGACTTTATCAGATCAGGAGTCAAGTGGGACCTTTTTGCAGGACAGGGTGTGGCCTGCTTTACAGGAGGGAGTTCAAGCCTAATTCTGTGATAGGCAGTGTCTGTCTACATTAAGGGTCCCTTTTATCCCATCCCTACTTTGTGCCTTGATTGCATGCTAGGACCTGAACCAGAGAGTAAGACAGAGGTCGCCCCAAAACCATTCCTAGTCTTGCCTCCTATGTCCAGCTTGGCCATAGGCCCGACACGATGCTGGTCAGGAGAGCAAGCTGCAGAGCCGATCTCTTGGGTGCTGCCCTGGGGACAAAGAGGTAGGAGAGCTGACCTCACCTTCGTGCGGCGTCCCCCACTTCTGTGTCCCGGTTTACTGCAGCTGCCAGAATCTCGGCCAGCTGGAGTTCTGCTGGTAGCAGATGTGGTGATGGCGGCTGCTATTATAGAAGCTTGGTCTATGGAGCAGGCACGAGCCATCTTTTCTCTCTCTTTGGCTACTGCAAGGTCCCTGTTATTAAAAATCTTAAAAGCAATGTCAAGGAGTTGTGAGGATGGGATCTGGGGACCCCAGTCTAACTTCTGGAGCTCTCTCCTAATGTCAGGAGCAGACTGGCTGATAAAATGAATATTGAGGACAGTAATTCCTACATCTCTTTGGGGGTCTAGGTTAGTATATTTCTTCAGAGAGTCTGCTAAGCGGCTCATGAAGACAGCAGGATTTTCATCAGACCCCTGTGTTATCTCCCTCACCTTTCCATAATTGACTTGTTTCTTAACCCCCCTTCTCATTCCCTCAACTAGGCAGGTGACCATGTGATTTCTATGAGCCCTATCTTCCCTGTTATCATAGTTCCATCTCGGTTCTATGACCGGGACAGCTGTAAAACCAGGGACCCCAACCCAATTTCCAACCTGCGAGTGTTCATCCCCAACTTGTACAGCCAGGTCCCAAATCTGTTTTTTCTCATCAGGGGTACAACAGCTGGCAAGAATAATTTGCAAATCAGTCCAGGAAAGGTCAAACTCCAGTGTCACAGACTTAAAGCCATCTATGAACTTTGTGGGGTTCTCTGAGTAGCTCCCCAATTTCTCTTTAATCTGAGATAACCTGCTTATAGAAAAAGGGGCACGCCTTAATGTTGTGCCCTTCCCAATGGGAAATTCCCTTAATGGAAGCAGGGAAGTAGTGGGAGACACTGGTAAAGACCTGGGTTGAGGAGATAGCTCAGGTGGAGACAGAGGATTGGGCGCAGGGCCCAGTGGGGGAGGGGTGACAGCCTTTGGCTGTGGAGTAGGTGGGGGAGGGGAAACAGTCTTTGGCTGCTGCATGGGTGGAGATGGGGAAAGGGAGATAGCCATAGGTGACTGCAGATTAGGTAAAGCAGATGGGGTCGGCTGAATGGAAAAAACAGGAGAAATGGGAACATATTGGAGTTCCCCCCGATTGTAAATGGGGTAGAGCAGGATAGAGGGAGACTGATATCCACTCCCCGTGTGGCACAGGGAATTGGTTCTGAGATCAGCCGGTGGGCAAGGAGAGGTCTCAGTCATAGAGTGATATGACTGTGGTTGACCCATAGGTATGGAAGCAGGCGGAGAAGGAGTGGAACGAGAAACAGGTAGGGAATGAGTTTGAGGAGGAGGGGAGGCTGAGGTCTCAGAGTAGGTGCCCGAAGAGTTAGCGAATTGCTTGGGCTTGTGGTGATTCTCAACCGGCAAGGGGACCTCATCCTTCCCCTTTGACTTCTGGCTCAAACTCATAAAAGCCGATACGTATGGAATCTCTGTCCATCTCCCTTCACGCTTGCAAAACCTGTCCAATTGCAAGATGGTATTATAATTAAGGGTGCCGTGTACAGGCCAATTTCCTTCACTTCCTAGAGGATAATGTGGCCATAAATTGTTACAAAAATGTATCATACATCTCTTTCTTAGGTTTTTAAGTTCCAGTCTAGTCCAATCTCTTAGGATGCACCCCAGAGGTGAATTTTTCGGAACACTCCCTTTCTGTCCCATAACTACTGTCTAAGGAGAATAGTCTGAACCAAGAGCAGAGAGCTGGTAAGGGATAGACACATAAGCATAAATGTTCTTACCCAGAAACGTGTAGTCTGAGGGTCCGAGTGTGGTTCGGACATCTAGGAGTCCCAGGCTGCTCTCTGCTGTCGTGCAGACGCCGACCTTCTCTACCTCTCTGTGACTCAAACGGGAGGTTGAGTCCAGTGGGAGAGGGAGAAGAGAAACCCAGAAGGTAGGGCCTTACCTCCAGGTTCTGTGCCAAGCGTGGTCCAGACGTCTGTTTGAGCTTTCAGCGAGGGAGGGAGACTCAGGCTGCCCTCCACTGTCGCATGCGAAAGCTGACCCTCTCTCTACCTCTCTGTGACTCAAACGGGAGGTTGAGTCAGGCGGGAGAGGGAGAAAGGAAACCCAGAAGGGAGGTTCCCACCCCCCAGTTTTGTGTGTTAAGAGGAAAGAGGAAAATCCCACGTCCCTACAACGTTCGGGCGCCAGATGATATAGTGGGAAAATGGGGTACGGGTTGGGGTTGGGGTTCTTGGGAATTCCTCTTTAAAGAATTACACCCTCTTGCACACAAAACTTAGTTAGAACAAGGTGATAGTTTATTTAGGAGCAAGGGAAGGGAAGGGTGGGGGGAGGGAAACCATGAAAGAAATCCTTAGACTTTTCATGGGGAGATTTGGCATAAAGCACATGGCTCAGAGGTACCAAATCTCCTCGAACAGGAGACCGGAAGGTACTTTTATAGATGACTGATGGGGGTGGACCATCTGCCCGTGAAAAGTTCCTTTAGTGAGGGAGGACCATCCCCCACTGGTGGTAGCTGGGGGAATTGGGTGAGCAGTGGAGGACCATCCCCCACTGGTAGTGACTAAAGGAATTGGGTGAGGGGTGGCTATGGATCCCTCCTCAGAACACAAAGGCCGAAGCCACACCCAAACTTATCTCCCCAGGATAAGGGAGAACGGAATGAAGGGTAGGAATCCCAAGCTAGCTCAGTCCGATTTGGTTCCTCTAGGCGTTATCTGTCCTCTGGTTTAGTTTCTCAAGGAGAAGATTCCTCGGTGTGCCCCAGAGAAATTCTGGGGTGCTCTGCGCCCCATGACAGTTTCAAAGCTAGTCAAGCATAACTTGTGGTTGTGCTACTGCTTTCTTTTTCTAACATCCCCCCTCAGATGCTGTCTGTGCAGCAAGGGAGGGGTGGGTGAGAGAGAGAGAGGATGTTAAGAAAATCTTAAGAAACTTTCCAGAGTATTTTAAATAATTGGTAAAAGCAGATAGAAAGAAAGCTGTGCTGTTTTGTACTGACTATTCAAAGAATTTGGAATCTTGAGAAAAAAAAAAGGGGAGGGGAGTATATTTAAGGTGCACTGCCACTTTAAGTGCTCACCTGCCATTTCAAGGTTTGTGAATTCTGGAAGAAACCAAAGAGTAATTGGTTTGTTTGAAAAAGTAAAATATTGTTGGAATACTGTTAGAGTTTTAAAGTTACTTTTAAATTGATGTATATGTGTTAAAATTGGAAATGCAATTGATGATTTTAACAAAAATAGGTATAGTAGTTGTTTCCTCTAAAAAAGAGGAAAGCATTGGAAGCTGGTAAATCATTACAAAGAAAAAAATCTAGATTTATTTAAAAAAAAAATTTGCAAACTTGCCAGAAAAGAGCTTGTTAAAAGGAATGGTTTTGCTGAGGATTTATAAGGTTACTAATTGTATAGAAGTAATTTCTAATAATTGATCTTTACACCAGGATAAAGTTTAAACCTGAGAAGAAGGAAAGAAAAACCAAGCAATATGTGTGTGTGTCCTGGTAAATCTTTTTTTTTTTCTCATTGCAATTTCATGAGAGTAGAGGTTTGCTATTTATGATAAAATTTTTTGGGACTATAATTTATATTGTTTTGAGTTTTGAATTCAGGCATAATTGTTTGGATGGTTAAACAAGTAATCCAAGTACTGGAGAGAATGCCACAAATCAATGCCACAAGAGGGAATGTGCTGCTTAAAGATGGAGGTATCTGGGAAAAAGCTGAATGGACAATTTGGGACTCAATCCAAGGTAGGCTCCTTTTGGCTCATTGTGTTCCTACTGAATAGGAAATGTTTCCCCACATGGCTATCCCTAAATTTGGCTAGTACTGTATGACTGGTGGTCACTTGTAACTTTTACCTGAAATCAAACAGAGCTAAGGATCCTGGCCTTATAATCATGTCTCTGCTTTTTCTTTTATAGCAGATTTCTATAATCAGAGCAAGTAGTCAGTAGAAGAAATGAGCACAATGCAGGTATGTAAGATCTTACTGTTTTCAGATTAAATGTGTGGTTACTTTTTAATGTCAAACAACAAGGTATGTTAATATTCAGGTTTTTCATCTGCTGTTAATGCTTGCATGGTATTATGATAAGGTTAAATTAACTGGGTATTTTTCTGGTTTAGAAGAAAGTTAAATTCCTCCCCATTCAAATGAGAGGGAGGGTGGTAACTAGGAAACATAGTTATGCATTTCAGGTTTTACCATAAATCTGCCCAGTCAAATCTCTGTTATGTACTGCCAAGGGCATTAAGCTACCAACTACGTAGTATGAGGGAATCACAGGGCAGATCTTGCTGCTAGATTAGTTGCCAGGTCCATTCACCAGTCAACCATAGCCCTGGTCCCCTTGCACCCTCCTGTGCCCCAAAGGTATTTCCCCTTCTTATACCAAGGAGGAGATTATAAATCTTTAGTGTTAACTACCAATTGCTTAAACCCGTATGTTACTTTGGGCTATTTGGATTATAGAGTAAGAATGCTACTGCCTCTTCTCATATTAAAGTCAGAGGAGGAACCTGGGATAATTTTCTTTGGTGGGTCTGAAAAAGTTCTGCCCTCACTATTCCTTTTGTTGGGTAACTTGAACATGAAGCTATGCTTACAAATTTAACTTTGGTAATAGAATAAATTTCTGATTCTACTGTATTAGGATTACAAGAATTGGAGGAGTGCTCAAACTCTGGCAAATGTGGTCCTGGACTGAGGTAGAGTCTGCATGGTTCAGAACACCTCCTGAAGTTTGAGCTGCCATACAGAGGTTACCTGGACGGCTGAAACTGTTCATAACTGTTTGCTTTGCCCAGTTTTTTTTCATGGTACTCTTAGATTTGTTCTGTATTAGGGTCCCTGTTGCCCCCTTGGTCTGTTTATAAATCATTTGTGTTTTGTGTTGTGGTCCTTGCATTTATAACTCTGGCTCCTAGATCTCCCTCAATTCATAAACCCCCTGTGGGCCCCTACTTCGCCCCCACTCAGCAGGAAGCAGTAACAGAAGAGGTGATCGTCATCCTTTTTCCCGGGGTATATGAAAAGGGGGAAATGATGTAGGAGGTAAAAAGGGGTTAATAGAAAAACATAAGATCCAAGCTCTAATTTAGATATTAGCTCCAAAAGGGAGTCAGACCCCAGGTAATAGATAATTTACAAGTCAGGATGCTAGGTTCTCGTACCCACATAAATCAGTACCCATAATGAGCTAGGCCGAGGAGACCTGAAAACTATAACAATAAAGAAATTGACAGTCTATAGAAATCCAGACCAGAAATAAAAAGAAAAGTGATTATGTTTTTAAACTAGTCATGGGAAACAGAAAGAGACATGCGCAGAAAAGGCCAAATTTGTCCCCAGATTCACCTTATGACATGTAAACCCCCAAAACACACCTCCACTGAAAAAGGTACCCACCTCAGGGGTTGGTTTAGGACCCCAGGAACTCCAAATTAGGATAAGCCCTCCCCTGTACCTCTCAAAGGTGGAGAATATTATAATGAATAGGATGGGCCTTCCCCTGTACTTCTCCAAGGTGGAGATTATTATAATGAGACTGATAAATCAATTTATCTATACTATAAATATAACTGTCTTTTCTTTCATATTTGAGAGATACCTTTCTACTATTTTGGTTCTCTCCCCGTGGTCATTCACAGTATTGCAATAAAACTTGGGAAACTGAGTCACTGAGCCTTGTAATTCTTTTGGGATGACTCATGATCAATTTGACCCCAAATTCTGCCCACATCACCCTCACATGGGTGAGGTGGTTTCATAACCACCTGCCCCCTCCTTACACAGGTGGAGTAGTTTCACCCTTTCCCCATCCTCTTCTCCCAGCTCTCAGACCTAGCTGAGCAAGCCTCCATACTCTGAACATGAGCTCAACACGTGGGATAGGTTAGGATGTTAGATTGTGAGCCTACCTGGTACACAAGAGAACTGCCCCTTCAAATTTCTAAAAAGAACCGAATTCATGAGCTCATGGGCAAGCTCCTCATTCCTTGCATGGGGTCTCCCATTCTCATGAGAATGAAATAAATCTGTCTCTGCTTGACTTGGTGGTCTCCTTGGATTATTTGGGTTAACTGAGGCAATTGTCCCATACAAAAGTTATAGTCATCTTTGTTGAATATAAAATATAGTTTTTTACACATGCCTGTCTCCTAAAACAGATCAGAGAAATAATCTTTCATTTCTCCTACAAAATTAATAAACAGATCAGAGGAATTATAATATCTTACTATATCTCCTACCATGACCACATCAGAGAACATGATACCTGTCCTATGAAACAGATCAGAGACAGACAGAAAAACATAATATCAATTTAATATTTTGTTGTCCCAAGAAGAAAGATAACACAACATATGATCATGTGGAGACTTCCCTCCTAAGAGAGAGAAGCTCAAAGCTCCTCTTCTTTCTAAGGGTTTTTTTTTTTTTTTTTGCAGGGCAATGAGGGTTAAATGACTTGCCCAGGGTCACACAGCTACTAAGTGTCAAGTGTCTGAGGCTGGATTTGAACTCAGCTCCTCCTGAATCCAGGGCCAGTGCTTTATCCACTGTGCCACCTAGCTGCCCCTCAAGTCCCTTTCAACCAACACCATCAATAGAGACAGTAACTAGGGACCATTAACTATTAATAACCATTAATATTCCTAGATGACAGGACACCTAGAAACCAGACCTTAAGTAAAGAGATACCAAAAACACAGAGACCCTTTGGGTCTGGCAAGTTTAAGCATGTCTTTATGAACATGTGCAGAAAGGACCAAATGTGTCCTTAGATTCACCTTATGACATGTAAACCCCCCAAACACACCTCCAAGTAAAAAGGTACCCACCTCAGAGGTTGTCTTAAGACCCCAGGAACTCCTAGTTAGGATAAGACCTCCCCTGAACCTCCCACAAGGAGGAGATTGAGGTAATGAGGAGATAACCTACTTTTCCCCACTATAAACATAATCATTTTTCTCTCCCAATTGGAGACACCTTTCTCCTTTGGGTGCTCTACTTGTGGTCACTGTATTGCAAAAAAAACTTGGAAAACTGAGTCATTGAGTCTTGTAATTCTTTGGGATGCCTCACAATCAATTTGATCAATTAAACCCACCCACCACATAATGGGGAGCTGAAAAGGAGGCAGAGCTGTGCTGAACCATACTGGTGGTCTTTGGTTTAAGAAAGGGCTTGGTGGCAGAGAAGTGGAATCCCAACTGGTGGGGGGAGGGCAGTACAGGACTTAATTTCCTTTCTGGGCAGCTTCTGAGAATGAAGTTTCTTGATTCATTGTTGGTACAGAGAATGAAACTGAAACCTAGAACTGAAATAATTTAGAAAAAAGTTTATTAAAATGTCCAGGAAGAGGCGAGAGACAAAAAACCCCCAAAGGCTGGTCACAACCCTCAGTTTGTGTAAGTTACACACTATATAGGATTTAAACAATGAAACAAGGAAAGAACACTTGATTGTCCAGAGTGGAGTCAGTTTCCAGACAAGACATGTGGGTTGTTTGGGATGTATGTTGAAAGAAGGTTGCTTAAATTAATCTTTTCCTCTGGCTTCCTTAGAAGGTTTCTGGTCAGTGACAATGAGCCCTGGGTTAAGCTTTAAACAAATTTAATCTGTAAACAACAGGTCTGGTGCATCAGCCAACCAGGGCTAGGTTCAAACAATACATTAACATTTTCCTCTAAGTCCATCGCTTGGGTAACCATGGAATACAAAAGGGCCCTTCTGTCCTTTTTCCCTGGATCCACCCTGTATCTGGGAAAAGTATGCCCCATCCTTACTCTCTAGATAACCCAGGCACCATCCCTAGAAAATCTCCTAGGAAATCATAACCTGTGCAACTGGTTAGAATAGTGCATTTGGAATCTTGATGGTGGGCTTTCATATTGGACCTGGGTCCTGTGCTGTGATATCCACCTGAGACTGGTCTTGGAAGCTAAACCTTTTTGGCATTGGTCAAGACACTCAATGGGAGACCTCCTGGAAACCCTGGGTCCAGGGGCAAATTTAAATTGAGGGAGCTACACCCCCATACTGGAGCTACAGGAGAACAAACTTCGACCAATTCCCATCCATCCCATGTTCTCTGAGGGATTCTAGCCCCTATGTTTGCCAGCCTAGCTGTAGGCATCCCTGATAGGGTTTATAAACATCAAAGGGCCTCAAAGGTCTCCAAACATTATATTTTTTGGATGGAGATGGGGTACTAATTAAGCTGAAGAAGCAGAGTAGTGGAGCTGACCAGAGGTGGGAATCGGTGAGAAATGATAAAGGGAAATCTGAGCTGGTGGCACTGTGAAAAAAGTCCCTGAGATGGAGTTAAGAAGACTCTTCCTCCTGAATTCAAATGTAGCCTCAAACTTGCTAGCCTACTAACCCTGGGCAAGTTACTAAACCCTCTTTACTGTAAGGGGCTAAAATTCTAGCTATACTGTCTAAAATATCTAATGAGTGGTCACCAATAAATTATAAGCTTTAGCAAGAGTTTAAACTTTTAAGCATTTATTAAGGAGAATAAGAATTTGGTGAAGAGAGAGAAAGAGGCCTAGATTCAGCTGTCTATCTCAGGGAGCCAATGTCTCCAGCTCCTCTCCCCTCAGGTCCTCCAGAAAGAGAGTGAGAGAGCAAGCCTTGCCTCTTCTTCATCCCACAAGCCTCCTGTGAAACTGGGAACATCCCATCCACAAGCACACACAGCTCCAAGCTAATTGGCTGGTAGCTTTGATAGACAGTACCCACGAGCAAATGTCACTTCCTAACGCCAAGGAAAAGCCGAATGGCTTGCCCTCAGATGCCTCCTCCTTATGGCAGAGCTTTCCTACAGTAACTCTCCAGCAGGTGGTGTCACTCCAATCATTACATTACCTTAGTTTCTTCGTCCCTAAAATGAGCTAGAGAAGGAAATGGCAAACCACTCCAGTATTGTTGCCAAGAAAATCCCAAATATGGTCACAAAGAGTTGGACATAAATGAAAATGACTGAACAACAAAGAATCCCCTCCATGTTGTATGAGATAATGCCTTGGTAATTCCAAAACTATATCCCTTTGGGCCAGACTGGAGCCACCATGGACCTCCATCTCCTGGTCCCTTATTCACAAAGTATCGTTTTCTTGCACAAACTTGAATCTCAGTTGTTACACAAATAGTGGGGTTCCTGATGGCATGCTTGCATGCAAATGAGATAACTTGATTAAAAAAAAAAAAGCAAAACCTCTTCAATTTGAAAACACCAGAATTGGTAATTACTTTTCTTTTTCTTTCTTATTAATAATACTTTATTTTTTTCAATTACTTGTAAAGATAGTTTTTGATGTAGGAGGCAAAAAAGGGGTAACAGAAAAACCCAAGACCCAAGCTCTAATACAGATATTAGCTCTAAAAGGGAGTCAGATCACAGTTAATGGATAACTTATGTTAGGTTCTCATACCCATAGTGATCAATATCCATAACGGACCAGAGTGGGTCAGGTCAAAATAACAATAAAGGAAAAAGACAACCTATAGAAATTCTAATGAAAAATTATTCTGTTTTGAAACTAGGCATGGGAATCAGAAAGAGATATGGGCAGAAAAGGCCAAATTTGTCCCCAGATTCACCTTATGACATATAAACCCCCAAAACACACCTCCACTGAAAAAGGTACCCTCCTTGGGGGTTGGCTTAGGACCCCAAGGAACTCCAAATTAGGATAAGGCCTCTCCTGAAACACCCCTAGGTGGAGAATATTATAATGAGGACAGGCCCTTCCCCTGTACCTCCCCAAGGTGGAGATTATCATAATGAGACTGATAATCAATTTATCCACACTTTAAATATAACTGTCTTTTCTTTCACTATTTGAGAGATACCTTTCCACTATTCTGGTTCTCTCCCTGTGGTCACCCACAGTATTGCAATAAAACTCAGGAAACTGAGTCACTGAGTCTTGTAATTCTTTTGGGACAATCAATTTGACCCCTAATTCCAGCCCACATCAGTTTTCCACATTCATTTTTGTAAGATTTTGAGTTGTGAATTTTTCTCCCCATTTCTTTCTCTTCTCCCTAAGACAGCAAGCAATCTGAAATAAGGTATGTATGTATAAACATGTTAAGTATATTTCCATATTAGTCACATTGTGAAAATATTAGAACAAAAGGGAAAAAACCACAAGAAAGAAAAAAGAAAAAAAAACCCATGAATAAAGTGAAGATAGCATGCTTCAATCTACAGTCAGACTCAGTTCTTTTTCTGGATGTGGAGAGAATTTTCCATCATGAGTCTTTGGGATTTATCTTGGATCACTGTATTGCTGGGAAGAGCTAAGTCTATCATAGTTGATCATAGTACAATGTTTACTGTGTTTAATGTTCTCTCAGTTCTGCTCATTTCACTCAGCATCAGTTCATGTAAGTCTTTCTAGGTTTTTTGAAATCTGCTTGTTCATCAATACTTATAGCACAATAGTATTCCATAACATTTATATGCCACAATTTGTTCAGCCATTCCCCAACTGATAGGCATCTCCTCAATTTCCAATTCTTTGCCACCACAAAAAGAGCTGCTATAAATATTTTTGTACATGTGGGTTCTTTTCCATTTTTTATGATGTCTTTGGGATAAAGACCTAGTAGTGGTATTGTGAGGTCAAAGGAGTGATTAATTTCTAAGTACTCTTAGGTGCTAAGGAGATGATAAGATTAATTGGGTGAGGGAGGAGTGACTCAATTACCTCTTTGTTTCCTGAAAACAAAGTTTTCAGTTTAAATGTCAATTTCTGCCTGATATAATTGGCAGCATCTCCCCCAATTCTAGGGCCATCCTTCAGGTACTTGCTTAACTACAAGTTTGTTTTCAAGTTCTCTTTCCTATTAGACAGGGAGCTCTTAGAAGGGTGTGATCATGTATTTGTCTTACTCTGTATCACCCAAGGATTAGTACAAACCCTAAGACCTAGTAATCACTTAGTAAGTAGCTGATTGATTGATTGATTGTCTGAGGAGCATTCACTAGATTCATTCTGTGTCTGAAGGGTAAATAGAATAAGGAGGGAAGAAATCACAAAAGGGTTTTCTTGGAGGTCACATAGTACTTTACAATTGATTCATCCCAGCATTCCACACAGATTAGGTGGGTGGGGAAAGGTGGGGGACAACATATAAGCCCCAGTCCCTTCTCACTTTGGTGTTGTATGCTGCTCTGGGCTAAGATTCAAACAACACAAGCTGAATTCCAAAGGCTTAGAGGCTTGGGAAGATATCCAAGGTAGGTGTCCCTGTGAGCACCTATCTTTTGAGATTGAAGACCTAGGATTTAGCAAGGACTGGAAACCTTACAGGTCATCTAGTTTCATCAATTTATTTTACAGAGGGGGAAATTGAGGCCAGAAGAGATTTTTTTTTCCCCTTTTTTAGTCACTTGGCCAACTTCAGAAAGAAGGTGGGAGAACTAGGGTAGATACTGATTCCAAATTGTTTATTTTTCCTTTGTAACAATGTTTTAATCTATTATTTATTATTATTACTTATTATACTTATTTAGCTGTTAAATTCTAGGCAAGTTGTTGGGGGACTTGTGTCCTAGATGATGGAGGTGGGGCTGGTTCACCCAAAAAATTGGAGGCTCATAGTGGAAAATAAAGAGATTAGGAGAGAGTAATAATATGGCCAGGAGCCAGAATCACTTATGGAGATTGTCTAGCTGAGTAAGAGAAGAGCTGGGCTTTTGTATATTTACAAACAAAAGATGTATGCAGAGAATCTGGGAGGGGCAAAACTAGTGGAAGGGAAACTACTGGGTATGAATAGCACCAATCCATATTAATGTATCATCTTTGTTCCTTGGAGACCTGGGTCTTTGTGCTAGACCAATGCCATTTTCCTGAGGAGGGAGGCAAAGCTGCTTTTTCCTTGGGAAAGTTTTAGGATTCCGAGGTGGTTGGGGTCCCTCCTTCCACAACAAAGTTACTTAGACCTCTGTTTGCCTCAGTTTCCTCAACTGTATGATCTGGGAAATAATATCCCCTAAGTCTTAGGGTCATTGCGCTGATCAAATTAGAAGATATTTTGTATAGTTTCAAGCACAGTGCTTGGCAAACAGTAGACACTAAATAAATGTTGATTATTAGCTGGTGTGGGTCAGAGAATTCCAATCTGTAACAAAAGTAATGGAGGACTCCAAGCATGGCTAATCAATTTATTAGGGAGTCCAGGGGGGTTCCAAATTAATTGGGTCCAAAATTTTTCTCACCATCAGAGACCAGTCCCCTTAAGTGCTAGCTCTTTTATCTACTTGGGAGAACACTAAAAATAGACATTAAAAGTCACTGCTTGGTCAATTCCCAAAGTGGAGAAATCTTATGGTTGACTAAAGGAAATGTCCATCAATCATAACCACTTTGTGAGCAGACTTTCCACAGGTCATCAAGTACGGGTAATCAGAGCTGGGGCTTTCCAAAGGTCATATGACCCTGTCAACAACATTTCAGGGCCTTCCTCAAGTCATGAATGTTTGACCAACACTATCCTAGGGTCAAAGTAGTTGTGGGTTTGAAGCAAAGGTCAATAGGGAGTGGACAGTAGTGATTCATAGGTGTGAGGGGTTTGAAACAGAAAATGAACCTTATTACAGCATGTTACCAAATTCAGAAGGGGAATGGGTAGGTAATGTGACAATTACATGCTTATGACATTGTTAATTAACAATATGAATTTGGCTGATAAATACAATATAATCATCAATGAATGGTAGACTAATCATTCATAACTCTTATCCTAACAGCAACTTAAACTTAATCATATTCTGCTTTATTCACTAATACAATCACTGATACCCATCAAATCACCACAAACTGAATAAATACTGATTAATTTGAATAAGGTTATCAAAATTATGTCATACAGCTACATTTCCAGCTTTGGAAACAGGAGTGCCTGAGTTTGAATCCTGCCTCAGATTTTAACTAGCTGTCTGATTTTGGTCAAGTCACTTAGTCCTAAGGTTCCCCATCAACCATGCAGATAATAGCAAATACTTTATAAAGAGTTTTGTGAGGACCAAAAAGGATAATGTATTCCAATTAATGGTTTCTATATTTATTGGAGATTTTGCTCAAAGTTTATGGGGGAAATTATCAATGATTAATTTGCTTGCTGTGGTGTTTCATGAAATGTGTTTGTTTGAAACTTCAAAAATGGAAAAGCCATAGAATGATCCTTACCTTGCTTCATTTTTCTCTTCAGGGTAATGGCTAATGAAGAGGAAGAGGTTTTCTGTATTATTTGCTGGAATAGAGTCTTTACCCTAATCACAGCTGAATGTGGACATGCTATCTGCATGTCTTGCTTCAAGAAGAAAAGTTCTCCATTTTCATGCTGCACTTCATGCTGGGAATACTCCCAGCTGAGAACTTCTCAAGTTGACATTGTCATGCACCCTGAAGGAGAAGGCATATGTGAGATACACAGGGAAGACCAGAAGCTTTTCTGTGATGGGACAAAGACCCTCTTATGTGTGACCTGCTCTAAATCAGAGTATCATGAGAACCATACACATTGGCCCATTGCAGTGGCTGCTCTGCTCTACCGGGTGAGTCATGCACACATCAATGCCATGCCTCCAAGTGGCTTAAGGTATTCCTTGGTAGTCATTCCTCCATACTCAATGTATTTGTTCCTGTTTTAGTGTATCACTTGGATTTATCACTAATAATACTCAACTATCTACCCAATTGGGCTCGAACAGCCCCTCTCTTTCCTTCTGTGGCTCTTCCCTACAAATCTTTGAAACAGTACTAGCTTGTCAGGGCTCTTGAGTTTCTCTATTCCTCCTGTGTCATGGGGCTCAGCCCTATAAAAGTTTTCCTAAGTTTTTATTCCTGTTTCTCTTACAGAAAGAGATCCAGATAAATATGGAAATCTTGCGCAGAAAGGTCAAAATAGTGGAACGATTTCTATTAAAAGAGAAAGAGAGACCTCTGGTATGGGCTGTGATATGGCATGTAAGTATTCTGGCTGTCTTCCTCAAAAATCTTGCATATCTCCAATTTCAGATATGATGTTCATAAAAATCCTATCATTATTAGCCATATTTGCCAAGTATGTGTCACTTATCACATGACACTAATGAAATCAGTGATTTAAATCAAACCAATATGTCCTGACCTGCAATTCTATGGTGGGTGTTAAGTTGTTTCTAGTTGAAGCTGGCCTCTATCTCTGCCTTCTTGTTTTAGTTCTCTGTTCTGTGACACCCAATTTTAGCAGATAATCAAAGCAGAAAAGTGGGGGTTCCAGGGAATGGGGGGGAGTTAACCTGAAAGGAGTCATTTGACAAATGAGCTTTGAGAAGTGAAGATTTTGCAGGTACAGTGGTGTGAAATGATTACAAGTTGTCCTTGAAAGAGTACTTGGAAAACAGTGAATCAGATTATCCTGCCACCATCATCATCCTTAGTAGCAGTCAGTCACTAAACACATATTAAACTTCTCCTATATTTTAAGTACTGTGACAACTGCTGGTGATTTATAAATCAAAAAGCAAAAGGTCACCTCTGCTCTCAAGGAACTATGACTAATGGGATAGAAAACAAGAAAACAAGCATGTTCAATCAAGATAAATAGAAGATAATGAATAGAAGGAAGGCACTAATGTTAAGAAATGAGGAAAAGCTTCTTGTAGAATACAGGATTTTAGCTGGGCCTGGAAGGAAGCTTGGGACTCATCCTCAATGATGAAGACCAGAGAGTTCCCAGCATTGGAGGAATTCAGTGATGAAAGAATCTGTGGATGGAGGATCCTGTTTGAGGAACAGCAAGGAGGCCATTGTCACTGTATCCTAGTGTATCTGGAAGGCAATGATGTTGAGGAAGACTGGAAAGCTTAGGAGCACATTTATTTCCACAGCATTCTTCAGGGTTACATGGGAAAACCTGTCAGACAGGGATGTTCTTATTTTTCTTCTGCAGAAAAGGCAAGTTATAGGTCTCCTGGAGCAGCTAAGTAATCAGTGTTTATATTCCTAGGGAGGAAATTGCTACAAATACAGCAACAGTTACACAAATTAGATGCATTTAATAAGGAGAAATAATATCCAAGGATCAGGGTTTCCCCTGAATTTAGGTGGCTTGGATTGAGAAAACAAAAATATATGAGGCCATGCTTCTTTCAGCCTATTCTGGAGATGTTTGTGAAGGTCAGGAAGGGTGAGTTGCCTATTGTGGGGAGGCTTCATGAGGGGTGTTGGCATTGCAGCCCTTAGGGAGTAACATATGACCAAAGGTACAGAGGCAGGAAATCTGGCTGCCTACAGGGATGTCCTGAACATTGGAGAGACTTCTAGAAAAGTAGGTTGGTTCCAGTTTATGGAGAAAGGTAAGTTTTTGGCAAAGAAGTATCAGTTAGACTTAACAGGAAATAGTGAACCATGACAGGATTATGAGGAAATGAGTTTCTTTTTTTAAAAAAAAATTGTATTTTTTACAATTATATGTAAAGACAATTCAAAAGATTCATTTTAAAGAAAATTTTGAGTTCCAAATGTTTCCTCTCCCCTCTCTGCCAAATTGTCATCAATTTGATATGGGTTTTATATGCATAATTATGTAAAGCATATTTTCATATTAATCACCTTATGAAAGGAGGAACAAACTGTGTGGTTTAAAAATCTTAGTGTGGGTTCTAATCTGTTCCCCCAGTTTGGAGAGAAACTGGCTAAAATCACTGATAAATTCACCAAGAATTTAGACTTCTTAAGGGTTTATTAAAAGATATAAGATAGTAAAAGAGAGAGAAAGATTGAGGACAGATTCCTTATAGCATGGAAATCCTAGCCTTCCTAACTACCTACTTGAAGTTCGGCCACTAAGCTGATATCTCAACCCCAAAAAGGAATAAGCCTTTTGACGGCATCCCTTTCCTACTTCATGACTTCCTCCAAGAAATGGGAGGCTCTTACAGCTGATTGGCTGAAAGCAGTCTACTAAGTCAATCAAGTCAGACCCCCTAGGTGTCTACCAAACTCCATTATTTTAACACATTCCCCCCTTTGTTTCTGCAAGGAACAGGAGTGTTTCTTTGATGAAACAGCAAAAAACAACAGAATATAATACCCTATGCCAAGAAGCAATATGTAAATAACAATATAGGAAAAGGAGAAAGGGGCAATTCTGACCAGATGGGGCAGTCCCTCATGAACTGGTGCTTTGACACTGTCTGCAGAGGGAGAGCCTCTGCAGAGAATACATATTACAAATGGTCTATATAATAACAGAAGGAAAACCAAAACAAAACAAAGCTGTTCATTTAAAGTCTTTGAAATCTTGTCTTCTTTGAGTGTGGAGATGTCATCAGGAAAACTGGACTCTGGTTGTCTCTGGACTCTTTTACTTCTTTAGCTATTGAACTGCTGGATTTTCACTAATCCTTAGTATAGCATTGTCATACTCAAACTTGATATATATAGCATATTACATCCCCCCCCCCCCTTTGGAGGATTTATACCCATATAATACAGAGTTGAGGCAGTTATGCAATCTATAACACTTTTTACTACCATGTGTCTGAATCAAGACCAAAATTAGTAATGTGTCCATGATGACACCTGAAAATGTGATGGGAAGGTTACCATAACACATCTTGTGGTTCTGAGACATGCAGTAATTGTGCTAGGCCCTAGGTGAATGGATTCTGACCATGCCATCAGACTGGGTGAAAAAAAAAAAGTTAAGTTAAACCAGGTACATGTGTTGGAGCTTCCATGACACTAGGCCATTTTAGGAGGGAGAGAGGAAGAAACTGGACTATGTCCAGCAATTGTGGTCCACATAGTCACCATCATAAGCAAACTATGGACTTCCTGAATGTGTTTGGCTGTTCTCTCAGCCTTCATCAGGGCATCTTACGTGTACCTGTCTCTCCTCCTGTTGTATATATGTTCTCTCCAGGGCCTGCATCAAGCTCATTGCAAGAGCAATTAGTTTCTGAAATGATAAGTTTCCATAATTCATAAATCTCATATTAATTTCACCAAAGACAACATGATGGTAAATATGTGTGTTATACTGCATAACTGAGGATACACTTGTAATATATACAATAATTCCAAACCATACCCAGAGTATACACAGTCACAATGATGTATAAATGAAAAATGAATGTAAATGGCTGATAATATTAGACATTATTACATAATCTTTTAGCAAGTAAACCACCTCATCTTGTACTTGAATTTTCTATCTAGTATGACAATAACAGATACTTGAAGTGATAATCAATATCAAAAAGAAATAAAACCTCAATCAGCAAGACCCAATATGTTGATTGATTGCCTTGCAAACCAAGCAATAGGGTTCGATAACCCTTTTTTTGTTTAAACATAATCCCATAAACAGGCTCATTCAACCCATGGTTCTTTCTTGGTTTTGGTTTTGTTTTTGTTTTTTTAGTGAGGCAATTGCAGTTAAGTGACTTGTCCAGGGTCACACAGCTAGTAAGTGTTAAGTGTCTGAGGCCAGATTTGAACTCAGGTACTCCTGACTCCAGGGCCGGTGCTCTATCCACTGTGCCACCTAGCTGCCTCTAACAAATGGTTCTTTAAAAAAAAAATTGTAATAGCTTCAGCTTCTGAGACCCAATGGCCCCACCTATATTCTTAGTTGTAATGATTGCCCTTAGTCCAGTCAAGGTAATAGATTCTTGAAGTCATCAGTTGAATGGTATATATACTAGAAATGTCTTTGAAATTCATTCAGTTTACAAAATCGAGTTAAAAAGAAAGCAAAAGAAACAAGTCAAAAACAAAACAAAAAACAAAAAAGCAAAAGGTTTGCTAAGTACCCTTTTGTGTTCATGAGGAAACTTAAGTATGTGGTGAATTCCAGGCCTTTTCAATGTCTTTCAAAAACAAAAAAGAGATGGTTTTTAAGGAACAAGGGTTAAGTAGGGGGAAGGGAAGGGGTCAGGGAGGTTGAGGTAGGCCAGAAAGCAAGGCCATGTGCTTTAGTGGTTTACCTGTAGAAGGAAAAGCTTGTTAAAGGTATTATATTGCTAGAGTTTGGGGTATACCACATTGTTTTAACTGGTTCCCCAATTCTCTGCATGCCAAAGTGGCAGGGGTTTCCAGATTATCATTGATTTTTCTAATGCTGTCATAATGTTCTTTATGGTAGAAAATATGGAGTTCTTTAGCATTGACTTATTCTGTACCACAAATTTACCATAGGGGTTTATTCACCTGATGAATGATTATATTCAGCTGGTCATTCAGGGTCAGGTTTGCTCACTAGGTCTGATCTTGAGGGTACTGTATCTAATAAGCAATCATAATAAGTATCTCCAACCCTAAGGGTTACAAGAGGTTCCTTACTCTGGGGAGGGGAATGGACTGGCACAAGAGGGCTAAAAATTTCAGGGTCTGGAAAGGTAAAATCTTCTGTCCTTCTCCTCCCCCCCCCCACCCCATACACCATCGGTTCTCTATATCTCTCTGTTCTGCACCCCTTTGAGAGTGCCTGTAACTGTTTTCATTCTGTCCACCTGTGTCTCTCTGAAAAGGTCTGTGTTGTCTCTGTCCTGCACCCCCTTGAAAAGATCTATCTCTATTTTGGTTCTGCCTGTCTGTATTCCTCTGAGAGGAATTATATCTATTTTTGTTTATGTCTCATTTCAAAATCCTATAAAGTCGTATAAAATGTCCTTTTTTATGGCAGTACTGGCAAAATTTAGTGGTTTGATATTGATTCTGGGGTTGGTTCTGGAGTTGGCAATGATTCTAGAGTTGGCAGTGATTTGGGGGTTGGAAGTGACTTTGGGATTGGCAGTGATTCTCAATTGCCCAGCTTTTTGCTGCCTCATTATTTCCTGTACTGGAGCTAAAAATGCCTTGTCTGTTCTTTTCCTCCCTCTCATTTCCTTCATAAATACATGTTGCTATTTCTTTAAGTCTGTCAGGACTCAAACTATTCCATTCTGGATACTGCCTTTTAAAATATTTCCAAATTTCTGGTAAAGACTGGTATACAAAACGAGAGCAGATAATATGGGAATCTCTAGGGTCTAGCCCAGCATGTTGCTTGGCACAACCTGTCATAGAATCTATTAGGTCTCTCATCAGGACTCTGAACTGTATGTATAAATTTTTGCCAGTTATCAGTCCTTCTAGCACAGGATTCCATTGCCTTCAGCAATGTGTCTCTTTTGTCTTTCAACAGTTCAAAATGCCTTGGGTTATTGGGGTCCCATTCAGGGTCTTCAATAGGCCACCCAATATCAACCTTTCCCATGGCTTCCAGGCCATTGACAGCAGCTATTATGTCTGCTCTTTCCCCTGGGGATAATATTGCTTCCATAAGTTCATTAACATCATTCTAAGTGGGCTGATATTCTCTGAAAATTGTTCTAAAATAGCCAATAATTCCTGTGGGATCCTCATCAAATTTAGGAATTTCTCATTTCTATATACCTAAATCTTTGGGACTAAGTGGTATATATCTTCTAAGACTTACTACAACATAATTCTTACCATGGGAGGGGATCTCGTGAAGGGGGAGGATTTTTATCCTTTCTGTCTCCTCTACACATGACTTTTCTCTTTTCCTTTTTTATTTCCTTTGTTGATGTGTCAGCCTAAGAGGCAGCTTTACATTCACATTCAGGCCCAGGGCCTTCCTCCTTTTTTCCATTTTCAGTCAATTCCTTACTTGCTACATTCCAGAGGTTCCAATAAGTTAAATCTTTGGGGGACTTAAAATGAAGGATCATTTGTAGAGTTTTCAGTGTTAAGTGGTCAAAAGATCCATTCTCTAACCATTTTTTTTCCAGTAAACTAGAATTTTTTTTTTTTTTTGCAGGGCAATGGGGGTTAAGTGACTTGCCCAGGGTCACACAGCTAGTAAGTGTCAAGTGCCTGAGGCTGGATTTGAACTCAGGTACTCCTGAATCCAGGGCCGGTGCTTTATCCACTGCACCACCTAGCTGCCCCTTAGAATATTTTTTATGCCACATAAAACACAGTTTGATAAGCCTTGCTTTTGTCATGCCTGGCTGAATCGGTAGCTTATGAAAGTCCCATGCTGAGATTATTTTCTCTAAGGGGAACCCCCGTATTATGTGGTATGTTCTGGTATTCATAGTTTTCTTAGTGTTCTTAATTTCTACAGTACCATCAGTCCCCTTTTTGTAACTCAAAAATTTCCTTACTATAACACAAAGAAAAGGAAAAATTAAAATTAAAATAGGAATAGAACATCTGAATTCATAAGGACCAAACTTAAACAGTAGGTCAATCTTGACCTGGTTGAAAAGCCAGGAGAAGAGGCTTAGAACACTAAAATTTAGAAGGCTTTTTTGGTCCCACAGACCCTGGTCCATTTTGTAAAAGGGAACAAGGCTTGAAAATAGGAGGCTAAGAGTACTTAAGAGTTAAATAAGGTACTTAACCTAGGTGCTTAGCCATTAAGAGAAACCCAATTTAAAGAGACAGGCACATGTGGAAATAGGGAGAAAATTTCTTGCCAAACTAGAAGATCAGAAGATCGAGGTTCAGCTTATCCCTTCATGGTTACCAAACTGTGTGGTTTAAAAATCTAAGTGTGGGTTCTAATCTGTTCCCCCAGTTTGGGGGGAAACTGGCTAAAATCACTGATAAATTCACCAAGAGTTTAGGTTTTTAAGGGTTTATTAAAAGATATAAGATAGTAAAGAGAGAGAAAGATTGAGGACAGATTCCTTATAGCATGGAAATCCTAGCCTTCCTAACTGCCCACTTGAAGTCCTGCCACCAGGCTGATGTCTCAAACCCAAAAAGGTAAAAGCCCTTTGCCCATGTCCCCTTCCTACTTTGTGTCCTCCTCTGAGAAATGGGAGGCTCTTGAAGTTGATTGGCTGAGAGCAGTCTACTAAGTCAATCAAGTCAGACCCCTGGGCATCTACCAAACCCTATTACTTTAACACAAGACCAAAAGAGAAACAAAAACCCACAAAAAATAAAGAAAGTTAAAATAGTTTGCTTTGTTACTGGGTTATTTTCAGCAATGCAATGATCCAAGACAATTATGAAGGGCTTATGGAAAATGAGTTCCATCTACAGAGAGAGAACTGATGGTATTTGAATACAGATTGAAACATAATTCTTTGTTCTTAGTTACTTCATAGGAAACAACAACAAAAAAAATATGATGAACAGGATGCTATAAGAAAAACCTGGAAAGACCTACATGAACTGAAGCAGAGTGAAATTTGCTGTATGCATAATAGCAGCAATAGTGTAAGATGATCAGTTGTGAAGGACTTAGTTATTTTCCACAATGCAATGATCCAATATAACTCTGAAGAACTTATGAAAATTGCAAACCATCTACAAAGAAAGAGCTGATGGTATCTGAAAACAGATTGAAACATAATTTTTTGATAGATCCTTAATCTGAAGTTTTATTTTTGCCTGTTTTCTTTCACAGCCTGGTTAATCGTGGAGATGTTTTGCATGACTACTCGAGCATAATATGATGAACAAACAAATAAATAAAATAGTATGCTTTCTTCTACATTCAGACTCTATCAGTTCTTTCTCTGGATGTGGATGACATTTTGTATCATGAGACTTTGGAATTGCCTTGGATCATTATATTGCTGAGAAGAGCTAAGTGATTCATTAACTGATCCTCCTCACACAAAGTTGCTATTACTGTTTGAAGTGGTCTCCTGCTTCTACTCATTTCATTTTGCATTGTGTCATACAAGACTTTCCAAGTTTTTCTGAAATACACCTGATAATTTTTTATTGCACAATAATTATTTCATTATATTCATATACTATAACTTGTTCAGCCATTCCCCAATTGATGGGCATCCCCTCAATTTCCAATTCTTTACCACCACTAAAAGAGCTGCTATAAATATTGTTGTGCATTCAAGTCTTTTTCCCTTTCTAAAAGTTCTCTTGCTGGATTAAAGAGTATGGACAGTTTGGTTGCCCTTTGGGCATAGTTGCAAATTGATCTCTAGAATGGTTGGATCAGTTTAGAACTCCACTAACAATGCATTAGTTTCCAGTTTTCTCACAACCTCTCCAACATTTATAATTTTCCTTTTCTGTCATATTAGCCAATTTTATAGGAGTGAAATAGAACATCAGTTATTGATTTGCATTTCTCTAATCAAAAATGATTTAGAGCACTTCTACATATGCCTATAGATAGCTTTGATTTCTTTATCTAAAAACTGCCTGTTCAATATCCTTTGACCATTTGTTAATTGACAAATGGCTTATATTTTTTAGAAATTTTACTGTTCTCTGTTTTTGGTTTTTTGGTGGTTTTTATTTGTTTGTTTTTTGTGAGGCAATTGGGGTTAAGTGACTTGCCCAGGGTCCCACAGCTAGTAAGTGTTAAGTGTCTGAGGCCGGATTTGAACTCAGGTACTCCTGACTCCAGGGCCAGTGCTCTATCTACTTCGCCATCTAGCTGCCCCTGTTCTCTGCTTTTGAAGAAATTAGGCCTTTATCAGAGACACTTGTTGTAAAGATTTTTTCCCAGATTTCTGCTAGGAAAAGTTTTGCAGAAGATTTAAAAAGAAATTACCCCCTAAGGCCAATTGTAAAGGATTTCACAATAAAATTTAAATTCACATGCTTTCCTGGAGCTTGTGAATGCTAAGGGACTTTAGAAGCAGATGAGTAATTAAAGAGAGAAATGGAAAAAAAAAAAAGATTCCTGGACTTGGGAGTATTAGTGGTGCCTTTAGGAATTTAGAAACCAAGTTTTGAACAGTAAAGGAGGCAAGTCAATCCTATAAGATACAACTGACATCAGAGGCTAAGTAACTTCCCCCAGATTAAGTAGCTGGTAGGGGGATCCTGGGTTTGTGGCTGCTACTTCATCCAGTGCTATTTGCATTGTACCACACTGAGCAGGCAGGGAAGGGGGGAAATTTGGGGGAGCCATGGTGTTGAACTTGGTATATCATCTAATATCTTTTTCTTCAGAATGATACAAATACGAAAAGAAAAGTATTTCACAAGAGATTTCAACAAATAAGGGAATATCTGAAGAGGAAGAAGAATGTCAAAGAGGAGGAACTCTTTGTGAAGGACAGGAACAAGAAGTTTAATGAGCTTTATCAGAGGCTGAAGGAGATAGAGGCTACCCAGGAACATCGAATCATGGAGCAAAAGAAGGAATGGGAGGCCATGATATCCAACCAAATCAGATTCCTAATTGACATAAACACTGAGCTGGAGGAAAAGATGCAGAAGCCAGATGCAGAAATGCTACAGGTGAGACTATGGTGAACTCATCAGGGTCAATTGTTTATGGGGACAAGAAATTTAGGACATCTTCTTCCACTGACCTTTCCTAGATCCCAAAAGATTCCTTTTTTGATCTGCTCTTTTCTCCTGCTGTTTCTCCTTGTGTTTCCTGGGGTTGGGGGTGGGAGGAGAGGGGTCACTCCTGAGACATGAAATGTGTGACTACAGACAGTTATGTGCTGGTGCTGGGACCAAGTGATCCAAGGAGCTGAACACTAGAAATCCTGTCCTATGTGTAACCAGCAGCAGCTGGAATGAGAGGCATTGGAAGGAAGCCATCATGGTTTCCATGCTGCTGTGGAGATGACTCCAGAAAATCCTTATTCATTCCTAGGAGGCCTTTAATTATTAATATTTTCCCCTCTGTTTTCCTCCATATAATAGAGAATGCCTGAAAGGGCCTCATCTCAAAATAAGGGAACCATGGGGTCCCCTGGAGACCTCTTTCTTGACCACATTTCTTCTATCATGATAGAGGGCCAACCCAAGCTCCTCCTGACATGGGAAGAAAGTCTGTATCCAGAATCCAACTTTTCTAAGTTGAGGTTCAGTGAAATCCATAAAATAAGAGGAAAGAGCTATGAAGGTCCCTGATTAGGAGTGGGAGGTTATTGCCTTTTAGAGGCTGGTGTTGTAGCAATCCTTTAGGAGAAATGACTGACAAACTACACTGACTTTCTTCTTTTTTCTTTCTAGGATGTGGCAGAAACCTTGGCAAGGTATGTCTCTAGACAGAGGTACTAAGGTAACTTAGATTGGGGCTTGGTGGCAAGAGATTGAGGGAGACTGAGCCTGTGCATTTGCTCAAGAAAGGTACAGGTAGGGCAGCTAGGTGGCACAGTGAATAGAGCACTGGCCCTGGAGTCAGGAGGACCTGAGTTCGAATTCGGCCTCAGACACTTAACACTTACTAGCTGTGTGACCCTGGGCAAGTCACTTAACCCCAATTGCCTCACTAAAAAAAAAAAAGAAAAAAGAATAAAGAAAAAAAAAGGTACAGGTAATAGAGTATTTAGTACAATGAACACACAGTCTATTGGATAGCAATAATGATTTCTCTTTCTTTATAGGGGTTCGGTTTGGCTGGATTTAAAGCCTTTTGTACTGAGTGTGGATGATTCTTATCTCAATGTGGTGAAGGAGTTTTTACAATACTTTCAAAGTAAGTGTCCATAGCCTGAGACTGACCCAGTTGTATAAACTGATTCTTTCCTTTGACGGCTTCTATCTGTACAATTGGGGCATGGCGGGAAGAAAGAAGGTTTTGTTTGATATTCAGACCCTGCCAGCCCCAAGAAATGAGGAGAATCTTTAGAAAGATCTGTTAGAAACAAACCTTCAAATATTTGGGGAACACTCATCTGCACCTTAAGTATGTATTGTTCCAGTCAGTAGACACATGGAGATATAATTTCTTCTTCCTTCTCTGCATGCTTAACTAAAAGGGAGAAGGAATTTGGGAAAGTAAAGACTGGAGACCTTGCTGGTCCAATTTACTTTGAGAGATTTAGACTATTTGAGAACTGGACCATTGGCCAATTATACCATCCCCTTAATTAACAGAGTGTTTTTGGTCCATTGAAAACTTAGTTAAGGGGAAGGCAACATTTTATTCTTTTTCCAGGTCATGAGAGCTGGAAAAATCTGGGCCTTCCAAGCCCAGGAATTAACTGTTGTCTATAAAGGCAAGTGGTCATTTATTTGTGAGTAGTTATTCTTATAGCTTAGATTTATCCTGATCTTTACAGCAAGGAAAAAGAGTTCACATTGCTTACTTGGCCATCTTATCTTGATTAAATCCACAAAGACTAAAATAGTATCTTCAAATCTGCATTGAAAGCTTTCCTATCTCAGAAAGGGATGTTCCAGAAATAGATATGGAGACCTCTTAGAAAAAAGGAAGTGACTGAAAAGAGAGCCCAAGATTTCAGCTAGGATTGTATTGCCCTTTCCTAACCAGAGCATAGTTATTTACAGTCTACTCTTGTTCTGACAATGCCAAATTTTCTGGTTACCCAGGAAAGCACTGTATAGGATTCAAGCAAGGCATCCTTCTCCCTAATGATATTGAAATCCTTTCTTTTGGACTGATCTCTTTCCTTTTTTATAGGATATAAACTGTCAGAGAGATGCAATTTCTACAATTTGTCTGAGGAGAGAAAAAGGGCAATCAGAATTGTCCCTGTCTTCTCAGGTAAGAAACACACTGTTTATATATTTGGGAGTGTTCAAGCTGAGGAAATCAAAGAAAGAACATTCTTTATACACACCTAGTTCCTGGATAAAATGTTTGAAGAGGAAGACTATGTAAGAACTAGCACCAGTTTCAGGAGTGCCATGAGGAGGGAGAAATCATCTAGCAAGCCTCTTTCTCTCCAACAGAAAGGCAGCAGCAGAAAATATCTGTGCACAACACAGGTTGAGGAGCTTCTGGATAATGTTGAATCTATTGTATGTAATAAAATTCACATCCTGTCAAATACTCATGTCTACTGTTTTTCATATTGGTCAGTCACAGGATTATAAATTTGGAGCAAAGCTTCTTAACCTGGCATAAATGGACCCCCACCAATACCCCAAAGGTCATTGAATAGATATCAGGGGTTCTGTGAATTCCTGATGTTGTGCCAAGACCACTTTCCTGACATTTTTCCATTAGCAATGGAAAGTTCTTTTTCAATTACAAATGATGTGATGATAATTATTGTGAACTCAACTAATGGAGAAGCCAGCTTGACATATGCAATTACTGAATTCTCACTCCAATTTTCACAATCCAAGATCTGGCTTTCTTTCAAGTGATAGAGGTACTAATTGGACACTAGGTGGCTCTGTGTATAGGGCTTTTGAGCCTAAATTCAAATTGTCCAAAATAGTTTACCAGCTGTGTGATTCTAGGTGAGTCTGTTAGCTTCTGTCTGGCATGGTCTCCTCACCTGTAGAAAGCACCTTGTAAACTTCAAAGCACTGAATAAATGTTGGCTGTTATTAGATTTTATTACTAATCACTTCAGACCAACATTTTCATTGACCTCACTGTCAACATCTTGAGTCTGGCTTGTGTAGCAAATGGGAACCTGAATATGGAACTAATATCTGAATTCAACATCCAGAGCCCAAATTGAATACATCCATATGATCTAGGTGAAATCTTGGGTTCTGATTTTCTGCCTTTATACTTCCATGAAGTATAAAGTCCTCGTTTCCTTCACTTCCTTGTGCATGGTAGGCCATAGATTTGCATGGAACCAAAACTTTGACTTGAAAATGGGTGTATTACTGTCCTGGCTACTTCAGAGGGTTCTTCTGAGGAAACCACTTTACTGACCACATGGGCTGAGATTTCAAAGTACTAGAGAAATGTGAAAAAAATTTCTTCCACCTTTGTTCAAATGTCTAGTTTAATGTCAGCTGAGTAGAATGATTATTTAAATCCTTCCTGCACCTGGTCCTTGTGGCCTGCTTTGATAATCACACCCTCTGTTTTCCTTTCTTAACCACAGTATCTGATGCTCATGTCTAGTTCAGGAACCCAACAACTCTCCCAATCAAAGTTGCAATAATCCTATCTTAAATTTTCATGGCACTACTAAATCATATCCCAAAACTAATTTCCTTTATTCCACTGAATCTTTAGAAAATTTGTTTCAAAACTTTTGGCCAGTAAACTACTTCTAATTTTGTTTCTTTTTTAAGAACTTCAAAAGGCACGATCTTACTTAATTCCTTTTAGTGGACATTTGTAACGATTGGAATAACGCCACCTGCTGGATACTTACTGTAGAAGAGTTCTGCCCATGAAGCGAAGGTCTTTGAGGGCAAGACCAGGAGTCTTTTCTTTGGCATCAGGAAGTGACGCGGACTAGTGGGAGGAGGAAGGAAGAGACTGGCGCTGACTCTGGGGCTTTTTCCTGAGGACGGTGGTGGAGAGGGGAGCTAGAAATGTGCTCTCCCTTTAATAGATAGGAATCTAGGCCTTTTCTTCTCTCTTTACCAAATTCTTATTCTCCTTAATAAATGCTTAAAAGTCTAACTCTTGCTAAAGCTTATAATTTATTGGCGACCACTCATTAGATATTTTAGACAGTTTAGCTAGAATTTTAACACTTAACACATTGATTCTAAAGTATCTAGGCAATCGAATACTACCAAATAATTCCCAGAAGACCACAAAGGTTTACTGTTACAATGATATTTTCAATTTTTCCAAATAATTGGCTTTTTTTTTTTTTTTTAGTGAGGCAATTGGGGTTAAGTGACTTGCCTAGGGTCACACAGCTAGTCAGTGTTAAGTGTCTGAGGCCAGATTTGAACTCAGGTACTCCTGACTCCAGGGCCGGTGCTCTATCCACTGCTACCCCCAAATGATTGGCTTTTGACTTAATCAAACTTTTTTTATAAGATGAAGAGAAGAATGGATACCTGTGCTTCGGTGGTCTTCAAGTATCAAGTAAGGCTCTCAAACATCAAAGTATTTGTCTTTTGTTTCCCTTTGCTATAGAGATCACTAGAGAGAAACCTTTGAGACTGACCTGCACTGTTTAGTACTGAATATTATATAGACTGTGACATCAACTTTTTCTCTTACATTTATATATAATTTCCTTTTTCTGTCTATAGGAAGAGATGCAGTGAAAGAGAACTTTGGATGCTGTTCATATACAAATCCACAGTCTTTATATTTAAACACTTCTATGAATGTGTACCTCCCCAAAAATCATTGAATTATTTCAGCATGTAAGAGATATTCAAACCATACTCCTTTAATAATTTGAAAACTCATGTCATAAAGATTATATTTCTTTTAAAAATCAAGTCTCTTATTACTTGGTTGTGCCACAAAGTTTTGCAAATAGTAAATGATCTTTCCTCTTTTGTATCTTACTCCCAACTTGGCCAGAATTAGGAACCCAGAGATGAGGCTACATATTTTGAAAGCTTTGAAGAGAAAAGTTCTCACTCTTTTTGCTCTTTTTTCCCCCCCTTTCGCTGGTTAGACCATGGGGAAAAGACTGGATTTTCCAGGACAGACTATAGATGATGCTTGCAAGCTGTACACCACCTGACATAACACTCACAAGCACAGCTTACTCTTCTTGAAGATTTTAAGGCTTAGAGGCTTTGTGAATCCAGAGGAGGAAGAGTGGGGCTCTGTGAGATATAGGTAGAGGAGAGGAGAGAAAAGGCAGTTTTTAGGAATTTTTACAACAATCTTCTGGATACTTCTATTTTCTGTCCGATCTAGTTTTCTATCAAGAATTTTATACTACTAATAATATGGTTTTATTTCCTTTGTTATGTAAAAGACTATCTTTAGCTGTTCCTTGAGGTGAAGAACTAGATGATACACAAAGAATTCCAAGATAAGAATATGGGTGAAATCAAAATTGATAGGTCTGGTTATTACCCTGTGGAACACCAGATAATAGGGCAGAGGTTTACATGGTTCAGATTTCTTAGTTCTAATCTTAAGGAAGTTGACAATGAGAAAAGGAGAGGGCACTCCCATTTGTTTGGGGCCAACTGCCTCAGTTTACCCACCAAGTCAAGCAGAGACAGGTTTATTACATTCCTGCAGGAATGAGCAAACTCAATAACTGAGTTGCAATAGCTAATACATGCCTTGAGTTTTTTATAGGAATGTTGGTCAGGGGGGAAGTCCCCACGCACACTAGGGCAAGCTCACAATCTAACATCCAATCCTCACTCACCCAGGGTGCATGTTTAGCTCATGATCAATGTATGGAGACATGCATACGTGTTCCAGGAACAAGGGGGAAAAGGGGAGGGGGAACAAGGTCAAACCGAAGGAAGAGGGAATGGGGGAGTGACAGTCAGATGTTTCAGATCTCACAGTTCCCACTGACTCCCCTCTCCCGGCCCCTATCTCTAAAGATATTCAACTTGAATAATAGGAAGAGTCACTCAGGTGTTTCAGCATTGTTTTGTAGTTGTGTTAATTTTAGAAGGATGACAGGGTTAAAATTTATCTTCGGCTATGTTGGGAAATCAAAGAAATAGAATAAAGAATAAAAGAATAATCCATTGTTGGGACCCTAGGGTCAAGGGGATTCTGCTCTGAGAAAAAGAAACATGTGACTTAACATCTGCTCTCAACTTAATTGCCACATCCTGTGCTGAGCCCTGTCCTTTCTTCTTGAGTCCTGAGTATTGAATTGGTGGGCAAACTCCTCGACCCACTCAACAGGGACTGGGGTTCTGACACATGATGGATTCCAGATAAAACTAAGATTTAGCTGACAAGTGGGGAGACTGAGCAGAAGTAAAAATGCTGTTAATTGGCAATAAAACTTAAAGGAGACAGTGAGAATTTGACAAGCAATAAACTTTTAAACTAACTATACTGGGGCAGGGCTGGGTATCTTCCAGATCCCATCCTCAGAGTTTAATCTGACTCAAATCCATAATCATCTCATACACAATGAATGAAGCATGTGGCCATCTGAGTATTGCACTCTATTCTATACTCATCACAAACAGATGCAAGTACACAAGAAGAGCTAAGTCTCTCATAGATGACCATAGCACAATGTTACTGTTACTGTTTTTAATATTCTCTTGGTTCTGCTCATTTGACGCAGCATCAGTTCATGTAACTTTCTAGTTTTTTTTTTTAAATCTGCCGTTCATCATTACTTATAGCACAATAGTATCCTATAATGTTTATATACCACAATTTGTAAATCCATTCCCCAACTGATGGGGATCTCCTCAATTTCTAATTCTTTGCCACCACAAAAAAGAGCTGCTATAAATATTTTTGTACATGTGGGTTCTTTTCCATTTTCATGATGTCTTTGGGATACAGAATGGAGTATTTAGGTGCTAAAGAGATGATAGATTATTTGGGGGTGGGGGTGACTCAGTTGCCTCTGTTTCCTGAAAACAAAGCTTTCAGGTTAAATGTCAATCTCTACCTGATATAATTGGCAACACCTCCCCCAATTCAACCTCACAGCTAGGGCCATCCTTCAGGTACTTGGTTAAATACAAGTCTGTTTTCAAATTCTCTTTCCTATTAGACTGTGAGCTCTTAGAAGGGTGGGATCATGTATTTGTCTTGCTCTGTATCAATCAAGGATTAGTACAAACCCTAAGACCTAGTAATCACTCAGTAAGTAGCTGATTGATTGATTGATTGATTGTCTGAGGAGCATTCACTAGATTCATTCTGTGTCTGAAGGGTAAATAGAATAAGGAGGGAAGAAATCACAAAAGGGTTTTCTTGGAGGTCACATAGTACTTTACAATTGATTCATCCCAGCATTCCACACAAATTAGGTGGGTGGGGAAAGATGGGGGACAACATATAAGCCCCAGTCCCTTCTCACTTTGGTGTTGTATGCTGCTCTGGGCTAAGATTCAAGCACAAGCTGAATTCCAAAGGCTTAGAGGCTTGGGAAAATATCCAAGGTAGGCGTCCCTGTGAGGACCTATTTTTTGAGATTGAAGACCTAGGATTTAGTGATGACAGGAAACCTTACATGTCATTTGGTTTCATCATTTTATTTTACAGAGAGGGAAATTGAGGCCAGAAGATATTTTTTTCTTTTTTAGTCACTTGGCCAACTTCAGAAAGAAAGTGGCAGAACTAGGATAGATACTGACTCTAAATTGCTTACTTTTCCTTTGTAAGAATATTTTAATCTATTTTTTATTATTACTTATTATACTTTTTTAGCTATTTAATTCGGGGCAAGTTGTTGGGGGACTGGGGTCCTAGATGGTGGGGGTGGGCCTCATTCATGCAAAGAATTGGAGGCTCATAAGGAATCTTGGAAAATAGAGATTTATTAGGAGAGAAGAATAATATGGCCAGGAGCCAGAATCACTATAGAGATTGTCTAGCTGAGTAAGAGAAGAACTGGGCTTTTGTATGTTTACAAACAAAAGCGGTATGCAAAGGAGCTGGGAGGGGCAAAACTAGTGGAAGGGAAAAAACTGGGAAGGAGTATGGATGGGTATGCATGGCACCCATCCATATCAAGGTATCATCTTTGTTCCTTGAAGACCTGGGTCTTCGTGCTGGACAAATGCCATATTCCTGAGGTGGGAAGCAGAGCTGCTTTTCCCTTAGGAGGTTTTGAGGTGAGGAGTTTGAACCAGCAAATGAACATGTTACCAAGTGCAGAGGGAGGTCTATCTGTATAGAGGGGAGTGGGTAGATAATGCAACACTTACATGTTTATGACATTGTTAATTAACAATATTAATCTAGCTGATAAATATAATGTAATCATCAATGCATGGTAGACTAATCATTCATCTCTTATCCTAACTGCAACTTAAACTTAATCATGTTCTGCTTTATTCACTTAATACAATCACTGATACCCATCAAATAACCACAAACTGAATAAATACTGATTAATTTGAATAAGGTTATCAAGATTATGTCACACAGCTACATTTCCAGCTTTAGAAACAGGAGTGTGTGAGTTTGAATCCTGCCTCAGATTTTAACTAGCTGTCTGATTTTGGTCAAGTCACTTAGCCTCTCATCCTGAGGTTCCCCATCAACCATGCAGATAATAGCAAGTACTTTATAAAAGATTTTTTGTGGACCAAAAGGGATAATGCCAAAAAAGGTCTTAAAGCTCTACTTCAAGGCCAGATATTATTACAAGATGTCTCAACATCACTGGCCTACCCTTCCAATTGATGCTTTCTATATTTGTTGGAGATTGTGCCCAGAGTTTATGGGGGGGAAATCATCAATGATTAATTGGCTTGAAATGTCTTTCCTTGAAACTTCAAAATCAGAGGAGCAAGAGAATCTTCCTTACCTTGCCTCATTTTCTCTCTTCAGGGTCATGGCTAATGAAGAAGAAGACATTCTCTGCATTATCTGCTGGAATGAAGTCTTTACCCTAATCACAGCTGAATGTGGACATGCTATTTGCATGTCTTGCTTCAGGAAGAAAAGCTCTCCATTTTCATGCTGTACTTCATGCTGGGAATACTCCCAGCTGAGAACCTCTCAAGTTGACATTGTCATGCACCCTGAAGGAGAAGGCATATGTGAGATACACAGGGAAGACCAGAAGCTTTTCTGTGATGGGACCAAGACCCTACTCTGTGTGACCTGCTCAAAGTCAGAGTATCATGAGAACCACATACATTGGCCCATTGCAGTGGCTGCTCTGCGCTACCGGGTAAGTCATGCACAGATCAATACCATGCCTCCAAGTGGCTTAAGGTATTCCTTGGATGTCATTCCTCCATACTCAGTGTACTTGTTTCTCTTTTAGTACTCAAGTATCCACCTAATTGGGCTCAAACAGCCCTTCTCTTTCCTTCTGTGGCTCTTCCCTATGAATCTTTGAAACAGTACTAGCTTGTCAGAGATCTTGAGTTTCTCTATTCCTCCTGTGCCATGGGGCTCAGGCCTATAAAAGTTTTCCTAAGTTTTTATTCCTGTTTCTCTTACAGAAAAAGATCCAGATAAATATGGAAATCTTGCGTAGAAAGGTCAAAATAGTGGAGCGATTTCTATTAAAGGAAAAGCAGAAACCTCTGGTATGGGCTGTGATATGGAATGTAAGTCTTCTGGCGGTCTCATTCAATAAACTTGCATATCTCTCATTTCAGATAATTTTCATAAAAATCCTCCCAACATTATTAGCCATCTTTGACAAGTGAGGAAACTGAGGTTCATAGGCAGTGTGTCACTTATCACATGCCACTAATGAATTCAGAGATTTGAATCAAATCAATATTTCCTGACCTGCAATCCTATGGTGGGTGTTAAGTTGTTTCTAGGTGAAGCTGGCCTCAATCTCTGCCTTCTTGTTTTAGCTCTCAGTTCTGTGACACCTAGTCTTAGACCCCTTCACCAATCAAAGCAGAAAAGTGGGGGTTCCAGGGAATGGGGGGTTACTTGAAAGGAGTCATTTGAAAATTACCTTTGAGAAGTGAAGATTTTGCTGGTACAGTGGTGTGAAATGATTACAAGTTGTCCTTGAAAGAGTACTTGGAAAACAGTGAATCAGATTATCCTGCCACCATCATCATCCTTAGTAACTGTCAGTCACTAAACACATATTAAACTTCTCCTATATTTTAAGTACTGTGACAACTGCTGGTGATTTATAAATCAAAAAGCTGAAGGTGGCTTCTGCTCTCAAGGAACTATGACTAATGGGAGAGAAAATAAGAAAAGAAGCATGTTCAATCAAGATAAATACAAGATAAATAGAAGATAATGAATAGAAGGAAGACACTAATGTTAAGAAATGAGGAAAAGCTCCTTGTAGAATACAGGATTTTAGCTGGGCCTGGAAGGAAGCTTGGGACTCATCCTCAATGATGAGGACCAGAGAGTTCCCAGCATTGGAGGAATTCAGTGATGAAAGAATCTGTGGATGGAGGATCCTGTTTGAGGAACAACAAGGAGGCCATTGTCACTGTATCCTAGTGTACCTGGAAGGCAATGATGTTGAGGAAGACTGGAAAGCTTAGGAGCACATTTATTTCCACAGCATTCTTCAGGGTTACATGGGAAAACCTGTCAGACAGGGATGTTCTTATTTTTCTTCTGCAGAAAAGGCAAGTTATAGGTCTCCTGGAGCAGCTAAGTAATCAGTGTTTATATTCCTAGGGAGGAAATTGCTACAAATACAGCAACAGTTACACAAATTAGATGCATTTAATAAGGAGAAATAATAACAAAAGATCAGGATTTCCCTAGAATTTAGCTGGCTCGGATTGAATAAGACAAAGAAATATGAAGCCATCCTTCTTTCAGCCTATTCTGGAGATATTTGTGAAGGTCAGGAAGGGTGAGTTGCCTATTATGTGGAGGCTTCATGAGGGGTGTTGGCATTGCAGTCCTGAGGGAGTAACATATGACCAAAGGTACAGAGGCAGGAAATCTGGCTGCATACAGGGATGTCCTGAACTTTGGAGAGACTTCTAGAAAGGTAGGTTGGCTCCAGTTAATGGAGGAAGGTAAGTTTTTGGCAAAGCAGTATCAGTTAGACTTAACAGGAAATAGTGAACCATGACAGGATTATGAGGAAATGAGTTTGGAAAAAAACACATTAAAATTTAAAGAATTATATGTAAATACAATTTAAAAAATACATTCTAAAGAAAAATTTTAGTTCCTAATTTTTTTCCCTCCCCTCTCTGCCCTTCCCTCTTTATAAAATTGTCATCAACATTGGTTTTATATGAACAATCATGTAAACCATGTTTCAATATTAGTCACCTTATGAAAGGAGAAACAGACCAAAAGAGAAACAAAAATACACACAAAATAAAGAACGTTAAAATAGTATGTTTTGATCTTCATTCAGATTCTATCAATTCTTTCTGTGAATGTGAATGACATTTTCTATCATGAGTCCTTTGGAATTGTTTTGGATTATTGCATTGCTGGGACAGCTAGGTGGCACAGTGGATAGAGCACCGGCCCTGGATTCAGGAGTATCTGAGTGCAAATCTGGCCTCAGACACTTAACATTTACTAGCTGTGTGACCCTGGGCAAGTCACTTAACCCCAATTGCCTCACTTTAAAAAAAAAAAAGGATTATTGCATTGTTGAGAAGAGCTAAGTCATTCTTTAACTTATCCTCCTCACACAAAGTTGGTATTACTGTTTGCAATGTCCTGGATCTACTCATTTCATTTTGCATTGAGTCATATAAATCTTTCCAGGTTTTTCTGAAATCCACCTGATTATTTTTTATTGCACAATAGTTTTTCATTACATTCATATGCCATAACTTGTTCAGTCATTCCCCAATTTATGAGCATCCCCTCAATTTTCAATTATTTACCACCACTAAAAGAGCTCCTATAAATATATTTTTTCCTGTAGGTTCTTTCCCCGTGTTAAAGATCTCTTTGCTATATAGACTTAGTAATGCTGTTTCTGGATTGAAGGGTATGGATATTTTGATTGCCCTTTGGGCATGAAGGGTGTTGGCATTGCATCACATAGGGATTAACATATGACCAAAGGTACAGAGCCAGGAAATCTGGCTGCCTCCAAATTGATCTCCAGAATGGTTGGATCGATTCACAGCTCCACTAACAGTGCATTAGTCTTCCAGTTTTCCACATCTTCTCCAACATTTATTTTCTTTTTCTGTCATATTAGCCAGTTGTTTAATTTGCATTTCTCTAATCAAAAGTGATTTAGAGCAGTTCTTCATATGCCTATAGTGTTGTTTTCTTCATCTGAAAACTGACTGTTCAATATCCTTTGACCATTTGTCAATTGAGAAATGGCTTATATTCTTATAAATGTTACTCAGTTCTCTGTTTTTGAGAAATGAAGCCTTTATCAGAGATACTTGCTGTAAAGATTGTTTCCCAGCTTTCTGCTAGGAAAAGTTTTGCAGAAGATTTAAAAAGAAATTACCCCCTAAGGCCAATTGTAAAGGATTTCACAATCAAATTTAAATTTACATGTTTTCATGGAGCTTATGAATGCTAAGAGACTTGGGAAGCATATGAGTAATTAAAGAAAAAGAAATGAAAAAAGATTCCTGAACTTGGGAGTATTAGTGGTGCCTTTAGGAATTTAGAAACCAAATTTTGAATAGTAAACGAGGCAAGTCTAAGACCATTTTTCTTTTGGGATAAGAAATGCCAGAAAATTAGAGAAAGACAGATTGGAGTAAGTGGCCTGAGTGTTTTAAGAACTCTAAATATTTTTAACTAGAAGGGCCTTTAGATGTCATGCATATATACAAAATCTCTGATTTTCAAAGATACAAGTGACATCAGAGGCTAAGTAACTTCCCCCAGATTAAGAAGCTGGTAGGGGGGATCCTTGGTATGTGGCTGTTACTTTTTCTGGTGCTATTTGAATTACACCACACTGAGCATGCAAGTATGGGCAGAGTTTGGGGGAGCCATGGTATTGCCCTTGGTATATCATTTGATATTTTTCTCTTCAGAATGATAAAAATATGAAAAGAAAAGTATTTCACAAGAAATTTCAACTAATAAGGGAATATCTGATGAGGAAGAAGAATGTCAAAGAGGAGGAACTCTTTGTGAAGGACAGGAACAAGAAGTTCAATGAGCTTTATCAGAGGCTGAAGGAGATAGAGGCTACCCAGGAACATCGAATCATGGAGCAAAAGAAGGAATGGGAGGCCATGATGTCCAGCCATATCAGATCCCTAACTGATATAAAGACTGAGCTGGAGGAAAAGATGCAGAAGCCAGATGCAGAAATGCTACAGGTGAGACTATGGTGAACTCATCAAGGTCAATTGTTTATGGGGACAAGAAATTTAGGACATCTTCTTCCACTGACCTTTCCTAGATCCCAAAAGATTCCTTTTTTGATCTGCTCTTTCCTCCTGCTATATGTGCCTTGTGTTTCCTGGGGTTGGGGGTAGGAGTGGGAGGAGAAGGGTCACTGCTGAGACATGAAATGTGTGACTACAGACAGTTATGTGCTGGTGCTGGGACCAAGTGATCCAAGGAGCTGAACACTAGGAATCCTGTCCTATGTGTAACCAGCAGCAGCTGGAAGGAGAGGCATTGGAAGGAAGCCATCATGGTTTCCTTATTCATTCTTAGGAGGGCTTTTATTATTAATATTTTCCCCTCTGTTTTCCTCCATGTGATAGAGAATGCCTGAAAGGGCCTCATCTCAAAATAAGGGAACCATGGGGTCCCCTGGAGACCTCTTTCTTGACCACATTTCTTCTATCATGATAGAGGGCCAACCCAAGCTCCTCCTGACATGGGAAGAAAGTCTGTATCCAGAATCCAGCTTTTCTAAGTTGAGGTTCAGTGAAATCCAGAAAATAAGAGAAAAGAGCTATGAAGGTCCCTGATTAGGAGTGGGAGGTTCTTGTCTTTTAGAGGCTGGTGTTGTAGCAATCCTTTAGGAGAAATGACTGACAAACTACACTGACTTTCTTCTTTTTTCTTTCTAGGAGGTGGCAGAAACCTTGGCAAGGTATGTCTCTAGATAGAGGTACTAAGGTAACTTAGATTGGAACTTGGTGGCAAGAGATTGAGGGAGACTGAGCCTGTGCATTTGCTCAAAAGGGGCACTGGAAATAGACTGTGCCCTTCATTGTACTAAATACTCTATCTGGTATCAATAATAATTTCTCTTTTCTATAGAGGTTCCATTTGGCTGCCTTTAAAACCTTTCATACTGAGTGTGGAGGATTCTTATCTCAATGTGGTGAAGGAGTTTTTACAATACTTTCAAAGTAAGTGTCATCAGCCCTTTGGGCAAGAATCTTTGGTCTTTCCTCACAAGAGTCCAAGGAGACAAACAACCTACCTATCAGAAGTATATTCTTAGGGGCAGCTAGGTGGCGCAGTGGATAGAGCACCGGCCCTGGAGTCAGGAGTACTTGAGTTCAAATCTGGTCTCAGACACTTAACACTTACTAGCTGTGTGACCCTGGGCAAGTCACTTAACCCCAATTGCCTCACTAAAAAAAAAAAAGTAGAAGAAGTATACTTTTGTATCTTGAAGTCTTAGATCCAAATAAATGCTTAAGGTAAAATGAAAAAAAAAAAAAAGAAGAGGTGTAGGCTTGGATATCCCTTCTATCCAAGCTCTGGTACCCTTGTGCTTTTCACTTGGGAATTACTGCTGGTACATATAGGCCCATTTGCCTGGATATGCCAAACGAACCAATAGAGAGGCTGAGCCAGGGTAGAATGTTGGGGAAAACAGCAAAGAGAAAAACAAATGAGGGGTAGAAACCAAACTGATCAGTTTCACTGAGAGCTGCCCTGACAGCACTTGATTAGCTAGGTCTCTAACAGACAGTGCTGGAGCTTCCTTGCTTGGAGGCAGGAGCAGGGCTGATAAGAGTACCCAAGGGACTGTTGGGGTGAGTTGGAAGTATTAGGACATCTGAGCATGGTGCTTAGAATAGAGTAAGTGCTTACAGCCTTTTTTCACTCACTCACGAAGGGTAGAAAACAACAGTATGTGGGACTCAGAGGGGATATTTCTTAGAGGTCTAAGCAGAGGACAATTTTAGTAAGTAGTCATTATGTGCCCTTTTTTTCCTTTTTCTTTTTTTTCTGCAGAGTAATGAGGTTAAGTGACTTCCCAGGGTCACACAGAGAGTAAGTGTCAAGTGGCTGAGGCCAGATTTGAACTCGGGTCCTCCTGAATCCAGGGATTGTGCTTTATCCACTTCTCCACCTAGCCTCCCCCACTTTCTAAAAATATATAAGATAAACTACTAGGCACTAGAGAATATAGTACTCCAATGGAGAAAACAGTTACTGAACCTGAAGTATAAACCATTTTACTATTCCTGACACCCACCCTCTGTGTGGAATTAGAAAGCTCATTTTCTAACTCCCTTCATTTCTGCTTACATGTGGGGAGTGGGAGGTGTGTTGTACTAAATTGCTCCTATGAGATCCCTTTCAGATCTATGATCTTATTATATGTTTTAGAAATGAAATAAAAATCCAGGGACCTGAGACTTGTCCAGTTGTATAAATGGATCCTCTCCATTGAGGGCTTCTGTCTGTGCATTTAGGGCATGGTGGGAAGAGAGAAATCTTTGTTTGATACTAAGACCCTGCCAGCCCCAAGAAATGAGGAGATTGTTTAGAAACATCTGTGTTAAGAAATAAACCTTCAGGGGCAGCTAGGTGGCATAGTGGATAAAGCACTGGCCCTGGATTCAGGAGGACCTGAGTTCAAATCCAGCCTCAGACACTTGACACATTAGCTGTGTGACCCTGGGCAAGTCACTTAACCCCCATTGCCCCGCCCCCCCATAAAGAAATAAACCTTCAAATATTTGGGGAACACTCATCTAAACCTTAAGAATGTATTGTTCGGGTCAGTAGACACATGGAGATATAATTTCCTCTTCCTTCTCTGCATGCTTAACAATTTGGAAAAGTAAAGGCTGGAGATCTTGCTGGTCCAATTTACTTTGAGAGATTTAGAACACTTTGAGAACTGGACCATTGGCCAATTATAGTATCCCCTTAATTAACAAAGAGTGTTTTTGGTCCAATGAAGACTTAGTTAATAGGAAGGCAACTTTTTTATTCTTTGCCCAGGTCACAAGAGCTGCAAAAACCTGGGTCTTCCAAGCCTGGAATTAACTGTTGCCAATAAAGGCAAGGTTTCATTTATTTGTGAGTAGTTATTCTTATAGCTTAGATTTATCCTGATCTTTACTGCAAGGAAAAAGAGTTCACACTGCTTACTTGACCTGTGATCTTTATTACAACCACAGAGACTAAAATAGTATCCTCACCTGTGCATTGAAAGCTTTCCTATCCCAGAAAGGGATGCTCCATAAATAGATATGGAGACCTACAAGAGAAAAAAGAAATGCGTGAAAAAAGAGCCCAAGATTTCAGCTAGAATTGTACTCCCCTTTTCTAACCAGAGCATAGTTATTTACAGTCTACTCTTGTTCTGAAAATGACAAATTTTCTGGTTACCCAGGAAAGCACTGTATAGAATTCAAGTAAGGTATCCTTCTCCCTAATAATATTGAAATCCTTTCTTTTGGACTGATCTCTTTCCTTTTTTATAGGACATAAACTGTCAGAGAGATGCAATTTCTACAATTTGTCTGAGGAGAGAAAAAGGGCAATCAGAATTGTCCCTGTCTTCTCAGGTAAGAAGCATACTGTTTATATATTTGGGAGTGTTCAAGCTGAGGAAATCAGAAAAAGAGCATTCTTTATACACACCTAGTTCCTGGATAAAATGTTTGAAGAAGAAGATTATATAAGAACTAGCACCAGTTTCAGGAGTGCCATGAGGAGGGAGAAATCATCTAGCAAGCCTCTTTCTCTCCAACAGAAAGGCAGCAGCAGAAAATATCTGTGCACAACACAGGATCTATTGTATGTAATAAAATTCACATCCTGTCAAATACTCATGTCTACTGTTTTTCATATTGATCAGTCACAGGATTATAAATTTGGAACAAAGGTTTTTAACCTGGCATAAATGGACCCCCACCAACACCCCAAAGGTCACTGAATAGATATCAGGGGTTCTGTGAATTCCTGATGTTGTACCAAGACCACTTTCCTGACATTTTCCCAATAGCAATGGAAAGTTCTTTTTCAATTACAGATGATGTGATGATAATTATTGTGAACTCAACTAATGGAGAAGCCAACTTGACATATGCAATTACTGAATACTCACTCCAATTTTCACAATCCAAGATCTGGCTTTCTTTCAAGTGATAGTTGTACTAATTGGACACTAGGTGGCTCTGTGGATAGGGCTTTTGAGCCTAAGTTCAAATTGTCCAACTTAGTTTGCCAGCTGTGTGATTCTAGGTGAGTCTGTTAACTTCTGTCTGCCATGGTCTCCTCATCTGTAGAATGGGGATAATAACACCTACCTTACAGGGTTGTTTTCAAGATGAAAGGAGATAAACTATAGAAGCACCTTTTGAACTTTAAAGCTTTTAAAACTTTAAAGTGAGATGGAGCTTTTGAGACCGTTGATCACCTTCTTTCATGATCTTCTTTCTAGGTGAACGCTGTCTTCTGGTTCCTGTCCTATTTATACCTATCCGATTTCTCCTCAGTTTCCTTTGATGGATCTTCATCTAAGTCTCATCCACTTAGCATAGATGACACATAGGGCTCTGTCCTGGACCTTCTTTTCTTCTCCCTCGGTCACTTTACTTGGCAATGTAACCAGCTCCCAGGGATTTAATGAACTTCTCTACGGTGATGATTCTAAAATCTGCCTGCTCTACCCTAACTTCTCTGCTCACATAATTGTGAATCAGAAATCTTAAAAAAAAAAGATTCATAGTAGATATCTTACAATTCAGATCAGAACTTATTGTATTTCCCCCTAAAACCTACCCACCTCCTACCTTCCTTAGAAGGCAACAAAGTCCTCACAATCCCTCAGTTTTGCAACTCAAGTTTCATCCTTGACTTATCATTATATCTCACCCCCAAGGATACTAGACTTTTTTTTCTTTTTGCAGAGCAGTGAGGGTTAAGTGACTTGCCCAGGGTCATACAGATAGTAAGTGTCAAGTGTTTAGGGCTAGATTTGAACTCAGGTCCTCCTGAATCCAGGACAAGTGCTTTATTCACTGAGCCATCTAGCTGCCCCCTGGATAATATTAGATTTTTGCCATTGCTTTCTATAGCCCATTTTACAAATGACCAACTGAGGCAAACAGGGTTAATTGACTTGCCCAGGGTCACACAGCCAGTAAGTGTTTGGGGCCAGTTTTAAATACATGGAGATGAGGGAGGTGGATTGAGGTGGCAGAGAAATGCCAGGAGTTGCCCGAGCTCTCCCCAGTTTCCCTTGAACAACATTAAATCAAGCCTCTAAATGAATTCTGAGATGACAGAACTCAAAGATGAGGTGAAACAATGTTCTACCTCAAGATTACTTAGAAGGAGTGCAGGAAAGGTCTGTCTCACCTGGGTAAAAGGGGAGCACAGCCCAGTGCATGTATTGTCTAGGCAAGCATGTAGGAAGCTGTGATAACACAGATCAGCAACTGAGGCTTGGTTATCTTGACAAATTACTAGAATAAAAAAATGAAAAGGGTAAATTCACCACGAATGAAGAGGAATTGAAAGCAATTATTAGGAGCCATTTTGCCCAATTATATGCCAACAAATCTGACAATCTAAGTGAAATGGATGAATTTTTTCCAAAAAATATAAATTGCCTCAATTAACAGAAGAGGAATTAAAATACTTAAATGACCCCATTTTAGAAAAAGAAATTAAATAAGTCATCAATGAACTTTCTAGAAAAAATCCTCAGGGCCAGATTGTCTTATAAGTGAATTCTACCGAACACTTAAAGAACGATTAATTCCAATACTGTATAAACTATTTGGGAAAGTAGATGAAGGAGTTCTACCAAATTCCTTTTATAACAAAAATATAGTGCTGATACCTAAACCAGGAAGAGCCAAAACAGAGAAAGAAAATTATGGACCAAGTTCCCTAATGAATATTGATGCAAACAATTTTAAAGACATGTTACTGAGGAGACTACAACAAATTATCACCAGGATAATACACTATGACCAGGTGATATTCATACCTGGATTGCAAGGCTGGTTCAACTTTAGGAAAAGTATCAATATAACCACATCAATAATAAAACTAACCAAAATCATATGATGCAAAGAAAGCATTTGACAAAATACAACACTCATTCCTATTAAAAACACTAGAGAGCATAGGAATAGGTGGTGCTTTCCTTAAAATAATATGCAGTATCTACCTAAAACTATCAGCAAACATTATATGTAATGGGGATAAGTTAGAGGCATTTCCAGTAAGATCAGGGGTGAAACAGGGATGTCCATTATCACCTCTGTTTTTTAATATTGTACTAGACATTTTAACTTTAGCAATAAGAGAAGAAAAAGGAATTAAAGGAATTAGAATAGTCAAGGAGGAAACAAAACTTTCACTCTTTGCAGATGATATGATGGTATACTTAGAGAATCCTAAGGAATCAACTAAAAAACTACTTGAAACAAATAACAACTTTAGCAGAATTGCAGGATATAAAATAAATACACATTAATCATCATCATTGCTATACATGACAAAGCTCAGGAGCAAGAGATAGAAAGAGAAATTCCATTTAAAGTAACTGTAGACAATATAAAATATTTGGGATTCTACCTGCCAAGACAAACCCAGGAACTCTACAAACACAATTACAAAACACTTTTCACACAAATAAAATCGGATCTAAATGACTGGAAAAATATCAATTTCTCATGGATAGGCTGAGCTAACATAATAAAAATGACAATTCTACTAAATTAATTTACGTATTCAGTGCCATGCCAATCAGACTACCTAAAAATTATTTAATAGAGTTAGGAAAAAATAACAAAATTCATCTGGAAAAAACAAAAGATCAAGAATATCAAGGGAAATAATGAAAAAAATGCACAGGAAGATGGGCTAGCTGTACCAAATCTGAAGCTTTACTATAAAGCAGCAGTCATCAAAACTATTTGGTACTGGCTAAGAAGTGGAGTGATGGATCAATGGAAGATAGTATGGCAGAAACTAGGCATAGACCAACATCTTACACCTTATATGAAAATAAGGTCAAAATGGGTACATGATTTAGACATAAAGGGTGATACTATAGGTAAATTGGGAGAGGAAGGAGTAGTTTACCTCTCAGATCTATAGAGAGGAAAACAATTTATGTCCAACCAAGAGATAGAGAATATTATGAAATGCAAAATGGATGGCTTAGATTATATTAAATTAATAAGTTTTTCTACAAACAGAAGCAATGCAGCTAAAATTAGAAGGGAGACAGAAAGCCGGGAAACAATTTTTACAGCCAGTATTTCTGATAAAGGCCTCGTTTCTAAAATATATAGGCAACTAAATCAAATTTATAGGAATCCAAGTCATTCGCCAATTGAGAAATGGTAAAAGCATAGGAACAGGCAGTTTTCAGATGAAGAAATCAAAGCTATCTATTCCCATATGAACAAATACTCTAAATCACCATTGATTAAAGAAATGCATATTAAAACAACTCTGAGGCATCACCTCACACCTATGAGATTGACTAATATGAAAAAAAAGGAAAATAATAAATGTTGGAGAGGCTGTGGAAAAATTGGAACACTAATGCATTGCTGGTGGAGCTGTGAACTGATCCAGCCATTCTGGAGAGCAATTTGGGACTATGCCCAAGGGACATGCCCTTTGACCCAGTAGTGCCACTGCTGGGTTTGTGTCCCAGGGGGACCCACAAGTGCAAAAATATTTATGGCAGCTCTTTTTGTGGTGGTGGAGAGTTGAAGGTCAGGGGAGTGCCCATCAATTGGGGAATGGCTAAACAAGGTATGGTATATGATTGTAATGGAATGCTATTGTGCTATGGGAAACAATGAGCTGGAGGATTTCAGAGAAACCTAGAAAGACTTGCATGAACTGATGCTGGGTGAAATGAGCAAAAACCAGGAGAACATTGTACACAGTGACAGCAAAATTGTGTGATGATCCACTGTGATAGACTTGGCTCTTCTCAGCAGTGCAATGGACCAAAATAATATCAAAGAACTCATGACAGAAAATGTTCTCCACATGCAGAAGAAAAAACTGTGGATTCTCTATGTGGAGCGAACCATACTGTTTCTACTTTTTGGCTGTTTCTTTTTCTTTTTTTTTTTTTTGAGGTTTTTCGCTTTTGTTCTTATTTCACAATCTGACTGATTGATGCAGAAATATGTTTGTTGTGATTGTACATATATAATGTATATCAGATTACTTTCCATCTTGGGGAGAGGGGAGGGAAGAGAGGGTTGGATAAAAATTTGGAACTAAATATCCTGTGAAAACAAATGTTGAAAACTATCTTTACATGTAACTGGAAAATAATAAAATACTTTTATAATTAAACAAAAAAACCTTAAAGAACAATTAATTCCATGTTTAGCAAAGTTATAGGATATGAAATAAACTGACATATCATCCATCAGCATTTCTACATATGAACAACAAGGCCCAGCAGCAAGAGATAGAAATAGAGATTCCATTTAAAAAACTGTAGACAATACAGAATACTTGGGAGTCTACCTGACAAGGGGAAGCCCAGTAACTGCATGAACACAGTCGCAAAACACTTTTCACACAAATAAAGTCAGATCTAAACAATTGGAAAAATATAAATTGCTCATGGGTAGGCCAAACTAATATAATAAAAATTATAATTCTACCTAAATTAATTTACTTTTTCAGTACCAAACCAATCAAACTACCAAAATATTCTTTTTATAGGGCTATAAAAATAATATAAAATTCATCTGGAAGGAAAAAAAGTAAAGACTATTAGTGAAATAAATGAAAAAATGAAAAGGGAGGTGGCCTAGTCATATCAGATCTAAAATAATACGATAAGGTGACAATCATCAAAACTCTTTGGTACTGGCTAAGAAATAGAGTGGTAAATCAGTTGAATTGGTTAGGCATACAAAATACAGTAGTAAATGACTATAGAAATCCAGTTTGTGCTATGTTTGATAAACACAAAGACTCCAACTTCTAGGTAGGAACTTACTATTTGACAAAAGCTTTGGGAATCAAGATGGCCAAGGAAAGAAAAAAGCTTCTGGGAAAACTGGAAAATAGTATGGCAGAAAACCAATATCTTACACCATTTGCCAAAATAAGGTCAAAGTGTGTATATAATTGAGACATAAAGGGTGATACCATAGGCAAATTAGGAGATGAAGGAATAGCTTACCTGTCAGATCTCTGGAGATAGGAAGAATTTATGATGAAACCGTTATGAAATGTAAAATGGATCATTTTTATTACATTAAATTAAAAAGGTTTTGTACAAACAAAACCAATGCAGCCAAAATGATAGGAAAGAAAAAAGCTGGGAAAGAATTTTTACAACTACTGTTTCTGATAAAGACCTCATTTCTCAAATACATAGCTAACTAAATCAAATATATAAGAATACAAGTCATTCCTCAACTAAGAAATGGTCAAAAGGATATGAATGTGCTGTTTTCAGTAGAAAGTAAAGCTACCTATAGTTATGTGAAAAAATTTTCTCAATCAGTATTAATTAAAGAAGCAGAAATTAAAATACCTCCAAGGTACTACCTCACATCTATCATATTGGCTAATATGACAAAAAAGGAAAATGATATATGTTGGAGATGTGGGAAAATTGCAACACTAATATATTGGTTGAGTTATCAATTTATCCAACCATTCTGGAGAGCAATTTGGAACTATGTCCAAAGGGCTATAAAACTGTTCATACCCTTTGAGTCAGCAATACATCTAGTAGGTCTGTATCCCAAAGAGAGCATAAAAAAGGAAAAGAGGACCCATATGTGCAAAAATATTTATAGCAGCTCTTCTTGTGGTAGCAAAGAATGGCAAACTGAGTGGATGCCAATCAACTGAGGAATAGCTAAACATGTTGTGGTATATGAATGTAATGGAATGCTATTGTGCTATGAGATGTGATGAGCATGCAGATTTCAGAAAAACCTGAAAAGATTTACATAACTAATGCTGAGTAAAGTGAGCAGAACCAGGAGAACATTTTACACAATAACAGCAACATTGTACAATGATCAACCATGATAGATAACTCTTCTCAGCAATACAATAATCCAAGACAATTCCAAAAAACCCATGATGGAAAATGCTATTCACATCCAGAAAATAGAATTATGGAGTCTGAATGCAGATCAAAGCATCCTATTTTCCTTTTTATTTCTTTCTTGTAATTTTCCTCTTTTGTTCTGATTCGTCTTTTACAACATAACTAATGTGGAAATATGTTTAACATAATTTTACACATATAATCTATATCATATTTCTTGCTGTCTTCAGGATGGGGTAGGGAAAAGGAGAGAGGAAGAAAAATTAGAAAGTCAAAAGCTTATAAAAATGAATGTTGAAAACTATCTTTACATGTAAATGAAAATAAAATACTATTAACTTAAGGGGGGGGGAACCAGTGGCAAGGCTAGAAATAAGTTGAAAAGAAAGGGGATTTCCCAAAGGCCATTAGATTTGGCAAAAGCAGAAAATATTTTGGGAAGTCAATTCTTTTTCAAGTCATATGCTTACCCAAAGTTGCAGACATTTTGAAATTCTTTTGCCACCAGAAATTATCAACCAAAAAGGATGTATAAGGAAGTCAAGAGTAATTGAAATAGACAGCTAAAGAAAGCCAAATAGTCTAAATCAAGCTAACCAGAATGGATTAAAGTAAAATTATAGGATGAACCCATTTGTTGAATATAGATGGTCCTGAAAATATTAAAAATGGGTTATGGAAACACAAAACTACATTATTGTAGTAATTGTTGTGCCTCAGTCACAGGAGTCTAAATTAAATGTAATATAGACATTCTTTCAATTGTAAACATGGAAAAAAACCCCAACTTTTTAATAGTCACCCTAAAGGGGAAAAGAATATGAGAGTAAATATTAATGATAGCACTGTGGGTCAGATTGGGCATTACAGAAATAAAGAAGTGTAAGGGAAGTCTAAAAGGAGAATTCCATGTAGCAGAGGAGTTTGGGGTTTTCTTTTCTTTTTTCTTTTTCTTTTCTTTTTTGGGGGGGCATGGCAATAAGGGTTAAGTGACTTGCTCAGGTTCACACAGCTAGTAAATGTCAAGTGTCTGAGGCTGGATTTGAACTCTCAGGTCCTTTTAAATCCAGGGCCAGTGCTTTATCCACTGTGCCACCTAGCTGCCCCCTTGGGGCTTTCTTGTTTGGTTTTCTTGTTTGTTTATTTGTTTGTTTTTTTGTAGGGAAATGAGGGTTAAGTGACTTGCCCAGGGTCACACAGCTATTAAGTGTCAAGTGTCTGAGGTCAGATTTGAATTCTGGTCCACCAGACTCCAGAGCTGGTGCTTTATCTACTGCTCCACCTAGATGACCTCGGGGTTTTCTTAGTAAAGAAAAGATGAACGAGGTACCCAAGCAATCAGCAGCACTTCAAGGCATAAAGATAACAGAAAAAAATGTGTTGACCTTAGTTTCAAGCATTGTCAGAGATCATATTTTCCCCTATGGGATCATGTATTCTCTGTGGTTAATAATATCAGAATATATTCTTTTGCCAAGAAATATTGCTTTATTTGGCCTCACAGGCCAGGTTAAAGAAAAAAAATAACTGAGTTTTGGTGGGGTTTACAGGAAATTGTTACTCAGAAGATAATACAGATACAAGCTCTATTATTATGCAGTACAGCAGGTAGGCAGGCAGGCAGGCAGGAAGGCAGGAAGATATCCTACACACATATATGGAAATAAAGACAGCAGTTTGTTTCTGGGAATATAAAAATCTCATCTGGCAGGAGGGGCAGGGAGCCATGTCAGGGAGAGTATACATTTAATGGTGAGGTCCAGGTGGAAAGGTTTTATACCCTAAAAACTGGCTTGGTGACAAAAAAGCAAGCAGTGACAGATATGGAGGGGGCATTCTTTTTTTTTTAATTTTTAATTTTTTTTTTCTGGGGCAATGGGGGTTAAGTGACTTGCCCAGGGCCACACAGCTAGTGTCAAGTGTCTGAGGCCAGACATGAACTCAGGTCCTCCTGAATCCAGGGCCGGCGCTTTATCCACTGTGCCACCTAGCTGCCCCCTACAGGGGGCATTCCTAATTAGACCTTGATATGGTAGAGAAGTTCTTGGGGTCACACCAATATCAGGCTCAAATGAGGCTTAGGGGAGGGAGTTTCTTTACCAAGACCCACAATTGGGAGAGGGTTTGAGTTAACTATTTGAGGCAGCAGACGAGTAGTTAGTTCTTGTTCTTCAGAAATTGTGAGTATTGACAGCTTGACACACAGTTAATATATATCAGAACAGTGGAATAGTACTAGCCTGTGCTTTATGGACATTAGCACCACTTTATTTAAGTGATTTCATTGGAGTCTCATCATTATAATTATAACATGAAACCACATAAAAATTACAATTATCACAAATGTCTAAGATAGCTGAGATTTCCTACAAGATAGAATCAGTCAGACTCATCCTGTCCTTGTCAGACTGTGGGTTTCTCTATTTATACAATCATGGTACCTTTGTTTCTTTGGCCAATAACATTACTTTTTCTGGGAAGATGTTTCCCCATACTCACAGTACTTATTTTCATCTTCCTACAGAGTACAGGGTGGGCCAAAAGTCATGAAGCAGAGAAAGGGTGTGAGAATCAGGGTGCCATCCCCTGCTGAGAAAGACATTATGAAAACCAGGGCAGCTCCGCCCTGAGGAGAAAGCATGTGACTTGGCATCCGAAATTATGTCTATAGAACCGCCTGTAGTCATGTTGATCAAAGCTACCAGCCAATTAGCTTGGAGCTGTGTGTGTGTGTGTGTGTGTGTGTGTATGGCCCTGCTTCCTGTTTCACAGATGGCTTCTGGGAGAAGCCACTGAGGATCTGCCTCTTTTTGTCAGGGACTTTGGTGTGGTGGCAGAATTTCATGTGTTAGGTAAAAGGTTTTCACTCTGGCTATCCCGCATAGATCTAAGCTAGGGTTTTCCATTCTATAAGAGATCTGTTCTCACCCTCTCTCTCTTCACTAACTTCTAATACACTTTAATAAATATTTAAAAGCCTAAACTCTTGCTGAATACATTAGTAATATTAGCCATTTCCCCCCCAAAAACTGTGGGGGGGAAGGCAGGTAAGGACCCACATTATATTTTAAACATCACAAGGGCTTCAGTATTTTATAACTCTTATTTTTTATTTTAAATTTATAATACGATAGTATCACATACAGCATATATAGGAAATAAATGTATGTGTAGAAAATAAAGAAAAATAAGTTTCCAACAGTTATTAAAGGGGGCAGCTAGATGGCACAGTGGATAAAGCACCAACCCTGGATTCAGGAGGACCTGACTTCAAATTCAGTGTCAGACATTTAACACTTACTAGCTGTGTGACCTTGGGCAAGTTACTTAACCCTCACTGCTCTGCCCAAAAGAAAAAATTATTAAAACATCATACCCCTTTGTGACTTTTGGCCTGCTCTGTATATATAGGTGGTTTCACATTAAGAAAAACAATCTTTTTAGTTCAAAATACAACAAAACATATCCCAAAACTCACCTACTATTCAACATAAAAGACTCAAGTTGGTATTTTAAGCCCTCCCCTTCCCCAAATAATCTGCTTCCTACTTACATTTATAGTCATATTTTATATTTTTTTTTCTATCATAAAATCACTACCCTAGTCAAAGTGGCCCACTACCTATTCTGAAAACAATGTAAACCATCCCTTGCCTCACTGCCTTTCATTTTCCATTATTGAAATCTACCTTTTCACCTCCAACTCTTCCAATGCTTCCATGTTGTCAAGGTTTATCTCAGGTATTACCACTTTCAGGAAAATTTTCTGATCACACCTCTCCTTATTTGTTCTCTTTCTCCTGAAATTTCTTGTTATTCCCTTTGTAAATACTTTGCATTCATGTAGAGATCCATGTTTTCTCTTGCTAGTAGAATGTAAGGTCCTTCAAGGTACAACCTATTTCATTCTAATTTTGAAAAGTATTTATTAATAAATTATCTATTTTTAACATTTATTTTAAAACAATTTTGAGTTCTGATTTCTCTTCCTCCTTCCTTTTCTCCCTCCCCCTCCCTTGTAAAAACAAGAAATGTGAACAATTTTTATCTTGTTTTGTTCTTTTTCTTAAGATTCCCAGTGCCTAATACAATTCCTGGCACTAAGTAGTTGCTTAAGAAATGCTTCTTGTTCAATAGAGGAAAGTAGGCTGACCAGAAAGTCACATTTATAAACATGTGAGGATAATTAAATGTTTTAGTACTTATTGCATCTTTTCTGCCTTTGACTCACTGAAAACTCTGTCCTGGTCATACATTAAGGGGAAGAAATTGACCTTTGTAGCAGGTATCAGGCATATAACAACACCTGTGCCAGTAGATACTGAAACTATTGTTGATCAGTTCTGTCCTTGAGTTCTATTTGTCCCCCAAGCTGCTCACAAATGGGGGCATGGAGAGAATTAACAGTCTTTTCTATATAGTGCTCCTTAATGGCCCAGTTCCTAGTGTATGCCCAGTAGGGCTTGCTGCCTAGCCCATGAAGTGAGTTCCCTTTCCCTATCACCCTTCTGTCTCTTCCCTCCATCTTCTGACTCCTGGTTGATCCCAGCCATGGTGACTGAGGAGTTTTTACTATGGGATGAAGAGAAGCCTCATTGTCTGCTCAGAAGGAATTCTGTGCACATGCAAGAACTTCTCTTCCTTCAGTCTTGGAAGCACTTGAACTGGTATGTGGCAAAGTCATGGGTGTGTGTGTGTGTGTGTGTGTGTGTGTGTGTGTGTGTGTGTGTGTGTGCCTGTATGAAGTTGAGGGAAAATGGGTAAGGCCTATATAGTCATAAACAGGTTTTACCTAATCAAGACTGTGGCTGAAACGATGCTCTGGTGCTAGAGAAGGTGGGGCTGGTAGGAGTGGAGAGTCACTAACTAACACCGAACACAACTAACTTTGGGGATTTCACGAAGCCTCCTCTAAACAAAAGACAACTTACCATGGGGTTGACACCGACGCATCCCAGGGAGAGGCCTGTAGGGAGCTTTACATTTTCTGTTCTGGCAAAGGCTTTCCCAAGGATGAGATACTTGTGAATCAGGAGCAGAAAGATAGGAGGTCCTTGGCAGCTCCACGTTTGCCCTTGGAAAAGAGACCCCAAATTCCGGATTTACCAAGGCACTCACTCACAGTTCAGCACCCCGGCACTCTCTAGTTGCTCCCTTCGCCCCACCCCCACCCTCATCTGGACCTCAATTCTTTGACAACGTCCCATCAAGGCTGACAAAATTTCTACCCAGGTTCATTGCCCAGCTCACATCGCCAGCTCTATTATAAAACGAACAAAAACAACCCCCTTCCCCTGAGGTTTGGAGGCCTCGGGGAGCTGGGGTCCCCAGGTCGGGGCTCCTTTGATCCGCTGAGCACATCCCAATCACTTTGACTTGGTCCAGAGGCCCCAAGTCCAAGTCTGCACACGCTCGTGCTGGCAGTACCGGGAAGGGAAGGGTTCGGGCCACACAGTCTCTAGAGATTCCAGGGTAGGGCGTCCAGGATCTCACCAGCTCAATAGATCTGAACTCACTCAGGGTTCCCAATTGGTTTCTCTTTCATGTCCTGAAAGGTCCCACTCGGGATCACTCGGTCCCACTCACAGCGTCACTCCCCCGCGGATAGGCTCTACAATGGCAGGACAAAGCGCAGATGTGAAAGTTCACCTGCGGTCCTCCAAATGATGATTTAACCCAGTGGCTTAGGCGGCTGGTTCCCAGTTGACTTTCTAAGGGATGAGCCAGGGTTTTTTGCGGAGGAGGGAGAGGCTAAGCTTTCCATAGGTGAGAACCGGAAGGATGACTGGAAGACCTAAGTGGCTCCCGGCTGCCCCAAACAAGGGTCCCCCTAGTTAGAAGCTTTCCTGGGAGGAAGCCTGGTTTATGAAGCTCAAGGCTTCATCACCACTCCACGTTCTCAACTGGGTGGCCATCCCACCACCAATGCTGGTAAGCACCTATCAGCTTCCGGGAAAAGAAAAAAATTCCCTAGGACTTTAAAGACCAAAGGAAGAGGAGCAAAAGCCTACTTGTTCAGCAACCTTCAGTTTTTACTCCTGGCCAGGACCCTGGCGATCGTGAGAGGTTTCTCAGGTTAGGTAAGAACATAAGTATTCAGACTGGTGAGGCGCGGGAGAAGCCGCGCTTGCGTACAAGACCCCTAAACTTGGTGGGGCTTTAAACCTAACCAGGCTTGCTGTATCCCAGGATTCCGCGTTGCGAGAGGGACTCAGCGTTCAACGTTCACAAAGGAAAGCTGTGTCTCACTCACTGGTTCCCTCCTAAAGGATCGAAAGACGGTTTCCCTGGTGACTCCGGAGCACTTTCCGTTTTCCATTAGACGCCCGTTTTGCTTAGTTTAGATGCCACAAATACCCAGCCTCTCCCAGAATAAGCACATCACCTGAAATCTGGTCACCATGTAGACGGACAGGTTTTGATGATCAATACTTTCTCACTTCCCTCACTTAGCTCTCCCCTCTGACTGGAAGGCTAGATGGAGGAGCCATTCAACTCCAGTTGAAGACTCAGAACTTGACAGTCATTCTTTACTTTACATCCATGCCAGGTATCCTCCCGTTGACTCCCGTCCCCTTTCCCTTCCTTTTCTGTATTGTTTTCCTTCTCTAGTCCTGGAGGGCTGTGCCGGTTGTTTTTTCTTTTTTTCTTTTAGCTTTTTCTATCCTCAGTGCTGAACACTGTGCTTGACACATGGGAGACGCTTAGGAGTTTATTTATGTAATTTGCCCTATATCCTGCCTCTATTTTTACACACACACACACACACACACACACACACACACACACACACACACACTCAAACCATAACACAAACCACAATTGCAGCCCTCAAACCCAGCAGACCTGCGTCCACAAGCAGGATCTAGCTGGCACCTTCAACGCAGCCATCATGGGCTACAGGAAAGAGCATTTATTGTCCTTCTCATTGCCCTCAAGATTTGTCCTGCGTTCTACCTCTGCATCCTTTCTACTCCAGAGAATGGCACCAGGAGTGTGCAGACCCCAGAAGGTAAGCAGGGTTGGCGCTTTGGGCACTTTACTGAGAGGACACCTGGGAACCTCAGAGCTTCAGAGGCTAGTTCAGGATGGCAGGCCTAGAAATATTCCGCACCCCACCACCTCTAGACGCTATTGGCCACATAACCAGCTATCCCAGCCTTGGATTCTCTTTACAAGATTCACGCCACCCCCCACCCCCCACCCCAGACCCCAGGATAGTTTATCTGTGGAAGCCAAGGACAAAGGGAGTTAGTCAACAATCAATAGCGTTTATTAAATGCTTACTAAAGCCAAACACTTTGAAAAGGTAAATATATTGTCTCTCCTCAGGGAGCTCCCCTTCCAAAGAGGGAGGAAACATGCAAGCAACTCTAGGTACAAAACACAAACAGTGTAAAAGGAAGGTAATCACAGAGCAAAGGCACTTGGAGGGAGGGACAGAAGGCCTTGGAAATGTTGGGTATGGAACATTGTTGGGTGGAGCTCCAAGGGACCTCAAAGCCAACCTCAGTGGGCACTTCTTAGCACCCAAGGCTAAGGCTGGTACAAGCAGAGGCTGGTGCCTGGTAGAGGGAGCAGGAATAGGGGCACAAACCAAGTTTCGAAGGCATCAGTGTGGGCAAAGGATCCCGTATGACTCTTTCCTCATACACCATAAGTGACCTTGCAGTTGGAGTTGTGGGCTGGCCCTTATCTGTGTTCTGAAAGGAGTCTAGCTTCAGGGATCTGCAGGTTCTGGATCACCTGGAGGGAATACATTGCAGGCCCTGACTCTCTTGAAGCCTCACCCTGTGACCCCCTGCCCCTGCCACTGAGAGTGGGGCCCATTCCAAATGCAATACATTCACCACTGGGGCTCTCTCAAAGATTTCCTGGAGAGTAGAAGAAAATGAGGGAACATGTACTGTGGAGGAGGTCAAGGTAGAATCAGGTTCCATTTTCTGCTTTCAGAGGGAAACAGGGAAGCCAGGAAGGAAGTTTTTGTGAACACAGAGTTGGGAAAGGCATTACTAGAACAGCAAGTCTAGAAACCAGGTTACTCCCTTGTAAGGTCCTCTTCCCCCCAACTGTGTGGGATGAAGAGGAGAGGCAAGGGCAAAGCTCAAAGACTGGCTCAGCTCCAACCTAACATGGCCCTTTCCACGAGGGAGAATCTCCAAGTGCTGACAGCCAGCTGTTCAGGGTCTTCCTGGTTGGAGAATTGGATTGGGGACAGCTTGGACATCACAGCTGCAGGAGTGATTTTAGGGTTGTTGGAGCAGAGAGGTCATGCACTGCCTACTCCTGACTCAGAGTCCTAAGAACCTGTGCTGTGCCCTACAACAGAATGATCTTAGGCACCCAGCCAAACTTGTTTACTCTGGCACCAGACTCTCTCTTGGCCTCTCACCTTCTCTAAGCAGAGGACTTTTGCTCCCTCTCTCTCCCAACCTCTCTGTCCCCCCCCCCAAGTCCCTTTCCCCCCCAGAGATGCCAAGGTCCTTCATCTAAAAACTTGGGTTAAGTATCAGTAACCATTACATGAGGAAACAAAGATGAGGTGGAATCTGTGAACAGGATCACAGACGTGGGAGGCAATTTGGCATGAACTGTTCCAAACAATTTTCTGCATTTGTTTGTTTGTTTTTAATCACCTGGTATTATTGGCACATTGGAAAAGTAAGGCTTCCCCCCCCCACACACACACACACTTCCTATGAGCTGATAAAGTGGGGGAGGGGACGAGTAACTGAAACTTCACTGATGCATAAATCTTTTCTACAATATCTTTTACAGGTGGCTATTTCTTTTTTGTGGGTCATGGCAATTATAATCATTGTTAAGCTACTTGAAAGTTTGATTTTCCAATGAAGGACAATGAAAAAAATCCTTTCCCAAGGGGTACTTCATTGTCTCTGGACACAATAATGGAAAATGCCTGCTCAACCTGAAGTTACATATTTTTTCTCAGAATATTCCTCAACTCCACACTTAGATTCTGAGTTTCCTGACCTTTTGAGAACTTCAGGAGTACTTGATCTCTTAATCTTCTACCTCCCTCTCCCAGCTAGTTTTGATATTTCTGTATTCTCCAAATATTAGAAATACTTTAAGCTATTGGGGGCATTGGGAGGAAATTGGGGCATCCTTTTTCAAAGGTTCTTAACCTGGGACCCTTAATATTTTTTCCAGACTGTTAAGGGCTAAAATTCTAGCTAAACTGTCTAAAATAGCTAATGAGTGGTCGCCAATAAATTATAAGCTTTAGCAAGAGTTAGACTTTTAAGCATTTATTAAGGAGAATAAGAATTTGGTAAAGAGAGAGAAAAGCCTAGATTCCGATCTATTAAAGGGAAAGCACATTTCTAGCTCTGCTCTCCACCAGAGTCCAAAGGCAAGAGAGTGAGACTGAGAGCCAGTCTCTTCCTTCCTCTTCCCACTAGCCCACGTCACTTCCTGACGCCAAAGAAAAGACTCCTGGTCTTGCCCTCAAAGACCTTCACTTCATGGACAGAACTCTTCTACAGTAAGTCTCCAGCACATGGCATTATTCCGATCATTACAAGACTAAATTCAATATTTATTTAATTTTTTAACTGTGATAAAGATTTTTATTTATAGTTTTTGTTTCCAATTTTTATCCCTCCTTCCCTCCCTCTCCCGCCGCTAACTGAGGTGGCAAGCAATCAGATATGGGTTATACACATATGATTATTCATGAAAAGTATTGCCATATTTGTCATTTTGTACAAGAAAACTTGATTAAAAGAAAACAATGGGGGCAGCTAGGTGGCACAGTGGATAGAGCACTGGCCCTGGATTCAGGAGGACCTGAGTTCCAATCCAGCCTCAGACACTTAACACTTACTAGCTGTGTGACCCTGGGCAAGTCACTTAACCCCAATTGCCTCACTTAAAAAAAAAAAGAAAGGAAAAAAAAGAAAACAATGAAAGTAATAAAAATCATGCTTCAGTCTGTTCCATCGATATCAGTTCTTTCTTTGGAGGTCGATAGTATATTTCATCAATAGTCCCTTGGGATTGTCTTGGTTCATTGTATTGTTGAGAAAAGTCAAGTCATTCACAGTTTATCAAACAATATTGCTGTCTCTGTGCACAATGTTCCCTTGGTTCTGCTCACTACACTATACATCAGTTCAAACATGTCTTTTGAGACCTTTCTGAAGTCATCCTGCTTGTCATTTCTTATAGCATAATCATATTCCATCACCATCATATACCACAGCTTGTTTAGCCATTCCCCAGTTGATGGGCATTTCTTTGATTTCCAATTCTTAGCCACCACAAAAAGAGCTGCTATAAATATTTTTTTACAAATAGGTCTTTGTCTTTTGGGGAGCATGTCTTTGGGATATAAACCTAGCAGTGGTACTGCTGAATCAAAGGGTATGCACAGCTCTACAGCCCTTTGGGCATAGTTCCTAATTGCTCTCCAGAATGCTTGGATCTTTTCACAACTCCACCAGGAGTGGATTAGCTTCCCAGCTTTCCCACACCCCCTCCAACATCCAGTATTTTCTGGCTTTGTTATATTTGCCACTCTGATAAGTATAAGGTAATACCTCAGAGTTGTTTCAATTTTCATTTCAATGACCAATGATGATCTGGAGCATTTTTTCATAGGATTATAGATAGCTTTGATTTCTCTGTCTGAAAACTGCCTGTTCATATCCTTTCACCACTTATCAATTGGGGAATGACCTGTATTTCTATAAATTTGATGCAGTCCTCTATGTTTGAGAAAAGAGGCCTTTCTCAGAGATATTTGTTTCAAAAATTCTTTCCCAGTTTTCTATTTCCCTTGTAATCTTAGTAACATTCGTTTTGTTTGTGCAAAAGCTTTTAATTTTCTATAATCAAAATGACCTATATTACATTTTATATTATTCTCTCTATCTTCTTTGGTCCTAAATTCTGCCTCTGCCCATAAATCTGAAAGACAAATAATTCCCTACTATCTAAATAAATCATGTAACCATTTGGACCTTATTTTAGTGTCTATACCTAGTATCTGCCATACTGTTTTCCAGTTTTCCCAGCAGTTTTTGTCAAATAATGAGTTTTTGTTCCAAAAGTTTGGATCTTTGGGTCTATCATATACTAGATTACTATAATCATTTACCATAGTGTAATTTCTACTTCTTCTATATGCCACTGATCTACCTCTCTATTTCTTAGCCAGTATCAGATTGTTTTGATAATTACTGCTTTATAATACAGTTTGAGATCTGGTACTGCTAGAACACCTCCTTTCATTTATTTCCCATTCATTCCCAAGACATCCTGTAAGAGGAAAATGACTCCTGCTCAATAATTCTCTGTAACTCAGTGGTGGCAATATGTCAAAGGCTCATTTATTGTCATTCTCAGGAGAATGGTCACCCAGTGTGCAGTTGGTGGGGCTAAGAGGCCCCATGATAACCCCTTGTCCCTAACCTGAATGGACACTCCCCTTTTTCATCACTGGTGGATTACTCAAGGGTTACAATCTACCCCAAAAAAGTAGCTAACTGGAACACAGTATTCCTAACCCTAATTTCCATAATTATTTTTTGGGTTCTTAGCCAATAGTTGAAGTGACTCAGGGACATTTCTTCAATCTTCCTTTATATGGACACTGCCCAGGAGAGGACCTAATTGAAACCAGCTCAGGGCTCCTTGAACCTTGTGATCTTGTTTGCTGGAGGGGAAGGAGGGGGACTGAGAGCTTTGTCCTCAAATAGGTCTGGAGGAGTATAATTTGAATGGTGACTGTTATATCCTCATTGAGGAGAGATTATTACCCATTTCCTCACATCCTTGAACTTTTGTTTTTAAAGATGAAAAAAAGTCAAGTCATTATTTCTTCTAGCTCTATAAAATATTTTGATAGTTTCATAGACATAGCATTAAATAAATTAATTAACTTAGATAGGATTGTCATTTTATTATATTGGCTCTGCCAACCCATGATCTGCTACAAATATTTTTGTACATGTGGGTTCTTTTCCACTTTTCATAATGTCTTTGAGATACAGAGTATATTAATAAAGGAGTATTGTGAGGTCAAAGCAGTAATTAATTTCTAAGTACTCTTAGGTGCTAAGGAGTTGATAGACAATTTGGGATGGGAGTGACTTAATTACCTCTTTGTTTCCTGAAAACAAAGATTTCAGCTTAAAAGTCAATCTCTAGGGGGCAGCTAGGTGGCACAGTGGATAAAGCACAGGCCCTGAATTCAGAAGGACTTGAGTTCAAATCTGGCTGGCCTCAGACACTTGACACTTACTAGCTGTGTGACCCTGAGCAAGTCACTTAACCCTCATTGCCCTGCAAAAAAAAAAAAAAGTCAATCTCTACCTGAAATAATTGGCAACACCTCCCCCAATTCAGCCTCACAGCTAGGGCCATCCTTCAGGTACTTGCTTAACTACAAGTTTGTTTTCAAGTTCTCTTTCCTATTAGATAGTGAGCTCTTAGAAGGGTGGGATCATGTCTTTGTCTTACTCTGTATAAACCAAGGATTAGTACAAACCCTAACCTTTAGTAATCATCTAGTAAGTAGTACTTGATTGACTGACTGATTGATTAACTGAGGAGCTTCCCCTAGACTCATTCTGTGTCTGAAGGGTAAATGGAATAAGGAAGTAACAAATCCCAAAAGGGTCTTCTTGGAGGTGACAACATACTTTACAATTGATTCATCCTTGCATTCCACACAGATTAGGTGGGTGGGGAAGTATGGGGGAAAACATATACCCCCCTCAGACCCTTTTCACTTTGGTGTTGTATGCTGCTCTGGGCTAAGAGGCAAGCACAAGCTGAATTTCAAAGGCTTAGGAGTTTGGGAAGATATCCAAGGTAGGTATCCCTCTGAGAACCAATCTTTTGAGATTGAAGACCTAAGATTTAGAGGGGACAGGAAACCTTACAGGTCATCTAGTTTCATCTATTAAAAAAAATTTTTTTTTTTTGGTGAGGCAATGGGGGTTAAGTGACTTGCCCAGGGTCACACAGCTAGTAAGTGTCAAGTGCCTGAGGCTGGATTTAAACTCAGGTCCTCCTGAATCCAGGACCAGAGCTTTATCCACTGTACTACCTAGATGCCCCTCTCATCATTTTATTTTACAGAGGCAGAAATTGAGGCCAGAAGAGATTTTCTTTTTTAGTCACCTGGCCAAATTCAAAAAGAAAGTGGAAGGCCTAGGATTTCAGCATAGATCCTGGCTCCAAATTGCTTATTTTTCCTTTCTAATGTGGTTTTAATCTATTATTTAATATTATTACTTATTATACTTATTTAGCTGTTTAATTCTGGGCAAGTTGTTGGGAGGTACTTGTGTCCTAGATGGGGGGCAGGGCTAGTTCACCCAAAGAATTGGAGGCTCATAGAGAATCTTGGGAAATAAAGAGATTTATTAGGAGAGAGATGTAATATGGACGGGAGCCAGAATCACTATGGAGATTGTCTAGCTGAGTAAGAGAAGAGCTGAGATTTTCTATGTTTACAAACAAAAGCCATATATAAAGAACCTGGGAGGGGCAAATCTAGTGGAAAGGAAACAACTGGGAAGGAGTGCCTGGGTATGAGTAGCACCCATCCATATCAATATATCATCTCCCTTCCTTGGAGACATGGGTCTTTGTGCTAGACCACACCATATTCCTGAGGTGGGAGGCAAACCTGCTTTTCCCTTGGGAAAGTTTAAGGATTCCTTGGGGGCTGTAGCTCCTACCACAAAAAGTCACTTATATCTCTGTTTGCCTCAGTTTCCTCAACTGTGTGATCTGGGAAATAATATCCCCTAAATGTTGGGGTCATTATGATGATCAAATTAGATGACATTTTGTAGTTTCTAGCACAGTGCTTAGCACACAGTAAACACTTGATAAATGTTGATTAATAGCTGGTGTGGGCCAGAAAATTCCAATCTGCAACAAAAGTAATGGAGAACTCCAAGCATGGTTAATCAATTTATTAGGGAGTCCATTGTGGTTCCAAATTAATTGGGTCCAAGATCTTTCTGACCATCAGAGGCCTGTCCCCTTAAGGGCTAGCTACTTTGAGACATTAAAATTCACTGCTTAGGGAGCAGCTAGGTGGTACAGTGGATAAAGCACTGGTCCTGGATTCAGGAGGACCTGAGCTCAAATCAGACACTTGACACTTACTAGCTGTGTGACCCTGGGCAAGTCACTTAACCCTCATTGCCACTCAAAAAAAAAATTCACAGCTTGCTCAGTTCCAAAAGTGGAAAAATCTTATGGTTGACTAAAGGAAATGTCCATCAATCATAACCACTTTGTGAGCAGACTTTCAACAGGCCATGAACTCCAGGTAATCAGAACAGGGACTTTCCAAAGGACATATGACCCTTTCAATTACTTCTCAAGGCCTTCTCCAGGTCATGAGTGTTTAAGCAAAACTGTCCTAGGGTCCAAGTAGTTGTGGGTTTGAAGCAAAAGTCACTAGGGAGTTGACAATAGTGATTCATAGGAGTGAGGGGTTTGAACCAGCAAATGAACCTTGTTACAGCATGTTACTATGTGCAGGAGGGGGTGGGTTGGAGGGGAGGGCAGTGGGTGGGTAATGCAACACTTACATGCTTATGACATTGCTAGTTAACAATATGAATCTAGCTGATGAATCTAATCATCAATGCTGGTAGATTAATCATTCATAACTGTGAGAAAATAATGGGATTTGGCAGATGCCCAAAGGCCCCACCTGGAGATTAATTTAGAACTGATTGAATTAAGTGAGACTGATTGAGAGTTATTGACTTTGCTGATTAACCTACTTAAGGTTAATTAGATTGTAATTGGGGTTAATTGTTCTTTAAATGTTGGGTAGAGTTCACTTGTGAATCCTTCTGGTCCCAGGGATTTTTCTCTTAGGGAGCTCATTGATGGCTTATACAATTTCTTTTGCTGAGATACAGTTATTTAAGTATTCTGTTTCCTCTTTTAATATGGGCAGTTTATATATTTTGGTTAATATCCTTCCCTTTCACTTAGATTGTTAGTTTTACTAGCATTTAATTGGGCAAAATAGCTACACCTGGCCAGCCCTGAAGAGGGTATTGTTCTCAGAAGCTAAGAACTTTTGAACTCAACAGGAGACCACCCTCAAGTCCTGTGAACCAGTGGATTTGGATGAGACTAACCAATTAGCTTGAAGCAGTGTGTAAGCACTGCTCCTCCTCCAGACCTATAAAAAGCTTCCACACATAGTCTGTGGCTAAAGCAGGCTTGTGCTGGAGGACTTGAGGAAGAACGGGACCAGCTGGCAGCTCTGTGCTAGACAGGCCTTTTCTTAACGTTCTGAACTCCACCTGCTCTCTTTTTACTAATACCTGGTATGCTTTAATAAATGCTTAATGCCCAAAGTCTGGTGGGAAAGCTTCTAGTTTAAGGTGACCACACATTTAGATTTTAAATGTCACATAAATCTTATCCTAACAGCAACTTAATCATATTCTGCTTTATTCACTAGTACAATCACTGATACCCATCAAATCACCACAAACTGAATAAATACTGATTAATTTGAATAAGGATATCAAAATTATGTCACACAGCTACATTTCTAGCCTTGGAAACAGGAGTGCCTGAGTTGGAATCCTACCTCAGATTTTAACTACTGTCTGATTTTGGTCAAGTCACTAGCCTCTCATCCTCAGGTTCCCCATCAACCATGCAGATAATAGCAAGTACTTTATAAAGGGTTTTATGTGTATGGAAAAGGTCTTAAATCTCTATGGTCAAAGCAAGACATTATTACAAGATGCCCCATCATCCATGCCTACCCTTCCAAATGATGGTTTCTGTATTTGTTGTGTACTTTGCCCAAAGTTAATGGAGGAAATCATCAATGATTAATTTGCTTGCTATGGTGAAATGGTATGAAATGTGTTTGCTTGAAACTTCAAAAATGGAGGAGCCTTACCTTGCCTCATTTTCTCTCTTGAGGATCATGGCTAATGAAGAAGAAGACATTCTCTGCATTATCTGCTGGAATGAAGTCATTAACTTAGTCACAGCTGAATGTGGACATGCTATCTGCATGTCTTGCTTCAAGAAGAAAAGTTCTCCATTTTCATGCTGCACTTCATGCTGGGAATACTCCCAGCTGAGAACTTCTCAAGTTGACATTGTCATGCACCCTGAAGGAGAAGGCATATGTGAGATACACAGGGAAGACCAGAAGCTTTTCTGTGATGGGACCAAGACCCTCTTATGTGTGACCTGCTCTAAGTCAGAGTATCATGAGATCCATACACATTGGCCCATTGCAGTGGCTGCTCTGCGCTACCGGGTAAGTCATGCGCAGATCAATACCATGCCTCCAAGTGGCTTAAGGTATTCCTTGGTAGTCACTCCTCCATACTCAGTGTACTTGTTCCTTTTTTAATCTATCACTTGGATCTATGAACTGAGTACCTGACTACCCACCCAACTGGGCTCAAACAGCCCTTCTCTTTTCTTCTGTGGCTCTTCCCTACAAATCTATGAAGCAGTACTAGCTTGTCAGGGCTCTTGAGATTCTCAGTCCCTCCTGTGTCATGGGCCTCACACTTATAAAAGAATTATCCTAAGTTTTTATTCTTGTTTTTCTTGCAGAAAAAGATTGAGGAAATGATGGAAATCTTGTGTACAAAGATCAAAATTCGTGAGCAATTTCTATTATACGAGAAAGAGAGACCTCTCATATGGACTGTGATATATAATGTAAGTATCTGGCTGTCTCCCTCAATATCTTGCATATCTCCAATTTCAGATGATCCCCATAAAAATCCTCCCCTCATTATGAGTCATATTTTGCAAGTGAGGAAACTCAGGTTCATAGATAGTGTGTCACTTATCACATGCCACTAATGAATTCAGAGCTTTGAATCAAACCAATATTTCCTGACTTACAATCTAATGGTGGGTGTTAAGGTGCCTCTAGCTGAAGCTGGCCTCAATCTCTGCCTTCTTGTTTTGTCTCTCTGATCTGTGACACCCATCCTTAGACCCCTTCAGCTACCAAACAAGAAAAGTCAGGGTTTATGGGAAGGGAGCAGGTTAACCTGAAAGGAGTCATTTGACAAGTGAGCATTGAGAAGGGAAGAGACTTGGGAAGCAGATGAGAATTAAAGAGAAAGAAATGAAAAAAACATACCTGGACTTGGGAGTATTAGTGGTGCCTTTAGGAATTTAGAAACCAAATTTTGAATAGTAAAGGAGGCAAATCTCTCCTATAATTTAGGAGAGGTAGCAAACATAGTACATATCCATGGTACTTGTCAGACATTAAATTAGACTTGGATAAACTGGATGAAAGACAATTTTTCTTTTGGGATTAAAAATACAAGAGGATAGAGGAATACAGATTGGAGTAAGTTGCTTGAGTGTTTTAAGAACTCTAAAAATGTTGAACCAAAAAAGGCCTTTAGTTGCCATCCATATAAAGAAAATCTATGATTTTCAAGGTACAACTGCCATCAGAGATTACACAACCAGTAGGGGGATCCTGAGCTTGTGGCCACTATTTCAACCTCTCCTATTTGCATTATACCACACTGAGCAGGCAGGGAAGGGGAGATTAGGGGGAGCCATGGTGTTGCCCTTGGTATATCATCTAATATCTTTCTCTTCAGAATGATACAAATACAGAAAGACAAACAGATCACAAGGAGCTTCAACCAACATGTGAATATATGAAGAAGAAGAAAGCCACAGATGAGGAACTTATTGTGGAGGACGGGAACAAGAAGTTCAATGAGCTTTATCAGAGGCTGAAGGAGATAGAGGCTACCCAGGAACATGAAATCATGGAACAAAAGAAGGAATGGGAAGCCATGATGTCCAGCCATATCAGATCCCTAACTGATATAAAGACTGAGCTAGAGGAAAAGATGCAGAAGCCAGATATAGAAATGCTACAGGTGAGACAATAGCAAACTCCTCAGGGTCAGTTTTTTTGGGGGACAAGAAATTTAGGACATCTTCTTCCACTGACCTTTCCCAGATCCCAAAAGGTTCCTCTTTTTAATCTGATCTTTCCTCCTGCTATATGTGCCTTGTGTTTCCTGGGGTTGGGGGTAGGAGTGGGAGGAGAGGGTCACTGCTGAGACATGAAATGTCTGACTACAGGTGCTGGTGCTGGTGCTGGGACCAAGAGATCCAAGGAACTGAACATTAGGAATCCTGTCCTATGTGTAATCAGCAGCAGCTGGAATGAGAGGCATTGGAAGGAAGCCATCATGGTTTCCTTATTCATTCCTAGGAGGGCTTTTATTATTAATATTTTCCCCTCTGTTTTCCTCCATGTGATAGAGAATGCCTGAAAGGGCCTCATCTCAAAATGAGGGAACCATGGGGTCCCCTGGAGACCTCTTTCTTGACCACATATCTTCTATCATGATAGAGGGCCAACCCAAGCTCCTCCTGACATGGGAAGAAAGTCTGTATCCAGAATCCAGCTTTTCTAAGTTGAGGTTCAGTGAAATTCAGAAAATAAGAGAAAAGAGCTATGAAGGTCCCTGATTAGCATTGGAAGGTTATTGTCTTTTGGGTTTTTTTTTTTTTTTGGTGAGGCAGTTGGGGTTAAGTGACTTGCCCAGGGTCACAGAGCTAGTAAGTGTTAAGTGTCTGAGGCCGGATTTGAACTCAGGTACTCCTGAATCCAGGGCCGGTGCCTTATCCACTGCGCCATCTAGCTGCCCCAGGTTATTGTCTTTTGGAGGCTGGTGTTATAGCAATCCTTTAGGAGAAATGACTGACAAACTACACTGACTTTCTTCTTTTTTCTTTCTAGGATGTGGCAGAAACCTTGGCAAGGTATGTCTCTAGATATAAGTACTAAGGTAACTTAGATTGGAGCTTGGTGGCAAGAGATTGAGGGAGACTGAGCCTGTGCATTTGCTCAAAAGGGGTACTGGAAATAGACTGTGCCCTTCATTGTACTAAATACTCGATCTGATATCAATAATGTTTTCTCTTTTCTATAGAGGTTCCTTTCAGCTGCCTTTAAAACCTTTCATACCGAATGTGCTGGATTCTTATCGCAATGTGGTGAGGGAGTTTTTACAATACTTTCAAAGTAAGTGTCATCAGCCCTTTGGTCAAGAATCTTTGGGTTTTCCTCACAAGAGTCCTAGGAGGCAAACAACCTGCTCATTAGAAGTTTAGGCTTGGATATCCCTACTCTCCAAGCTCTGGTGCCCTTGTCCTTTTCACTTGGGAATTACTGCTGGTACATATAGGCCCATTTGCCTGGATATGCCAAAAGACCCAATAGAGAGGCTGAGCCAGGGTAGAGGGCTGGGGAAAACAGTAAAGAGAAAAATAAATGAGGGGTAGAAACAAAACTGATCAGTTTCACTGAGAGTTGCCCTGCCAGCACTTGATTAGATAGGTCTCTATTGGGACAGTCCTGGAGCTTCCTTGCTTGGAGGCAGGAGCAGGGCTGATAAGAGTACCCAAGGAACTGTTGGGGTGAGTTGGAAGTATTAGGACATCTGAACAGAGTGCTTGGAATAGAGTAAGTGCTTACAGACTTTCACTCACTCATGAAGGGTAGAAAACAAGAGGAAGTGGGACTCAGAGGAGATATTTCTTAGAGGATAAGCAGAGGATGATTTTAATAAGTAGTCATTATGTGCTTGTTTCTTAAAATATACAGGATATAGGAAAAGGCACTAGAGAATATAATAGTCCAATAGAGAACACAGTTGCTGAACCTGAAGTATAAACCGTTTTACTATTCCTGACACCCATACTCTGTTTGGCCTTAGAAAACTCATTTTCTAACTCCCTTCATTTCTGCCTACATGTGGGGAGTGGGAGGTGTGTTGTACTAAATGGCTCCGATGAGATGCCTTCCAGATCTATGATTTTCTTAGATGTTTTGGAAATGAAATCAAAATCCAGCAGTCTGAGACTGGCCCAGTTGTATAAATGGATCCTCTACTTTGAAGGCTTCTGTCTGTGCATTTGGGACATGGTGGGAAGAGAGAAGGCTTTGTTTGATACTCAGACCCTGCCAACCCTAAGAAATGAGGAGATTCTTTAGAAAGATCTATGTTAGAAACAGACCTTCAAATATTTGGGGGATACTCATCTGCACCTTAAGAACCTATTGTTCCAGTCAATATACACACAGAGATGTAATTTCTTCTTCCTTCTCTGCATGCTTAACTAAAAGGGTGAAGGAATTTTCAGAGGTAAAGGCTGGAGATCTTGCTGGTCCAATTCACTTTTTAGATATTTAATACACTTGAGTATTGGACCCCATTGGACAATTATATTGTTCCCTTAATTGACTCAGTGTGTTTATGACAATGAAGATTTCATTAAGGGGAAGAAAACTTGTATTCTTTTCCCGGGGCATGGGAGCTGGAAAAATCTGGGCCTTCCAAGCCCAGGAATTAACTGTTGCCTATAAAGGCAGGGGGGCATTTATTTGTGAGGAGTTATTCTTATAATGTGGAGTTGTTCTGGTCTTTACTGCAAGGAAGAAGAGTTCACAGTGCTTACTTGGCCATCCTATCTTACTTAAAACTACAAAAACTAAAATAATATTTTCACCACTGCTTGGAAAGCTTTCCTATCCCAGGAATGTATGCTCCAGAAATGGATATGGAGACCTATTAGAGAAAAAGGAAACACTTGCAAAAGATAGCTCTATTTCTCAGCTAGGATTGCATTCCCCTTTCCTAGCCAGAGCATAGGTATTTGCTCTAAAAATGCCAAATTTTCTGGTTACACAGGAAAGAACTCTATAGGATTCAAGTAAGACATCCTTCTCCCTAATGATGTTGAAATCCTTTCATTTGGACTGATCTCTTTCCTTTCTTATAGGACATAAACTGTCAGAGAGATGCAATTTCTACAATTTGTCTGAGGAGAGAGAAAGGGCAATCAGAATTGTCCCTGTCTTCTCAGGTAAGAAATATGTTCATTATATATTTGGGAGCATTCAAGCTGAGGACACTGGAGGAAGAACATTCTTTACAGAGATTTAGTTCCTGGATAAAATGTTTGAAGAGGAAAACCATGAAAGAACTAGCACCAGTTTCAGGAGTGCCATGAGGAGGGAGAAATCATCTATCAAGTCTCTTTCCCTCCAACAGAAAGGCAGCAGCAGAAAATATCTGTGCACACAGGTTGAGGAGCTTCTGGATGGTGTTGAATCTATTGTATGTAATAAACTTCACATCCTGTCAAATACTCATGTCTACTCTTTTTCATATTGGTCAGTCACAGGATTATAAATTTGGAAGAAAGGTTTTTAAGCTGGCATAAATGGACCCCCACCAACACCCGAAAAGTCACTGAATAGATATCAGGGGTTCTGTGAATTCCTGATGTTGTACCAAGACCACTTTCCTGACACTTTCCCATTAGCAGTGGAAAGTTCTTTTTCAATTACAGATGATTTGACTACAATCATTGTGAACTTAACTAATGGAGAAACCTGCTTGATATATGCAATTACTAAAGATTCACTTCAGTTTTCACAATCCAAGATCTGGCTTTCTTTCAAGTGATAGAAGTACTCATTGGACACTAGGTGGCCCTGTGGATAGGCCTTTTGAAACTAAGTTTCAAAAATTGTCCCCTGAGTAGCTTACCAGCTGTGTGATTCTAGGTGAGTCTGTTAGCTTCTGTCTGCCATGGTCTCCTCACCTGACAAATGGGGATAATAACATCTACCTTACAGGGTTCTTTTGAAGATGAAAGGAAGTAAACTATATATAAAGTACCTTTTAAACTTTAAACCATTGTACAAATATTGGCTATCATTAGATATTATTGCTAATCACTTCAGACCAATGGTTTTTTTTAGGGGCAGTGAGGGTTAAGTGACTTGCCCAGGGTCACACAGCTAGTAAGTGTCAAGTGCCTGAGGCCAGATTTGAACTCAGGTCCTCCTGAATCTAGAGTCAGTGCTTTATCCACTGTGCCACCTAGCTGCCCAAAGACCAACATTTTCACTGACTTCACTGGCATCTCCTTGAGTCAGGCTTGTATATATACCAAATGGGTTCCTGAATATGGAACTAAGATCTGAATTTAACATCCAGTTCCCAAATAAAATACATCCATATAATGTAGGCTAGATCCTGGGCTCTGATTTTCTGCCTTTATACTTTCATGAAGGCAGAGACTTTAGTCCCCATTTCCTTCACTTCCTTGTGCATGGTAGGCCATAGATTTGCAAAACTTTGACTTGAAAATGGGGGCATTACTGTACTGTCTACTTCAGCGGGTTCTTCTGAGGAAACCACTTTACTGACCACTTCGGTTGTGATTTTAAAGTACTAGAGAAATGTGAAAAAAATATTCTTCTACCTTTGTTAGAATGTCTAGTTTAATTTCAGCTATGTAGAATGATTATTAAGTCCTTCCTGCACGTGGTCTTTGTATCCTGCTTTGCTCATCTCACCCTTTGTTTTCTTCTCTTACCCCTGGCACCTGATGCTCATGTCTAGTTCAGGAGCCCAAAAATTCTTTTTTATAAGCTGAAGAGAAGAATGGATACCTGTGCTTAGGTGGTCCTCAAGTATCAGATGAGGCTCTGAAACATCAAACTGTTTGTCCTTTGTTGCCCTTTGCTTTAGAAATCACTAGAGAGAAACCTTTGCAACTGGCTTTCACTTTGTTTAGGACTGAATATTATATAGACTGTGAAATCTTAGTTGGTCATTACATGGCTAAGAGTTCCTAAATCTTTCAAAGTTATGTTGTCTTCTTCATTGTATAAATTGTTCATCTGGGTCTATTCATTCAGCATCAAATCATAAAGATGATTCCTTCTTTGAATACCCCTTTATTTCTCACAATGTAATAGTAGTCAGTCACATTTATGTGCCATAATATATTACTTCATTCCCCAATTTATCATTATCCCCCCCCATTTCCATTCTTTGCTACTTTAAAAGGACCACAAATTTGTCCATCTGTTCTTAGTCCATTTTACTTAGCAATAATTCATCCCTAATTTCTCTTTTCTCTGATTCCTTCTCTTCTTTTTCCCCTTTCCCTATTTTCCTGTTGAATAAAATGGATTTTCTGTCCTCAAATCTGTGTATTTCTATTCATATTCTTCTTGTGGAAATATGTTTAGCACAATACTAACATATAACCTATATTGGCGTGCTTGCTGGCTTTGGGAGGGTGGAGGAAAGAGAAGGTGGGTAAAATATTTGGAACTCAAATATCTTTATATGTACTAGGAAAAAAATTTAAAAATAGAATTAAAAAGCCAACAACATTTTGACTAGGAAAAATGTATATCAGGAATGTAGAGATGGTCCAGTAGTAGTAAAACTATCAGCACAATTGACCATATCAATAACAAAACCAAAATAAATCATATGATTATTTCAATAGATGTAGAATGTAATAAAATAATGGGATTTAGCAGATACTCAAAGGCCCATCTGGAGATTAATCTAAACTGATTGAATTAAGTGAGAATGATTGACTTCTGAGTAGCCTACTTCAAGTTAATTAGATTGTAACCACACCTGGCTAGCCCTTAAGAAGGTATTGTTCTCAGAAGCTAAGGACATTGAACTCAACTGGAGGCCACCTTCATGTCTAGTGAACCCCAATGGATTTGGATGTTGCTAACCAATCAGCTTGAAGCAGTGTGTAAGGACTGCCTCTGCTCTGGACCTATAAAAAGCTTCCACACTCAGTTTGAAGGGAGTTCATGGTTGAAGCAGGCTCATGGCAGAGGACTTGAGGAAGAACCCAACCAGACTGGAACTCTAGGCTAGATTGGCCTTTTCTTAACTTTCTGAACTCCACGTGAATACCTGGTATGCTTTAATAATTGCTTAATGCTCAGACTGGTGCTAAAGCTTCTAATTTAAGGTGACCACACATTCAGATTTTTTTTTCTGATAAAAGTAATTTATTTTTTTCCAGTTACATGTAAAAATAGTTCTCAACATTTGTTTCTATGAGCTTTGCAATTTCATATTTTTCTCCCTCCCCCTTCCCCTAGATAGCAGGTAATCTGATATAGGTTATATATATATAGATATAGATATATACATATATATCTATATATATACACACATATACATACATACATACATAATAACATTAAACATATTTGTGCATTAGTCATGTTATAAGAGAAGAATCAGAGCAATGAGGAAAAACCTCAAAATAGAAAAACAACAGCACCAAAAGTAAAAGAAATAGTATGGTTCAATCAGCATCTCTATTCCACAGTTCTTTTTTTAATTTCTGGATTTGGAGATCCCCTTCCATCATGAGTTCCCTGGAACTCTTCTGTACCAATGCACTGGTGAGAAGAATCTAGTCCATCACAGTAGATCAACATACAGTATTGATGATACTGTGTACAATCTTTTTCTTGTTCTGCTCATATCACTCATCATCAGTTCATGAAAGTCCTTCCAGGTTTCTCTGAACTCCTCCTGCTCATTGCTTCTTACAGCACAATAGAATTCCATTACATTCATATACCACAACTTGTTCAGCCATTCCCAAATTGATGGGCAACACCTCAATTTCCAATTCCTTGCCACCACAAAAAGAGCAGCTATAAATATTTTTATACATGTGGGTCCTTTTCCCTTTTTTATGATCTTTCTGGGGAAAAGACCCAAAAGTGGTATTGCTGGGTCAAAGGGTATGCACAACTTTATAGCCCTTTGGGCATAATTCCAGATTGCTCTCCAGAATGGCTGGATCAATTCACAGCTCCACCAACAATGCATTAGTGTTCCAATTTTCCCACAGCTTCTCCAACATTCATTATTTTCCTTTTTTGTCATATTAGCCAATCTGATAGGTGTCAGGTGGTAGCTCAGAGTTGTTTTCATTTGCATCTCTCTAATCAGTAGTGATTTAGAGCATTTTTTTCATATGGGAATAGATAGCTTTGATTTCTTCATCAGAAAACTGCCTGTTCATATCCTTTGACCATTTCTCAATTGGGGAATGACTTGGATTCTTATAAATTTGATTTATAGTTCCCTATATATTTTAGAAATGAGACCTTTATCAGAAGTACTCGCCATAAAAATTGTTTCCCAGCTTTCTGCATCCCTTCTAATTTTGGATGCATTGCTTCTGTTTGTACAAAACCTTTTTAATTTAATGTAATCAAAATCATCCATTTTGCATTTCATAATATTCTCTATCTCTTGTTTGGTCATAAACTGTTCTCCTTTCCAAAGATCTGAAAGGTAGACTATTCCTTCCTCTCCTAATTTATGTATGGTATCACCTCTTATGTCTAAATCATGTATCCATTTTGACCTTATTTTAGTATAACGTGTAAGATGTTGGTCTATGCTTAATTTCTGCCATACTATCTTCCAATTTTCCCAGCAGTTTTTGTCAAATATTGAATTCCTATCCCAGAAGTTGGAGTCTTTGGTTTATCAAACACTATATTACTAATGTCATTTACTACTGTGTCTCCTGTGCCTAGCCTATTCCATTGATCCTCCACTCTATTTCTTAGCCAGTACCAGATAGTTTTGATGACTGCCACTTTATAGTAAAGCTCCAGATTTGGTACAGCTAACCCACCTTCCTGTGCATTTTTTTTTTCATTATTTCCCTTGATATTCTTGACTTTTTGTTTTTCCAGAGGAATTTTGTTATTATTTTTTCTAGCTCTATAAAATAATTTTTAGGTAGTCTGATTAGTATGGCACTGAATAGGTAAATTAATTTAGGTAGAATTGTCATTTTTACTATATTAGCTCTGCCTATCCATGAGCAATTGATATCTTTCCAATTATTTAGATCTGATTTGATTTGTGTGAAAAGTGTTTGGTAGTTGTGTTCATAGAGTTCCTAGGTTTGTATCGACAAGTAGACTCCCAAGTATTTTATATTATCTACAGTTACTTTAAATGGAATTTCTCTTTCTATCTCTTGCTGCTGGACTTTATTGGTCATGTATAGAAATGCTGATGATTCATGTGGATTTATTTTATATCCTGCTCCTTTGCTAAAGTTGTTAATTGTTAAATGTTTCAGGAAGGGCAGGGAGTCATGTCAGGAAGAACATATATTTAATGCTGAGGTCCAGGCAGAAAGATTTTTTACCCTAAAAACTGGCTTGGTGAAAAAAAAGCAAGCAGTGACAGATGTGGAGCGCACATTCCTAATTAGACCTTGATGTGGTGGAGAAGTTCTGAGGGTCACATCAATAGCAGGCTCAAGTGCGGCTTAGGGAGAGGGAGTTTCTTTATCAAGACCCAAAATTGGGACATCATACCCCTCTGTGACTTTTGCCTCACTATGTATATACAGATGGTTTCACTTTAAGAAAAACAATTTTTTAGTTCAAAGTATATATATATAATGTCTACTATTCAACATAAAACACTCAAGTTGGAATGTTAAGCCCTCCCCTTCCCCAAATAATCTGCTTCCTACTTACTTTTATTTATTTATTTTTTTTAGTGAGGCAATGGGGGTTAAGTGACTTGCCTAGGGTCACACAGCTAGTAAGTGTTAAATGTCTGAGGCTGGATTTGAACTCAGGTACTCCTGACTCCAGGGCTGGTGCTTTTTCCACTGCACCACCTAGCTGCCCCCTACTTACTTTTATAGTCATATTTTATATTTATTTTTTCCTCTCATAAAATCTCTGCCCTAGTCAAATTGGCCTACTACCTATTCTGCAAACAATGTCAACCATCCCTTGCCTCATTGCCTTTGGTATTCCTTTATTGAAATCTACCTTCTTTTTACCTGCAACTCTTCCAATGCTTCCTTGCTGTCAAGGCTTACCTCAAGTATCACCTCTTTGAGGAAAATTTTCTGACTATACCTCTCCTTAACTGTTCTTTTTCTCCTGAAATTAATTGGTATTTACTTTGTAAATACTTTGCATTTGTGTAGAGATCCACATTTTTTCTTCCTAGTAGAATGTAAGGTCCTTTAAGGTACAACCTATTTCATTCCTTTAAAAAAATTATTTATTCATTATTTATCTATTTTTAACATTTATTTTACTTTTAAAAATAAAAGTATTTTATTATTTTCCAGTTACATGTAAGGATAGTTTTCAAAATTTGTTTTCATAGGATTTTTAGTTCCAAATTTTTCTTCTTCCCTCCCTCCTCCCCAAGACAGAAAGTACTCTGATATAATTTATATATGTACAATCACATTAAACATATTTCTGTATTAGTCATATTGTGAAAGAAGAATCAGATCACAAGGGAAAAACCTCGCAAAAGAAGGGGGAAAATGGTCCAAAAGTAGAAACAGTATGGTTCAATCTGCATTCATAATCCACGGTTCTTTTTTCTGGATGTTGAGAACATTTTCTATCATGAGTTCTTTGAAATTTAACATTTATTTTAAAACAATTTTGAGTTCTGAATTCTCTTCTTCCTTCCTTCCCTCCACCACCCCTTGTAAAACAAGAAATTTGAACAATTTTTATCTTTTAAGACCTACATTCAAGCCAGTGGAACATAGGCAGGCACTAGGATATACAGAGTGCTTCCTGCTGGTCACTAGAGATCTACACAGGTTATATTTGAGCTTCAGAGTGAAGCCTGGATGGACATTGGAATTTTTAGTGCCCCTTAGTGGTTCATGTTGATGCTGTGCCCTTCATCGTCCAAGGCACGTGAGCATAGATGCTCAGATACTTGTTTTTTCTCCTGCACTGCCCAGGAAAGGGGCAGGTACATAAATAGAGAGGACACGGCAATCATCTTTTAATTTTGTAGCTGCAGGGCTATCTGCAGTGATCACTGAGCCCAAGAATATAAAATCTGACCCTGCTTCCATGTTAGATTTTTTGATGTTAAATTTCAAGCCAAGAAGTGTGGGGAGCAGGCCAGTCCTTTTTTTTTTTTTTTCCTTCCCCTCTTACTGGACCCTATAATAAACTTCTGCTAGGTTTCAGTTTCATTTTCTGTCCCAACAATTAATCAACAAACTTCACTCTCAGAAGCCACCCAGGAAGGAAGCTGGATTCCTCTGGGGCCTACACTGTAATGCCTTTTCCCCACCATTTGGGATCCCACCACCAACTGACCAAGTACTTTCATAAACCAAAGACTACTACTATTGTTCCCCACCCCAATTCAGCCCTGCCGAGAGTTCTCCTGCCCTTTCAGATCCCTAGAAAGAGAATGTCCAGCATTAGGAGATGAAAAGCAGTAAAGAAGTAGCCCTATGCATCCAATGCCCAACTGAAGTAGACCCCAGTCTGTTTGATCTTACTTCCCAAGATCAAAAGCATGAGCTTTTTCATATATAATGGCATGAGATGGAAGTCCAGTGCTCTAACAGGACAACCTTTAACCCTGCTGGCTACATGTTTTGAGTGATTTCACACTGAGTAGCCGTGAATTTGCTCTTTATCAGATAGCAGGATAGGAAGCAAGGTACCTCTGCAGTCAACTCATGCCCTGGTCCCCACCCTAGAACTCTGACCCATGTAGCCATCCCAACCCAACCCAACTGGAATCAACCACCAACTCTCAGTTGCCATATCCCTGGCAAAACTACAGCATTCTTAGACCAAAGGAAGAGTGGCAAAAGTCTATAGCCTTTCCTTCCAAACAAGCCCTGAGACACATTGCTCAGATGTGGGATCAGATCAGAGCATACATCTTCAGGCTGCAAAAGCTCACAGCCAATGCCAACAGAGGAAGAAGCAAGCCTGGAGATTCCTTGGAAAAGTACAATTCTATCTAGAGTAGATAATTAAAGAGCTAGTACCATTGACATGGTCTTGGAATATATTAGAAGAAGTTTCTCCTGTGAGAAGCAAAACCAAAGATGACCAGATAACAGGACAGACACATGGAGGAATCAAGTGACTATTAAAGTTTAGATTGACCAATTAGATATCAGGACAGTCATACCTAAGAAGTAAGGGGAAATACAATTCTATAGCAGGAAAAATCAATTAAGGGTGGCCACTACCTGACTGGAATTAGGAGATAGAGATAACTCTAAACGTCAGGACTATAATTTCTTCTTCTTCTTCTTCTTCTTCTTCTCCTTCTTCTTCTTCTTCTTCTTCTTCTTCTTCTTCTTCTTCTTCTCAATGAGGGTTAAGTGACTTGCCCAGGGTCACACAGCTAGTGTCAAGTGTCTGATGCTGGATTTGAACTCAGGTCATCCAGAATCCAAGGCCAGTGCTTTATCCATTGCACCACCTAGTTTCCCCCAGGATTATCATTTTTTTTTAAATTCTCCTTGACTCTCAGAAATATGACAAGCATCCAAGCTTTCCCTACCCCACCCCAAAAGGGAACTTTCTAGTATTCAAGAGGACACATCATTTACCCTCTATAAAATTTTCACCTTCCCTCTGTTTGAAGAGGAGAATGTTTCTAAGCCCTCCTCCCTGAGGGGTGAAGTCTTTGACTTCCCATTTGGTCACTTTCCCTAGTGTCAAATAAAGATGACTTTAATTCAAATTGTACTGTGTTCCAGAGTGTACTTCTTTCTTGAAGAATATCTAAGGACAACCACTTCTCACACTAAGATCAATAAATGATTTCTCTTTTTTGTAAAAGGTACAGACAACTGAATTTGAAACCTTTCATTCCAACCTCATGTTGGAGTCATGGGTTCAGACCAAAGATGGGAGTTGAGGATTGGAGATGATAAATAATTGACACATCAGCACCACCTTGCGGGTGAATAACTATGTGCGCTCTTTATTCAGGATAGCTCAGTATTTAAAGCAAAAAACTACAAAGAAATCAAATAAAGTCTCTGTAAGAATAATTCTAAGAGAATAAGAGTAATTTTTCAACTTTTCAGCCTTGACATGACAGAACTTGTTCCAGGCCTTAACAGGGCAAGGCCTGCACAGCTAGCTCCCTTGACCTTAGGAGACTGGCCAAGCATTGTCTCTGGAACTCAAGCTTTGATCAGAAAACTCTCCCAGGAAACTCTTGCTGCTTCAGTGACCACAGCCCAAGTATGGGGAGGGGGAACTCAGTCAGAGGGGCGACAGAGAGCCCTCTGGGTTTGCCACAACCTTGGATGTTTTGTATTTAATTGTGGCAACTGAATTTTTCTAACACTTTTGAAATAAGTGTAGGCCTTTTAGAATGACTGAACAAGCTGTGGTATATGATTACAATGGAATATTATTGTGCTGTAAGAAATGACAAGCAGGATAATTTCAGAAAAACCTGGGGCGAACATGGTACACAGTGACAGCATTATTGTTCTATGAGCAACTGTGAATGACTTAACTACTTTCAGCAATACAATGATCCAAGACAATCCCAAAGGGCTAATGGTGAAGCATACTATCCACCTCCAGAGAAAGAACTGATATTGATTGAACACAGACTAAAGCATGCTATTTTGCCCTTTCTCTTTGTTTTACTTGAGTCTTTTTATGCAAAATTACTAATATGGCAATGTTTTACATAATTGTACATGTATAACCTATACTGATTGCTTGCAACCTTAGAGAGGGTAGGGGGAAGGTAGAGAGGGAGAGAATGAAAGGGATAGAATTTGGAACTCAATACCTTAAATAAATAAATGTTTAAAAATAAAAATAAATAAATAATAAGTGTAGGCCTTTTGATCAAGAATCTAAGTTTTCTTCATAGCAGTTCTAGGAGGCCAACAAAACCTAACTGTTGGAAGTGTGGTCTAGAATATCCCTGTTTTTTGGGTTCAGATGTCCTTGTGTCCTCATCTAGAGAATGGGGCAGCTAGGTGGCGCAATGGATGGAGCACTGGCCCTGAAGTTGGGAGGATATGAGTCAAATACTAGCTGTGTGACCCTGGGCACGTCACTTAAACTCAAATGCCTTAAATACCCAGGGCCATTTCCAGTCATCCTGCTATATATCTTGCCACTAGACCCAGATGACTGTGGAGTGAAGTTGGTTACCTTGCACAGCACTCTCTCACTTAAATCCAATTCAATGCAAAGCATGTAATCACCCTGATGTCATGGTTCTCTTCAGGAATGAACAACCTAGAGAATGATTACTAATATAGATGGACCCAGTTGCCTGTAATATTCCAGAAACTACAACACTGTGACTGCTGTAGGTAGACATGCCTCACTTCAAGGTTTAAGAAAGAAATGAAGGGAAGGGGAGAAGCAAACTCAGTAAGATCCAGCAAGTTCTCTATGCTGATAGTGCTGTTTGTTTGTATTAGTTTAGTCGGCCATCCGATTGCGAACTCATGGAGCTTCCCTAAGCTGAAGTTTTGCTCTGAGGCATAAACAGAACCTGTAGGAACACAGAAGTTGTGTAATTTGTGAGTTGGAGTCATTAGGGGATGTGAGCATAGTGCTTGACACACAGCGCTTTGAAAGGGCTTTTTCATTCACTCATGAAGGATGAAAAACAAATAGAAATGATACTCAGAAGAAAAGTGTCTTAGAAACCCGGGCAGAACATATTACTGAGGATCCAGTCATCATGTTCCTCCTTCCTAAAATATGAAAGATAAAGGACACCTGAGGATATAGTAGGCTCCCCGGAAAGAAAGCTGGAATCACCCTGCACACCATTATGCTATCCTCAGGGCTATGTAACTGTAGAAAACGAATTTCAGTTTGGGACTAAGTCCCCTAGAATGCTCAGGGTAAATCTTCATTCTCTGTGGGATTAATTGAAGAGGTGAAAGAATCTGGGGTAGTAAAGGCTAGGGATCTTGTCTATCTAATTTACTTTGAGAGATTTAGAAAATTTGACTGCTATATCACATGCTAATTATACCATTCCCTTAATTAACTAACAGCATTTAGCCCTACTATAGTTCTCAGTCAACAGAAGGGAAGCTTTTCATCCTTTGTCCAGGTCAGAGGATCTGGGGGAATCCAGACATTTCAAAGACCAGGAAAGTAACTGTTATTTAAAAAGATAGGGAGTCATTTACTCATGAGTTGATGTGGGAGCCTATTAGAGTAAAAAGGAAATGCTCCAAAGAGAGGTCTGGGGCTTGGCCAGAAGTACTGTCCCCTTTCATAACTACAGTAAAGTATTTCAAGACTATTTTTGTTCTGGGTACCTCTAATTTACAGGGGACCTTGGAGAAATCATTCAATGACCAGTTAAGGTCTTCATAGGACACAGGATAATTAAATTTCATATTTTGGGTTGATGTTTTTTTCTCTCTCTAGAAATGGATGAATATCTACAAAAAAGATAAACAACCTGATTAGCAGAAGAAATAAAATATTTAAATAACTCAATTTTAGAAAAAGAAATTGACCAAGAACCATCAATGAACTTCCTAAGAAAAATATCCCCAGACCAGATGGATTCATGAGTGAATTCTACAAAACATTCAGAGAACAATTAATATCAATACCCTATAAATTATTTGAAAAAATAAGTGAAGAAGGAGTCCTACCAAATTCTGTGGGGAATAGATTGGAATGTGTTAACAAAATATAGCATGATTACTGTACCTGACCAATGACCTTGGGGTTGCCAACTGGAAGACTAGTGACATGACTCCAAAGCTGTGGACAGGATACATCAACTAACAAACATATAAATAAAATAGAATGCTCTAACAATGTGCTTCAGTTACAACTACTCATTCCCCATAAGGAATATTTTGTTCCTGTATGCAACATTGGAAAAGTTCTAATGTTACATTGTTTGAGTTTGTTTCACTGGATGGACACACTGACCAGCTGCATTTCATCTCTCTGCATATATACTGAGCACTCTGTGATTAAACTTTGTCTCTTGCGGATGACTGGAGACCCCTACTCTTCTCATTTGCTACTCTGGCAAAAATCCTTTTATGAGTCAAATATGGTATTGATACCAAAACCAAGAAGAGCCAAAACAGAGAAAGAAAAGTATAGACCAATCTTGCTAATGAATTTTGATGCAAACATTTTAAATAAAATACTAGCAAAGAGATTATAGCAATACATCACAAGGAACATGCACTATGATCAGGTAGGATTTATACCAGGAATGTAGGACTAGGTCACTATTAGGAAAACTATCAGCATAATTAACCACATCAATAACAAAAACAACAGAAATCATATGATTATCTCAAGAGATACAGATAAGGCCTTTGACAAAATACAGCACCCATTCCTATTAGAAACACTAGAGAACATATGAATAAAAAGAGCTCACCTTGAAATGATAAGCATTATTTATCTAAAAACATCAGCAAGCATTATCTGTAATGGAGATAAGTTGGAAGCCTTCTCAATAAGATCAGGGGTGAAACAAGGATGCCCATTATCACCGCTATTATTCAATATTATACTAGAAATGTTAACTTTAACAATAAGAGAAGAAAAAGAAAATGAAGGATTTAGAACAGGCATTGGAGAAAAACTATCACTCTTGGCGAATGATATGATGTTATACTTAGAAAATCCTAGAGAATCAACTAAAAAGCTACTTGAAATTATTAACAACTTGAGAGGCAGCTAGGTGGCTCAGTGGATAAAGCACCAGCTCTGGATTTAGGAGGACCTGAGTTCAAATATGACCTCAGACACTTGACACTTACTAGCTGTGTGACCCTGGGCAAGTCATTGCCCTGCAAAAAAAGAAAGGAAGAAAGAAAGGAATTATTAACAACTTTAGCAAAGTTGCAAGATACAAAATAAACCCATATAAACCATCAGCATTTCTTTATATTACCAATAACGTCCAGTAACAACAGATAGAAAGAGAAATCCCATTTAAAATAACTGTTACCAATAGAAAATACTTGGGAATTTACCTCCCAAGACAAACACAACAACCACAAAACACTTTTTATAGAATAAAGTCAGATCTAAAAAACTGGGGAAAAAATTAATTGCCCATGGGTAGACAGACCCAATATAATAAAAATGACAATCCTACCTAAGTTAATTTATTTATTTAGTGCTATACCAATCAAACTTTCAAAATATTTTATAGGGCTAGAAAAAATAATAACAAAATTAATCTGGAAAAACAAAAGTTCAAGGGTATCATGGAATCAATGAAAAATACAAAAGAAGGTGGTATAGCAGTATCAGATCTCAAACTGTATTTTTAAATGGTAATTATCAAAACAATCTGGTACTGGATAAGAAATAGAGAGGTTAAAAAAAGAAATAGAGAGGTAGATTAGTGGAATACAATAGATAGAAATTACACTATAGTGAATGACTATAGTAATCTAGTATATGATAAACCTAAAGATCCAAACTATTGGAATAAAAACTCATTATTTGACAAAAATTTTGGGGGAAACTGGAAAACAACATGGCAGAAACTAGGTATAGACCAACATCTCATAGAATATACTAAAATAAGGTCAAAATAATTACATGATTTGCACATAAAGGATGATACCATAAGCAAATTAAAACAGCATGGAATTATCTATCAGATTTATGGGCAGAGGAATTATATACAGTTTTAAAAGCTTTTGCATAAACAAAACTAATGTAAGCAAGATTACAAGGGAAGCAGAAAACTAGGAATTTTTGAAACAAATATCTCTGATAAAGGCCTCATAAGACCAATGGTTTTTTTTAGGGGCAGTGAGGGTCAAATTTATAAAAAATACAAGTCATTCCCCAATTGATAAATGGTCAAAGCCTATGAACAGGCAGTTTTCAGACAAAGATATCAAAGCTACCTATAATCACAGGAAAAATGCTCTAGATCACTATTGGTCAGGAAAATGCAGATTAAAACAACTCTGAGGTATAACCTCACACCTATCAGAATGCCAAATATAACAAAACCAGAAAATATTGGAGGTTGATGGGGATATGGGAAAGCTGGGACACTAATCCACTCTTGGTGGAGTTGTGAAAAGATCCAACCATTGGAGAACAATTTTCAACCATGCCCAAGGAACTATAAAATTGTGCATATCCTTTGATCCAGCAATACTATTGCTAGGTTTATATCTCAAAGACACACCCAAAAAGAGAAAAGGACCTATTTGTACAAAAATATTTATAGCAGCACTTTTTGTGGTGGCTGGGAATTGGAAATCAAAGGAATGCCCATCAATTGGGAAATGGCTAAACAGTGGCATACGATGGTGATGGAATATGATTGTGCTATAAGAAATGACAAGCAGAAAAGCCAGGAAAGAAATGTATGAACTGATGTATAGTGAAGTGAGCAGAACCAAGAGAACATTGTGCACAGAGACAGCAATGGTGTTTGGTAAAGAACTGTGAATGACTTGACTATTCTCAACTATTCTCCAAGACAATCCCAAAGGACTGTTGATGAAACATATTACCCACCTGCAAAGAAAGAACTGATATTGATTGAACAGACTGAAGCATGCTATTTTTCACCTTCATTTTTTCTTTTAATAAAGTTTTCTTGTACAAAATGGCAAATATGGTAATTTTTTACATAATTGTACATGTATGACCCATATCATATCGTTTGTCTCCTTGGGGAGAAGGGAAGGGAGGGAGGGAAGGATAGATAAAAATTGGAACCCAAAAGTATAAACAAAAATGTTTATTACAAAAAAATCTCATTTTATAGTAGTTATACTAAATATAGTAAAGCCCAAAATAAGTATGAAAAAATGAGGTGATCAATAAAATTTATTTTTTAAAGCAATCATAAAATATAACAGTAACAATATATATTTTTTAAAGTTGTTGGCAAAATTTTTGTCTAATGATCAGAGAAGAATGTTGAGTAAATGGAGTAGAAGAATATTTGATAACTTTTAAAATTTTATTACAGCCGACAGATTTTGGAGAAGTATTTAATAACAGAAATATATTTTATATTGTCAAATTCATATGCATGGCAGCAATACCTATCCATTCTACTGTACTATAAAGAAGGGGTGCGGGGAATCCTATCTATAGTTTATATCTTAAGCAAAACCCAAAATGTGAAGTTTTCCCCATAATTCTATGAAGCTATTACTTTCATCATTTCTTATTTTGCAATAGTGTTCCATTACAGCTTTATACCACAATGTGGACAGCCATTTCCCAACTGATAAACACCCTTTTGATTACCAGCTTCTTACCTCCAAATGAGAAATTGATCCAAACATATTTGTATAGGTGATTCCTTTTCCTCTTTTTTTCTTTTGTATGTTTTTGGCATAAAAGCTTAGCAATGGCACAACTGGGTCATCAGATATAAACAGATTAGGAATTTAGGGAGCATAGGCTGAAATTGTGAAAGGAGAAGGAACAAGTAAAGAAAGCCCGGACAAATGATTGCTCTCTCTCTCTCTTGTAATCTGCCTCTAATTGAGAGAAATTGAAGAAGTTAATTACCTGGAGGCAGCAGCACTTGGTGGCGACTGGCAACAGAGGAAGAGGCAGGTGGTGGCTCTCGAGTTGGACTCGGGCCGGGAGCAGGTTGTGGAAGTTAAAATGAACAGATTATGGTAAAGCTTTAGGAGAAAGAAAGATGTCTATGTTCCTGAGGCCAGTCATCCACATCACTGGCAAACAGATGAAGAGGGTGTTCATACTGGAAAATGTAGTTTTCCAGTTAAGCTTTTAATTCTGTCCCTCCCACCTCCTCTCCCTTCATTGAGACAGCGAGAAAAACAAAACCCATCACAAGCATGTATAAAATGACAACAGTAATTAAAAACAAGCGACTTTAAAGATTTAAGAACTCCAATCAGTGCGATGACCATGGACTAATGATGAATCATGCTACTTACCTTCTGATAGAGAGTATCTGGGCCATGTAGAAGTCTATGCATTCAAGAGGAATGCGCATTTGTGAAGATGCTGTAAAGAGACTGAATGCTTCACAGGACACAGAATGATCTGCAGGAGAGTGCAGAGGACCAGGAGGGGAGATGGCCAGCAAAACCCCTCCCACAAATATTGAAGAAGAAGAGGAACAACAACAAAACTGTGATAAATACAGTACAATGCAAGACAATTCAAATGGAAGAACAGTAGAAAAAAAATAAAATTTACCACTGTGACGAAGTTAATTATCTGCCAAATGGACTCTATTTCATAATACCTGTTTGTCATGAAATTTTAAAACAGGAAGTGTCCTCAGACTGTACATGGTATGAGAATCTAATTTTACACATAATAGGACAACAGAATTCTAGGTAGGTAACAGGATAGGCCTTATCCTTAATGGGATTCTTGAACCCATATACAGCTATCACACAAAATATGTATTATCTCAATTGCATGGAAGCTATGTGATGGTAGGGACCCTTCATTTTATCCCCCATCTAATGCATTGAATGTTCTTCAGTCATTTCAGTTGTGGTCAACTCTCTGTGACCCCATTTGGGGTTTTCTTGGCAAAGATACTGGAGTGGTTTGCCATTGGCTTCTCCAGCTCATTTTTACAGATGAGGGAACTGAGGCAAGCAGGACAAAGTGACTTGCCTAGGGTCACACCACAAATATGTGTCTTGGAGAAATTCAGAAAAGGAAGTAGATTCCTAATTGAGAAACTTAACTCAAGTATTTTAGTCCAGAATGCTTCCTCTGCATCTCAGTCCCTTCCAACACAAGGTGGAAATTCACCTAGTCCAGCACAAGATGTGAATTCAGTTGATAACCAGGCCCTCAGTATCACTTCTCTGCTATAAGCTTTGTGCTGATACTGCCTGAGATTCACACTCTTGTTATTGCCTTAGCAGTGAGGACCATGAAGTTCACACCTCAGCCAAAGTATGTACCACACCTGAGCATAACTTTGGCTTCTGACTTTTTAGAATATTACAATCAGAGAATGGCAGAGTTGGGAGGCCTCCCCTCATATATGAACTAGTCCAAAGCCTACCTGAGAGCAACCTATACAGCAGACAGTTAAGTTTGTTAATTCAGTCTTTTTTTCACTTCTTGATAGAACTGTGAGAACTGAGTGAGCCATAATGACTGCATGTTGAAACTTAGTTCTAGATATGACTCAGTTCCCTTTCTTTTCAGTTGTGACTCTAGTCCAATTTCTATCATGTAGAAAACATTATTCAATTATGGGAATTGGGGGGAGGAGGGGGGAATTCATTGCATTATTTGAACCTAGTACCATGAGGCTGGGAAGCTGGACCACCTTTACCAGATCAGGGAATGGAATCTGTTCTCTCTTCCACTCTGAACTTGGAAAGTGCCTCACTTTTATCCTGGTTTATATCATGTTAATTGTTTTATTTTAATACATGCCCCTAGGCCAAGAGTTAAGCTGAAGAGGACTGCTCCCTATTTGTTATGCAATTGAAATGTATTTCAAAATAAATCAATAAGTTCAGAATCTCAAACCTTTGTTTCTTCAGTTATGTCAGATTTCATTCATCACATTCTTTTTTTTTTTGTGGGGGGGGGCGGGGGGAAGTCAGGCGATGGGGGTTAAGTGACTTGCCCAGAGTCACACAACTAGTAAGTATCAAGTGTCTGAGGCTGGATTCAGAAAAGGAAGATTCCTAATTGAGAAACTTAACTCAAGTATTTTAGTCCAGAGTGCTTCCTCTGCATCTCAGTCCCTCAGGTACTTCTGATCCAGGGCCAGTGCTTTATCCACTGCGCCACCTAGCTGCCCCTCTCATCATTTTATTTTACAGAGGAGGAAATTGAGGACAGAGAGTTGTTTTTTTTTCTTTTTTAGTCACTTGGCCAACTTCAGAAAGAAAGTGGAAGACCTAAGATTTGAGCATATATACCAACTCGAAATTGTTTATTTTTCCTTTGTAATATGGTATTAATCTATTATTTAATATTATTGCTTATTATACTTATTTAGCTGTTAATTTTGGGCAATGTGATAAAATAATGGGATTTAGCAGATACTCAAAGGCCCACCTGGAGATTAATCTAAACTGATTGAATTAAGTGAGAGTGATTGGCTGCTGATTAGCCTACTTCAGTTTAACTAGATTATAATCACCCCTGGCTAGCCCTTAAGAAGGCATTGTTCTCGGGGTAGCTAGGTGGTGCAGTGGATAGAGCACAGGCCCTGAATTCAGGAGGACATGAGTTCAAATCCAGCTTCAGACACTTAACACTTACTAGCTGTGTGACCCTGGGCAAGTCACTTAACCCCAATTGCCTCACTAAAAAAAAAAAAGGTATTGTTCTCAGAAGCTAGACTTTGAACTCAACTTGAGAACATCTTCAAATCCAGTGAACCAATGGATTTGGATGATGCCAACAAATCTGCTTGAAGCAGTGTGTAAGAACCGCCTCTGTTCCAGACCTATAAAATGCTTCCACACTCAGTTTGAAGAGAGTTTGTGATTGAAGGAGGCTCCTGGAGGAGGACTTGAGGAAGAAGCAGACCAGGCTGGAACCCTAGGCTAGGTAGGCTTTTTCTTAACTTTCTGAACTCTATGTGAATACCTGTATGTTTTCATAAATGTTTAATGCCCAAAGACTGGTGCTGAGCCTTCTAATTTAAGGCGATCACACAATATAGATTTTAAACATCACAGCAAGTTGTTGGGAGGGACTTGCCTCCTAGATGAGGGGCAGGGCTAGTCCTCCCAAAGAATTGGAGGCTCATAGAGAATCTTTGGAAGTAAAGAGATTTATTAGGAGAGAGATGTAATATGGACAGGAGCCAGAATCACTAAGGAGATTGTCTAGCTGAGTAAGAGAAGAGCTGAGATTTTCTGTTTACAAACAAACAAACAAAAAAGGAGCTGGGAGGGGCAAATCTAGTGGAAGGGAAACAACTGGGAAAGAGTGCCTGGGTATGAATAGCACCCATCCTTATCAATATATCATCTCCCTGAAGCATTAACTGGAGTGGAGCTTCGGGCCTCATTGTCACCTTTCCTCTGGTAGATCAGCAGCAGATCCAGCACCCAGGGGCAAACACTGAAAACAGTATGGCTGAACAAGTAGCCCTGTGCCGGACTCAGGTGTGTGGGATTCTCCAGGAAGAACTGTACCAGGGTGATTCCGTCCACCAGTCGGACACACACATATTCATCATTATGGGAGCTTCGGGTGACTTAGCAAAGAAAAAAATCTACCCTACGATCTGGTGGCTGTTCAGGGATGGGCTCCTCCCTGAAGACATCTTCATTGTGGGCTATGCCCGTTCCAACCTCAGTGTGGCCGACATCCGGAAGCAGAGCGAACCCTATTTGAAGGCCACTCCAGAAGAGAAGCAGAAGTTGGAAGCTTTCTTCTCTCGAAATTCCTACCTGGCAGGCCAGTATGATGAGCCGGCCTCCTTTCAGAGGCTCAATGCCCACATGAATGCTCTGCATCATGGGCTGCAGGCCAATCGCCTCTTCTACTTAGCCTTACCACCCACTGTCTATGAAGCCGTCACTAAGAACATCAAAGAGACATGCATGAGCCAGGTAGGCTGGAACCGGGTCGTTGTGGAGAAGCCTTTTGGAAAGGATCTGCAGAGCTCTGACAAGCTGTCAAACCACCTTTCCTCACTCTTCCATGAGGACCAGATCTACCGGATCGATCACTACCTGGGCAAGGAGATGGTGCAGAACATCATGGTGCTACGATTCGGTAATAGGATCTTTGGACCAATCTGGAACCGAGACAACATTGCCTGTGTGATCCTCACTTTCAAGGAGCCCTTCGGCACTCTGGGCCGCGGGGGCTATTTTGACGAGTTTGGGATCATTAGAGATGTGATGCAGAACCACCTCTTACAGATGCTTTGCCTAGTAGCCATGGAAAAGCCGGCCTCCACTAACTCTGATGATGTCCGCGATGAAAAGGTAAAGGTCCTGAAGTGTATCTCAGAGGTGAGAACGACTAATGTGGTCTTGGGCCAGTATGTGGGGAACCCAGATGGCAAAGGGGAAGCCATCAAAGGCTATCTGGATGACCCCACGGTGCCCCAGGGTTCCACCACTGCCACCTTTGCTGCTGTGGTCCTCTATGTGGAAAATGAAAGATGGGACGGTGTCCCCTTTATCCTTCGCTGTGGAAAGGCCCTGAATGAACGCAAAGCAGAGGTACGGCTTCAGTTCCGGGACGTGGCTGGTGACATCTTCCAGGGCCAGTGTAAGCGGAATGAGCTGGTGATCCGCGTGCAGCCCAGTGAGGCTGTCTACACCAAGATGATGACCAAGAAGCCAGGGATGTTCTTCAACCCTGAAGAGTCGGAGCTGGACCTGACCTATGGCAACAGATACAAAGATGTGAAGCTGCCTGATGCTTATGAGCGCCTCATCCTGGACGTCCTCTGTGGGAGCCAGATGCATTTTGTGCGCAGTGACGAGCTTCGGGAAGCCTGGAGGATCTTTACACCGCTGCTGCACCACATCGAGAGGGAAAAGATCCAGCCCATCGCCTATGTCTATGGCAGCCGAGGCCCTCCCGAAGCGGATGAGCTGATGAAGAAAGTGGGCTTCCAGTACCAGGGTACCTACAAGTGGGTCAACCCCCACAAGCTCTGAGGCTGCCCTGTTAATTGTTTTATTTTAATACAAAAAAAGCTGTCTCCCCCTGTGATGGGGCCAAGAGTCGAGCTGAGGAGCTCTGCTCCCTATTTGTTATGCAATTGAAATGCATTTCAAAATAAATCAATAAGTTCAGAATCTCAAACCTTTGTTTCTTCAGTTTTGTCAGATTTCATTCATCACATTCTTTTTTTTTTAGGGGGGGGGGAGGAAGGCAGGTGATGGGGGTTAAGTGACTTGCCCAGGGTCACACAGCTAGTATCAAGTGCCTGAGATCAGATTTGAACTCAGGTGCTCCTGAATTCAGGGCCGGTGCTTTTTTAGTAACAGGGTAGAACAGAATGGCTGCTGAAGTTAATTAGGTCACTGCATTCCACCAGCTAATGTTGTTTTGTGAGGCTCATATCTGTAAATCAGGTGATACATTGAAGGAATGGTGAGGCTAGAGTGATAAATATATGAGCAACTGCCACAACCTCCCTCCAGGTGGTCATTAGTTACCATGCAAGAGGCTGGGCTTGTCAGGGCAGCCAGTGAAGGGAATAGATCTCAAAATGGAAGTGGGGAGTATATGTCCATACAGGGACAGCCCCCACTCTCCTGCTAAATACACCTCTGAATAGGCTCCACAACCTCTCTGTGACCATCCAAGTACTCAATTCTCTTTATTCCCACTTAGCTCTGAAGCTGCTCTATGCAGTTGTGAATTCAAGTAAGGGAGAAAATGTAGTACATGATACTGACTGAAATTAGCACCACCAGGAAAACCAGTGTTCACAGTGAGGACAGCCTTTTTTTTTTTTTTTTTTTTTTTGCCGGGCAATGAGGATTAAGTGACTTGCTCAGGTCACACAGCTAATACTCATCAAGTGTCTGAGGCTGAATTTGAACTCAGGTACTCCTGGATCCAAGGCCAGTACTTTATCCACTGCGCCACCTATCTGCCTCCCAGGACAGCCGTTTTTATGAAAGAAGGATGAGACAAAACTACATTTATGGCTATACTGGGGCCCAAATTCAACTTTTGAAAATCCTCATTTATATCTTTAGAGATGTGGGGTATTATGGAAATGGATGAATGGAGGTACTATCAGATGAGGTTGGTTGAGAAAGTTATTCCTAGAACCTAAAGTTCAGAAATCAGGTTATTCCCTTGAGAGGGACAACTATGTGGGATGAAGAGGAGAGGCGGAGCAAAGCTTAAAGACTGGCTCAGCTCCAACCGCACTTGGCCCTTTCCACCAGGGAGAATCTCCAAGTGCTGACAGCTAGCTGTGCAGGGTCTTCCTGGTTGGAGAATTGGATTGGGGACAGCTTGGACATCACAGCTGCAGGAGTGACTTTAGGGTAGTTGGACCAGAGAGGTCCTGCACTGCCTACTCCTGACTCAGAGTCCTAAGAACCTGTGCCGTGCGATACAACAGAAGGATCTTGGGCACCCAGCCAAACTTGTTTACTCAGGCACCAGACTCTCTCTTGGCCTCTCACCGGCTCTAAGCAGAGGACTTCGAGGCACCCCCCCCATCACCCCCCAACCCCCCCCCCTTGCCTCCCCCTTCCCCCCAAGATGTCTAGGTCCTTCATCTAAAAACGTGGGTTAAGTATTGGTAACCATTACATGAGGAAACAAAGATGAGGTGGGATCTATGAACAGGATCACAGAACTGGGAGGCAATTTGGCATGAACTGTTCCAAACCATTTTCTGCATTTCTTTGTTTTTAATCACCTGGTATTATTGGCACATTGGAAAAGTAAGGTTCCCCCCCATCCCCCCCACACACTTCCTATAAGCTGATAAAATGGGGGAGAGGACAAGTAACTTAAACTTCACTGATGCATAAATCTTGTCTACAATATCTTTTACAGGTGGCTATTTCTTTTTTGTGGGTCATGGCTCTTATAATCATTGTTAAGCTAGTTGTTTTTTTTTTTTTTTTGCAAGGCAGTGGGGGTTAAGTGACTTGCCCAGGCTCACACAGCTAGTAAGTGTCAAGTGTCTGAGGCTGGATTTGAACTCAGGTACTCCTGAATCCAGGGCTTGGTTCTTTATCCACTGTGCCACCTAGCTTCCCCTGTTAAGCTACTTGAAAGTTTGATGTTTCCAATGAAGGACAATGAAAAAAATCCTTTCCCAAGGGGTACTTCATTGTCTCTGGGCACAATAATGGAAAATGCCTGCTCAACCTGAAGTTACATATTTTTTCTCAGAATATTCCCCAACCCCACACTTAGATTCGGAGTTTCCTGACCTTTTGAGAACTGCAGGAGTACTTCATTGATCTCTTAATCTTCTACCTCCCTCTCCCAGGTAGTTTTGTAGTTTTGATTTTTCTGTATTCTCCAAATATTAGAAATACTTTAAGCTATTAGGGGCATTTGTGAGGAAATTGGGGCATCCTTTTTCAAAGGTTCTTAACCTAGGACCCTTAATATTTTTTCCAGACTAAATTCAGTATTTATTTAATTTTTTAACTGGGATAAACATTTTTATTTATAGTTTTTGTTTCCAATTTTTATCTCTCCTTCCCTCCCTCTCCCGCCGCTAACTGAGGTGGCAAGCAATCAGATATGGGTTATACACATATGATTATTCATGAAAAGTATTGCCATATTTGTCATTTTGTACAAGAAAACCTGATTAAAAGAAAACAATGGGGGCAGCTAGGTGGCACAGTGGATAGAGCACTGGCCCTGGATTCAGGAGGACCTGAGTTCCAATCCAGCCTCAGACACTTAACACTTACTAGCTGTGTGACCCTGGGCAAGTCACTTAACCCCAATTGACTCACTTAAAAAAAAAAAAGGAAAAAAAAGAAAACAATGAAAGTAATAAAAATCATGCTTCAGTCTGTTCCATCGATATCAGTTCTTTCTTTGGAGGTCGATAGTATATTTCATCAATAGTCCCTTGGGATTGTCTTGGTTCATTGTATTGTTGAGAAAAGTCAAGTCATTCACAGTTTATCAAACAATATTGCTGTCTCTGTGCACAATGTTCTCTTGGTTCTGCTCACTACACTATACATCAGTTCAAACATGTCTTTTGAGACCTTTCTGAAGTCATCCTGCTTGTCATTTCTTATAGCATAATCATATTCCATCACCATCATAAACCACAGCTTGTTTAGCCATTCCCCAGTTGATGGGCATTTCTTTGATTTCCAATTCTTAGCCACCACAAAAAGAGCTGCTATAAATATTTTTTTACAAATAGGTCTTTGTCTTTTGGGGAGCATGTCTTTGGGATATAAACCTAGCAGTGGTACTGCTGAATCAAAGGGTATGCACAGCTCTACAGCCCTTTGGGCATAGTTCCTAATTGCTCTCCAGAATGCTTGGATCTTTTCACAACTCCACCAGGAGTGGATTAGCTTCCCAGCTTACCCACACCCCCTCCAACATCCAATATTTTCTGGTTTTGTTATATTTGCCACTCTGATAAGTATAAGGTAATACCTCAGAGTTGTTTCAATTTTCATTTCAATGACCAATGATGATCTGGAGCATTTTTTCATAGGATTATAGATAGCTTTGATTTCTCTGTCTGAAAACTGCCTGTTCATATCCTTTCACCACTTATCAATTGGGGAATGACCTGTATTTCTATAAATTTGATGCAGTCCTCTATATGTTTGAGAAAAGAGGCCTTTCTCAGAGATATTTGTTTCAAAAATTCTTTCCCAGTTTTCTATTTCCCTTGTAATCTTAGTAACATTCGTTTTGTTTGTGCAAAAGCTTTTAAATTTTATATAATCAAAATGACCTATATTACATTTTATATTACTCTCTCTATCTTCTTTGGTCCTAAATTCTGCCTCTGCCCATAAATCTGAAAGACAAATAATTCCCTACTATCTAAATTTGCTTATGGTATCATCCTTTATGTGTAAATCATGTAACCATTTGGACCTTATTTTAGTGTCTATACCTAGTATCTGCCATACTGTTTTCCAGTTTTCCCAGCAGTTTTTGTCAAATAATGAGTTTTTGTTCCAAAAGTTTGGATCTTTGGGTCTATCATATACTAGATTACTATAGTCATTTACCATAGTGTAATTTCTACCTCTTCTATATGCCACTGATCTACTTCTCTATTTATTAGCCAGTATCAGATTGTTTTGATAATTACTGCTTTATAATACAGTTTGAGATCTGGTACTGCTAGAACACCTCCTTTCATTTATTTCCCATTCATTCCCAAGACATCCTGTAAGAGGAAAATGACTCCTGCTCAATAATTCTCTGTAACTCAGTGGTGGCAATATGTCAAAGGCTCATTTATTGTCATTCTCAGGAGAATGGTCACCCAGTGTGCAGTTGGTGGGGCTAAGAGGCCCCATGATAACCCCTTGTCCCTAACCTGAATGGACACTCCCCTTTTTCATCACTGGTGGATTACTCAAGGGTTACAATCTACCCCAAAAAAGTAGCTAACTGGAACACAGTATTCCTAACCCTAATTTCCATAATTATTTTTTGGGTTCTTAGCCAATAGTTGAAGTGACTCAGGGACATTTCTTCAATCTTCCTTTATATGGACACTGCCCAGGAGAGGACCTAATTGAAACCAGCTCAGGGTTCCTTGAACCTTGTGATCTTGTTTGCTGGAGGGGAAGGAGGGGGACTGAGAGCTTTGTCCTCAAATAGGTCTGGAGGAGTATAATTTGAATGGTGACTGTTATATCCTCATTGAGGAGAGATTATTACCCATTTCCTCACATCCTTGAACTTTTGTTTTTAAAGATGAAAAAAAGTCAAGTCATTATTTCTTCTAGCTCTATAAAATATTTTGATAGTTTCATAGACATAGCATTAAATAAATTAATTAACTTAGGTAGGATGATCATTTTATTATATTGGCTCTGTCAACCCATGATCTGCTACAAATATTTTTGTACATGTGGGTTCTTTTCCACTTTTCATAATGTCTTTGAGATACAGACCTAGTAGGAGTATTATGAGGTCAAAGCAGTAATTAATTTCTAAGTACTCTTAAGTGCTAAGGAGTTGATAGGCAATTTGGGATGGGAGTGACTTAATTACCTCTTTGTTTCCTGAAAACAAAGATTTCAGCTTAAAAGTCAATCTCTAGGGGGCAGCTAGGTGGCACAGTGGATAAAGCACAGGCCCTGAATTCAGAAGGACTTGAGTTCAAATCTGGCTGGCCTCAGACACTTGACACTTACTAGCTGTGTGACCCTGGGCAAGTCACTTAACCCTCATTGCCCTGCAAAAAAAAAAAAAGTCAATCTCTACCTGAAATAATTGGCAACACCTCCCCCAATTCAGCCTCACAGCTAGGGCCATCCTTCAGGTACTTGCTTAACTACAAGTTTGTTTTCAAGTTCTCTTTCCTATTAGATAGTGAGCTCTTAGAAGGGTGGGATCATGTCTTTGTCTTACTCTGTATAAACCAAGGATTAGTACAAACCCTAACCCTTAGTAATCATCTAGTAAGTAGTACTTGATTGACTGACTGATTGATTAACTGAGGAGCTTCCCCTAGACTCATTCTGTGTCTGAAGGGTAAATGGAATAATGAAGTAACAAATTCCAAAAGGGTCTTCTTGGAGGTGACAAGGTAATTTACAATTGATTCATCCTTGCATTCCACACAGATTAGGTGGGTGGGGAAGTATGGGTGAAAACATATACCCCCCTCAGACCCTTTTCACTTTGGCGTTGTATGCTGCTCTGGGCTAAGAGGCAAGCACAAGCTGAATTTCAAAGGCTTAGGAGTTTGGGAAGATATCCAAGGTAGGTGTCCCTCTGAAAACCAATCTTTTGAGACTGAAGACCTAAGATTTAGAGAGGACAGGAAACCTTACAGGTCATTTAGTTTCATCTTTTTTTTTTTTTTTTGGTGAGGCAATGGATGTTAAGTGACTTGCCCAGGGTCACACAGCTAGTAAGTGTCAAGTGCCTGAGCCTGGATTTAAACTCAGGTCCTCCTGAATCCAGGACCAGAGCTTTATCCACTGCACCACCCAGATGCCCCTCTCATCATTTTATTTTATTTTATTTTATTTATTTTTTTAATGTATAAGGTTTTTTATTTTTTCTGTTACATGTAAAGATAGTTCTCAACTTTTGTTTATACAAGCTTTACAATTTCAGATTTTTCTCCCTCCCTCCTCTCCCTCCCCCCTCCCCTAGACAGCAGGCAATTTGATATAGGTTATGTCTATATATCTCTATACATATACATATAGATATATACACACATATATATACACATAATAACATTAATCCTATTTCTGCATTAATCCTGTTACAAGAGAAAAAATCAGAGCAGTCATCATTTTATTTTACAGAGGCAGAAATTGAGGCCAGAAGAGATTTTCTTTTTTAGTCACCTGGCCAAATTCAGAAAGAAAGTGGAAGACCTAGGATTTCAGCATAGATCCTGGCTCCAAATTGCTTATTTTTCCTTTCTAATGTGTTTTTTTTTGTTTTTGTTTTTTGTTTTGAAAAAGATTTTATTAAAGATCTTTACAGAAGAGCTTTGGGCACACCATTCCAGATGTCAGAGTCCTGTTATGCAGTGGGCACTGGCTGGAGCGTAGCTGGTTGCTCTGCCTTCCCACTCTTCTGCTCTGAGATGGGAGTGGTGGGAAGAATATCATCCTTGGGCTCTACGATGCTCACATGGTCAGGCAGGGGCTTCTTGGGGCCAATCTTGCCACTTGGGTTCTAATGTGGTTTTAATCTATTATTTAATATTGTTACTCATTATACTTATTTAGCTGTTTAATTCTGGGCAAGTTGTTGGGGGGTACTTGTGTCCTAGATGGGGGGCAGGGCTAGTTCACCCAAAGAATTGGAGGCTCATAGGGAATCTTGGGAAGTAAAGAGATTTATTAGGAGAGAGATGTAATATGGACGGGAGCCAGAATCACTATGGAGATTGTCTAGCTGAGTAAGAGAAGAGCTGAGATTTTCTATGTTTACAAACAAAAGCCATATATAAAGGAGCTGGGAGGGGCAAATCTAGTGGAAGGGAAACAACTGGGAAGGAGTGCCTGGGTATGAATAGCACCCATCCATATCAATATATCATCTCCCTTCCTTGGAGACCTGGGTCTTTTTGCTGGACCACACCATATTCCTGAGGTGGGAGGAAAACCCTTGGGAAAGTTTAAGGATTCCTTGGGGGCTGTAGCTCCTACCACAAAAAGTCACTTATATCTCTGTTTGCCTCAGTTTCCTCAACTGTGTGATCTGGGAAATAATATCCCCTAAATGTTGGGGTCATTATGATGATCAAATTAGATGACATTTTGTAGTTTCTAGCACAGTGCTTAGCACACAGTAAACACTTGATAAATGTTGATTAATAGCTGGTGTGGGCCAGAAAATTCCAATCTGTAACAAAAGTAATGGAGAACTCCAAGCATGGTTAATCAATTTATTAGGGAGTCCATTGTGGTTCCAAATTAATTGAGTCCAAGATCTTTCTGACCATCAGAGGCCTGTCCCCTTAAGGGCTAGCTACTTTGAGACATTAAAATTCACTGCTTAGGGAGCAGCTAGGTGGTACAGTGGATAAAGCACTGGTCCTGGATTCAGGAGGACCTGAGCTCAAATCAGACACTTGACACTTACTAGCTGTGTGACCCTGGGCAAGTCACTTAACCCTCATTGCCACTCAAAAAAAAAAAATTCACAGCTTGCTCAGTTCCAAAAGTGGAAAAATCTTATGGTTGACTAAAGGAAATGTCCATCAATCATAACCACTTTGTGAGCAGACTTGCAACAGTCCATGAACTCCAGATAATCAGAACAGGTCCTTTCCAAAGGACATATGACCCTTTCAATTACTTCTCAAGGCCTTCTCCAGGTCATGAGTGTTTAAGCAAAACTGTCCTAGGGTCCAAGTAGTTGTGGGTTTGAAGCAAAAGTCACTAGGGAGTTGACAGTAGTGATTCATAGGAGTGAGGGGTTTGAACCAGCAAATGAACCTTGTTACAGCATGTTACTATGTGCAGGAGGGGGTGGGTTGGAGGGGAGGGCAGTGGGTGGGTAATGCAACACTTACATGCTTATGACATTGCTAGTTAACAATATGAATCTAGCTGATGAATCTATTCATCAATGCTGGTAGATTAATCATTCATAACTGTGAGAAAATAATGGGATTTGGCAGATGCCCAAAGGCCCCACCTGGAGATTAATTTAGAACTGATTGAATTAAGTGAGACTGATTGAGAGTTATTGACTTTGCTGATTAACCTACTTAAGGTTAATTAGATTGTAATTGGGGTTAATTGTTCTTTAAATGTTGGGTAGAGTTCACTTGTGAATCCTTCTGGTCCCAGGGATTTTTCTCTTAGGGAGCTCATTGATGGCTTATACAATTTCTTTTGCTGAGATACAGTTATTTAAGTATTCTGTTTCCTCTTTTAATATGGGCAGTTTATATATTTTGGTTAATATCCTTCCCTTTCACTTAGATTGTTAGTTTTACTAGTATTTAATTGGGCAAAATAGCTACACCTGGCCAGCCCTGAAGAGGGTATTGTTCTCAGAAGCTAAGAACTTTTGAACTCAACAGGAGACCACCCTCAAGTCCTGTGAACCAGTGGATTTGGATGAGACTAACCAATTAGCTTGAAGCAGTGTGTAAGCACTGCTCCTCCTCCAGACCTATAAAAAGCTTCCACACATAGTCTGTGGCTAAAGCAGGCTTGTGCTGGAGGACTTGAGGAAGAACAGGACCAGCTGGCAGCTCTGTGCTAGACAGGCCTTTTCTTAACGTTCTGAACTCCACCTGCTCTCTTTTTACTAATACCTGGTATGCTTTAATAAATGCTTAATGCCCAAAGTCTGGTGGGAAAGCTTCTAGTTTAAGGTGACCACACATTTAGATTTTAAATGTCACATAAATCTTATCCTAACAGCAACTTAATCATGTTCTGCTTTATTCACTAATACAGTCACTGATACCCATCAAATCACCACAAACTGAATGAATACTGATTAATTTGAATAAGGATATCAAAATTATGTCACACAGCTACATTTCTAGCCTTGGAAACAGGAGTGCCTGAGTTGGAATCCTACCTCAGATTTTAACTACTGTCTGATTTTGGTCAAGTCACTAGCCTCTCATCCTCAGGTTCCCCATCAACCATGCAGATAATAGCAAGTACTTTATAAAGGGTTTTATGTGTATGGAAAAGGTCTTAAATCTCTATGGTCAAAGCAAGACATTATTACAAGATGTCCCATCATCCATGCCTACCCTTCCAAATAATGGTTTCTGTATTTGTTGTGTACTTTGCCCAAAGTTAATGGAGGAAATCATCAATGATTAATTTGCTTGCTATGGTGAAATGGTATGAAATGTGTTTGCTTGAAACTTCAAAAATGGAGGAGCCAGAGAATTGTCCTTACCTTGCCTCATTTTTCTCTCTTCAGGGTCATGGATAATGATGCATTTCTCTGCATTATCTGCTGCAATGAAGGCATTAACCCAGTCACAGCTGAATGTGGACATAATATCTGCATGTCTTGCTTCAAGAGGAAAAGCTCTCCATTTTCATGCTGCACTTCATGCTGGGAATACTCCCAGCTGAGAACTTCTCAAGTTGACATTGTCATGCACCCTGAAAGAGAAGGCATATGTGAGATGCACAGGGAAGACCAGAAACTTTTCTGTGATGGGACCAAGACCCTCTTATGTGTGACCTGCTCTAAGTCAGAGTATCATGAGAACCATACACATTGGCCCATTGCAGTGGCTGCTCTGCGCTACCGGGTAAGTCATGCGCAGATCAATACCATGCCTCCAAGTGGCTTAAGGTATTCCTTGGTAGTCACTCCTCCATACTCAGTGTACTTGTTCCTTTTTTAATCTATCACTTGGATCTATGACCTGAGTACCTGATTACCCACCCAACTGGGCTCAAACAGCCCTTCTCTTTTCTTCTGTGGCTCTTCCCTACAAATCTATGAAGCAGTACTAGCTTGTCAGGGCTCTTGAGATTCTCAGTCCCTCCTGTGTCATGGGCCTCACACTTATAAAAGAATTAACCTAAGTTTTATTCTTGTTTTTCTTGCAGAAAAAGATTGAGAAAATGATGGAAATCTTGTGTACAAGGATCAAAATTCGTGAGCAATTTATATTATACAAGAAAGAGAGACCTCTCGTATGGACTGTGATATATAAAGTAAGTATCTGGCTGTCCCTCAATATCTTGCATATCTCCAATTTCAGATGATCCCCATAAAAATCCTCCCCTCATTATGAGTCATATTTTGCAAGTGAGGAAACTGAGGTTCATAGACAGTGTGTCACTTTTCACATGCCACTAATGAATTTAGAGCTTTGAATCAAACCAATATTTCCTGACCTACAATCTAGTGGTGGGTATTAAGGTGCCTCTAGCTGAAGCTGACCTCAATCTCTGCCTTCTTGTTTTGTCTCTCTGATCTGTGACACCCATCCTTAGACCCCTTCAGCTACCAAACAAGAAAAGTCAGGGTTTATGGGAAGGGAGCAGGTTAACCTGAAAGGAGTCATTTGACAAGTGAGCATTGAGAAGGGAAGAGACTTGGGAAGCAGATGAGTAATTAGAGAGAAAGAAATGAAAAAACATACCTGGACTTGGGAGTATTAGTGGTACCTTTAGGAATTTAGAAACCAAGTTTTGAATAGTAAAGGAGGCAAGTCTCTCCTATAATTTAGGAGAGGTAGCAAACATAGTACATATCCATGGTACTTGTCAGACATTAAATTAGACTTGGATAAATTGGATGAAAGACAATTTTTCTTTTGGGATTAAAAATACAAGAGGATAGAGAATACAGATTGGAGTAAGTTGCTTGAGTGTTTTAAGAACTCTAAAAATGTTGAACCAAAAAAGGCCTTTAGTTGCCATCCATATAAAGAAAATCGATGATTTTCAAGGTACAACTGACATCAGAGATTACACAACCAGTAGGGGGATCCTGAGCTTGTGGCCACTACTTCAACCTGTCCTATTTGCATTATACCACACTGAGCAGGCAGGGAAGGGGAGATTAGGGGGAGCCATGGTGTTGCCCTTGGTATATCATCTAATATCTTTCTCTTCAGAATGATACAAATACAGAAAGACAAACAGATCACAAGGAGCTTCAACCAACATGTGAATATATGAAGAAGAAGAAAGCCACAGATGAGGAACTTATTGTGGAGGACGGGAACAAGAAGTACAATGAGCTTTATCAGAGGCTGAAGGAGATAGAGGCTACCCAGGAACATGAAATCATGGAACAAAAGAAGGAATGGGAGGCCATGATGTCCAGCCAAATCAGATCCCTAATTGATATAAAGACTGAGCTAGAGGAAAAGATGCAGAAGCCAGATGTAGAAATGCTACAGGTGAGACAATAGCAAACTCCTCAGGGTCAGTTTTTTTGGGGGACAAGAAATTTAGGACATCTTCTTCCACTGACCTTTCCCAGATCCCAAAAGATTCCTCTTTTTAATCTGATCTTTCCTCCTGCTATATGTGCCTTGTGTTTCCTGGGGTTGGGGGTAGGAGTGGGAGGAATGAGGCCACTGCTGAGACATGAAATGTGTGACTACAGACAGTTATGTGCTGGTGCTATTACCAAGTGATCCAAGGAACTGAACACTAGGAATCCTGTCCTATGTGTAACCAGCAGCAGCTGGAATGAGAAGCTTTGGAAGGAAGCCATCATGGTTTCCTTATTCATTCCTAGGAGGCCTTTAATTATTAATATTTTCCCCTCTGTTTTCCTCCATGTGATAGAGAATGCCTGAAAGGGCCTCATCTCAAAATAAGGGAACCATGGGGTCCCCTGGAGACCTCTTTCTTGACCACATTTCTTCTATCATGATAGAGGGCCAACCCAAGCTCCTCCTGACATGGGAAGAAAGTCTGTATCCAGAATCCAACTTTTCTAAGTTGAGGTTCAGTGAAATCCAGAAAATAAGAGAAAAGAGCTATGAAGGTCCCTGATTAGGAGTGGGAGGTTCTTGTCTTTTAGAGGCTGGTGTTGTAGCAATCCTTTAGGAGAAATGACTGACAAACTACACTGACTTTCTTCTTTTTTCTTTCTAGGATGTGGCAGAAACCTTGGCAAGGTATGTCTCTAGATAGAGGTACTAAGATAACTTAGATTGGAGCTTGGTGGCAAGAGATTGAGGGAGACTGAGCCTGTGCATTTGCTCAAAAGGGGCACTGGAAATAGACTGTGCCCTTCATCATACTAAATACTCGATCTGATATTAATAATGATTTCTCTTTTCTATAGAGGTTCCTTTCAGCTGCCTTTAAAACCTTTCATACCGAATGTGCTGGATTCTTATCGCAATGTGGTGAGGGAGTTTTTACAATACTTTCAAAGTAAGTGTCATCAGCCCTTTGGGCAAGAATCTTTGATCTTTCCTCATAAGAGTCCTAGGAGGCAAACAACCTGCCCATTAGAAGTGTAGGCTTACTGGGGCAGCTAGGTGGTGCAGTGGATAAACAAGTGGCCCTGGATTCAGGAGGACCTGAGTTCAAATTCAGCTTCAGACTCTTCTAACACTTACTAGCTGTGTGACCCTGGGCAAGTCACTTAACCCTTTATTGCCCTGCAACAAAAAACAAAAATTTAAGTGTAGGCTTGGATATCTATCTTATCCAAGGTCTGATGCCCTTGTGCTTTTCACTTGGGAATTACTGCTGGTATATATACGCCCATTTGCCTGGATATGCCAAAAGACCCAATAGAGAGACTGAGCCAGTGTAGAGGGCTGGGGAAAACAGTAAAGAGAAAAATAAATGAGGGGTAGAAACAAAACTGATCAGTTTCACTGAGAGCTGCCCTGCCAGCACTTGATTAGATAGGTCTCTATTGGGACAGTCCTGGAGCTTCCTTGCTTGGAGGCAGGAGCAGGGCTGATAAGAGTACCCAAGGGACTGTTGGGGTGAGTTGGAAGTATTAGGACATCTGAACAGAGTGCTTGGAATAGAGTTAAGTGCTTACAGACTTTTTCACTCATTCAAGAATGGTAGAAAACAAGAGGAAGTGGGACTCAGAGGAGATATTTCTTAGAGGTGTAAGCAGAGGATGATTTTAATAAGTAGTCATTATGTGCTTGTTTCTTAAAATATACAGGATATAGGAAAAGGCACTAGAGAATATAATAGTCCAATAGAGAACACAGTTGCTGAACCTGAAGTATAAACCCGTTTTTACTATTCCTGACACCCATACTCTGTTTGGCCTTAGAAAACTCATTTTCTAACTCCCTTCATTTCTGCCTACATGTGGGGAGTGGGAGGTGTGTTGTACTAAATGGCTCCGATGAGATGCCTTCCAGATCTATGATTTTCTTAGATGTTTTGGAAATGAAATCAAAATCCAGCAGTCTGAGACTGGCCCAGTTGTATAAATGAATCCTCTACTTTGAAGGCTTCTGTCTGTGCATTTGGGGCATGGTGGGAAGAGAGAAGGCTTTGTTTGATACTCAGACCCTGCCAACCCTAAGAAATGAGGAGATTCTTTAGAAAGATCTATGTTAGAAACAGACCTTCAAATATTTGGGGGATACTCATCTGCACCTTAAGAACCTATTGTTCCAGGCAATATACACACAGAGATGTAATTTCTTCTTCCTTCTCTGCATGCTTAACTAAAAGGGTGAAGGAATTTTCAGAGGTAAAGGCTGGAGATCCTGCTGGTCCAATTCACTTTTTAGATATTTAATACACTTGAGTATTGGACCCCATTGGACAATTATATTGTTCCCTTAATTGACTCAGTGTGTTTATGACAATGAAGATTTCATTAAGGGGAAGAAAACTTGTATTCTTTTCCCGGGGCATGGGAGCTGGAAAAATCTGGGCCTTCCAAGCCCAGGAATTAACTGTTGCCTATAAAGGCAGGGGGGCATTTATTTGTGAGGAGTTATTCTTATAATGTGGAGTTATCCTGGTCTTTACTGCAAGGAAGAAGAGTTCACAGTGCTTACTTGGCCATCCTATCTCACTTAAAACTACAAAAACTAAAATAATATTTTCACCACTGCTTGGAAAGCTTTCCTATCCCAGGAATGTATGCTCCAGAAATGGATATGGAGACCTATTAGAAAAAAAGGAAACACTTGCAAAAGATAGCTCTATTTCTCAGCTAGGATTGCATTCCCCTTTCCTAGCCAGAGCATAGGTATTTGCTCTAAAAATGCCAAATTTTCTGGTTACACAGGAAAGAACTCTATAGGATTCAAGTAAGGCATCCTTCTCCCTAATGATGTTGAAATCCTTTCATTTGGACTGATCTCTTTCCTTTCTTATAGGACATAAACTGTCAGAGAGATGCAATTTCTACAATTTGTCTGAGGAGAGAGAAAGGGCAATCAGAATTGTCCCTGTCTTCTCAGGTAAGAAATATGTTCATTATATATTTGGGAGCGTTCAAGCTGAGGACATCGGAGGAAGCATATTCTTTACAGAGATTTAGTTCCTGGATAAAATATTTGAAGAGGAAAACCATGAAAGAACTAGCACCAGTTTCAGGAGTGCCATGAGGAGGGAGAAATCATCTAGCAAGCCTCTTTCCCTCCAACAGAAAGGCAGCAGCAGAAAATATCTGTGCACACAGGTTGAGGAGCTTCTGGATGGTGTTGAATCTCTTGTATGTAATAAATTTCACATGTTGTCAAATACTAGTGTCTACTGTTTTTCATATTGGTCAGTCACAGGATTATAAATTTGGAAGAAAGGTTTTTAAGCTGGTATAAATGGACCCCCACCAACACCCCAAAGGTCACTGAATAGATATCAGGGGTTCTGTGAATTCCTGATGTTGTACCAAGACCACTTTCCTGACACTTTCCCATTAGCAGTGGAAAGTTCTTTTTCAATTACAGATGATTTGATTACAATCATTGTGAACTTAACTAATGGAGAAACCTGCTTGATATATGCAATTACTAAAGATTCACTTCAGTTTTCACAATCCAAGATCTGGCTTTCTTTCAAGTGATAGAAGTACTCATTGGACACTAGGTGGCCCTGTGGATAGGCCTTTTGAAACTAAGTTTCAAAAATTGTCCCCTGAGTAGCTTACCAGCTGTGTGATTCTAGGTGAGTGTTAGCTTCTGTCTGCCATGGTCTCCTCACCTGACAAATGGGGATAATAACATCTTCCTTACAGGGTTGTTTTGAAGATGAAAGGAAGTAAACTATATATAAAGCACCATTTAAATTTTAAACCACTGTACAAATTTTGGCTATCATTAGATATTATTGCTAATCACTTCAGACCAATGGTTTTCTTTAGGGGCAGTGAGGGTTTAAGTGACTTGCCCAGGGTCACACAGCTAGTAATTGTCAAGTGCCTGAGGCCAGATTTGAACTCAGGTCCTCCTGAATCTAGAGTCAGTGCTTTATCCACTGTGCCACCTAGCTGCCCAAAGACCAACATTTTCACTGACTTCATTGGCATCACCTTGAGTCAGGCTTGTATATATACCAAATGGGTGCCTGAATATGGAACTAAGATTTGAATTTAACATCCAGTTCCCAAATAAAATACATCCATATAATGTAGGCTAGATCCTGGGCTCTGATTTTCTGCCTTTATACTTTCATGAAGGCAGAGACTTTAGTCCCCATTTCCTTCACTTCCTTGTGCATGGTAGGCCATAGATTTGCAAAACTTTGACTTGAAAATGGGGGCATTACTGTACTGTCTACTTCAGCGGGTTCTTCTGAGGAAACCACTTTACTGACCACTTTGGTTGTGATTTTAAAGTACTAGAGAAATGTGAAAAAAATATTCTTCTACCTTTGTTAGAATGTCTAGTTTAATTTCAGCTATGTAGAATGATTATTAAGTCCTTCCTGCACGTGGTCTTTGTATCCTGCTTTGCTCGTCTCACCCTTTGTTTTCTTCTCTTACCCCTGGCACCTGATGCTCATGTCTAGGTCAGGAGCCCCAAAATTCTTTTTTATAAGCTGAAGAGAAGAATGGATACCTGTGCTTAGGTGGTCCTCAAGTATCAGATAAGGCTCTGAAACATCAAACTGTCCTTTGTTTCCCTTTGCTTTAGAAATCACTAGAGGGGCAGCTAGGTGGCAAAGTGGATAAAGCACTGGCCCTGGAGTCAGGAGTACCTGAGTTCAAATCCAACCTCGGACACTTAATATTTACTAGCTGTGTGACCCTGGGCAAGTCACTTAACCCCAATTGCCTTACTAAAAAAAAAAATAAAAAAATTCACTAGAGAGAAACCTTTGAGACTAGCCTGCACTGTGTTTAGGACTGAATATTATATAGACTGTGAAATCAACTTTTTCTCCTACATATATATATTTTTTTCATTTTCTGTCTATCAGCACAATTGACCATATCCAGAAATGCAGTGAAAGAGAACTTTGGATGCTGTTCATATACAAATCCAAACAGTCTTTATATTTAAACACTCCTAGGAATCTGTACCTCCTCCAAAATCACTGAACTATTTCAACATGTATCAGATATTGAAACCACACTCCCATTATAATTTGAAAACTCATGCCATACAAATTATATTGCTTTTAAAAATCAAGTCTCTAATTACTTGGTTGTGCCACAAATTTTTGCAAATAGTAAAATGATCTTCTTCCCTCTTTTGTCTCTTATTATTCCCAACTTGGCCCGAATTAGGAACCCAGAGATGAGACTACATTTTTTGAAAGCTTTGAAGAGAAAAGTTCTCACTCTTTTTGCTCTTCTCCTCCCCCCTCCCCCCTTTTGCTGGTTAGGCCATGGGGAAAAGGCTGGATTTACCAAGACAGACTATTGAGTATGCTTGAAAGATATACTCCACCTCACATAACATTCACAAGCACAGCTTACTCTTCTTGAAAATTTTAAGGCTTAGAGGCTTTGTGAATCCAGAGGAGGGAGAGTGGGGCTCTGTGGGATATAGGTAGAAGAGAAGAGAGAAAAGGCAGTTTTGGGGAATTTTTACAAAAATCTTCTGGATACTTCTATTTTCTGTCTGGTCTTGAAGTTTTCTATCAAAAATTTTATGCTAATAATAACATGGTTTTGTTTCCTTTGTTATCTAAAAGACCATCTTTAGCTCTTCCTTGTTGTAAACAACTAGATAATACACAAAAAAATCCAAGGTAAGAATATGGGTGAAATCATAATTGATAGGTCTGGTTATTACCCTATGGAACACCAGATAGCAGGGCAGAGGCCTACATGGTTCAGATTTCTTAGTTCTAATCTTGAGGGAGTTGACAAAGAGAAAAGGAGAGGTCACTCCCATTGCATGAAGCATGTGGCTGTCTGACTGAGCACTTGCATTCTACTCCTGAGTCTCTGTAATCTACTCACCACAAATAGAAGCAAGTACACAAGATAAATAGTCTCAGCTCTGGACAACTGTTCAGAATTATATCAGGCATAGGGGGCCTACAAATGTGAAAAAAAGAGGAAACAGGAAGAGAATGTTCCTGCCAGAAGCTGTGGTGGAAAACATTTTATTATTTATTGATATTATTTGAATCTAGCTTTGTGTGACTAGAGATTGTTATGATGACATCGGTGAATCTCCTGGAAAGATGGAAATGGCTGCAAGTAAGGTTTGGGGTCTATTTACCCAGTCTTGTTTTAGGTCCACCCATTACCTCTGTTCTGGGTTCTCCAATAGCTTGGGTTTTGGCTTCACTCCAATTTTATTGAAGGCATATACTTACCTACTGATATACATCTCAAGAAGAGTTGCCTGGAAACTGTCCTTTTCTGGAAACTCCCGGACTACTTGATTAGTGCCCAGCTGCTTGTCCTTATACTCTTGTTTGAACTCTATACAATAATGTGAGATTTGACAGAGATTCAAGAAGGGAACCATATCTTTTTCTGGCTCTCTTTCCAAAACCAGATGATTTAATAAAACTCTTTCTTAGAACTTTCTTCATGTTTTGGAGTTTTTCTTGACTGAAACAGCCAGAGGCAGATGCCTGCCAACAGCCAGAGTAACCTGAAGCAAATTCCTTGCAAGTGTTCATTATACCAGCAGGTTTCCCTTCCTATTCTAATATGTTTTAACCAGCCTCATTCAAATACAAATATCTGAGGAAATTTATTCTTCCCACCCTAAAGAACATTAGAGACAGTTGGTCCCCAGAAGGCAAGAAATCTTAGCTAACAATCTTGGAGTGGAGAATCCCTTTTTTACTGCCAGGAGTCCCAATCTCACCAACAATGTCAAATTGTTGAAGAATTCCTCAACCCAGAAGTCCTAGGATTCTCCTGCAGAGTAGTAATTCACTCCACCTTGGCCCATTCGACTGGAGATCAACATATCAGGAGGCAAGGCTAGAAGTTAAAAATTGAATTAACTTAAAATGACAGGCAGTTGGCAGGTAGATAGCATTGTCCAGGACAAATGGAAATACACATTTATACATTGGCATATTTCATCACATATAGATAAAATATTGCATTTATACATGTTTACATATTTGTGTACATATATGCACATATGTACGGACTTATGCTTTTATAAAGGCATAGATTTCACATATGACAAAAGGAGTTTATCCAGTGAGACTGCCTAGCCACTTTCCTCACTTGGGATGTTGAGTAATTGCTACAAAATGCCAGGTGACTTGGGGGAGAAAGTGTTAACTCTGGTGCTAGAATGTGTTTGCCTTGGGTTCCTAGGAGTTGCCAATGGTAAGGTTAATTCCAGTAGGAGAAGCATTCCTTGTCAAAATAACTTGTCAGGTAGGAAATCTTTTAGGGTTCCTCTTTCAATGTAGTAATCATTGTTGCCAGCCTGAGAGTCCCTATTTATGCAACCTTTTAGCTTTGTTTCTTTCCTTTCTAAGGTTAGATTTTCTGAGGATTAGGTATTTCCCTGAAACTCAGATTCTACATGGTACCTTCTCCCTAGAGAGCAAAGCAGGAATAGTTCTACAGATCTAAGTTTTAGGGGGACTACTTTGTAACCCAGGCATCAACCAGTGGAGAAGCAGCCCTGCCCAGTAGGAGAACAGAGACCCAGAAGAAAACCAACCCTCCCATCAGTCAACTGTTAATCAGACTGTCTATAAAGGGGACAATTGACATCAAGGTACCCAATCCAGGAACATATGTTCTCTATTCATGTGCCTCCATGCTATGGTTTGGTAGGTTTGTGCCCACATCCAAGGTCATAAGTGAAACTTTTTATTTTAATGATTCTCATCTTATACCCTGTTTAGTGTATGTTTCTGCTCAAAAATTAACAGTGCCTCCCCCAACTCATTTGCAGAAGGGAGAGGCATCCATGGCTATAAGACATTGCATAAAATGTAAAATACCTTCCATATATTCATCACTTTTGCCGAGTTTTTTTCCTTCTTTTCCTCCTCCTCCTTAAAAAAAGTATTCTTAGGGGCAGCTAGGTGGCACAGTGGATAGAGCCCCAGCCCTGGATTCAGGAGTACCTGAGTTCAAATCTGACCTCAGATGCTTAACACTTACTAGCTGTGTGACCCTGGGCAAGTCACTTAACCCCAATTGCCTCACCAAAAAAAAAAAAAAGAAAAAGAAAGAATAGTTACTTGGGTAGACAGGGAAAGGAATATAAGAAGGAAATTTAGATGATCTAAATAAAAGAGATCAAGAAAAATGTACTTGTAGAAAGAGTTCCTGGAGCCCTGTAGACTACTTTGTCAACTGGCAAGTATTATGGGGAGGGAAAGAGGAGATGCACTTTAAGGAGGGCTCTCTTTGCTTTCTAATGAGCTAGTTCTAACAATCTCCATTTCCCCATGGGGAAAAGGTCATTGCTCACATTTAGAATGTATATAATATGACATTGTAAGGTTTTCAAAGCACTTTCCATACATGATCTCATTTAATCGTCACAATAACATTTGAAGGTGAGCATATCCTACTTATCCCTATTATACTAGACAAGGGGATAAAAAGCTCAGAGATTTAAATGCTTTGCCCAGCATTACACAGCCTCAAAGTGTCTGAAGTATTCAAACTCACTTCCCCCTTACACCAAATTCTAGTTATTTTGCTGCACTGGTTTTCTTTTTTTAATTTTAAATTAAATTTCTTTTTTTTTATCAGAAAATATCTGCCACCTCACCCTCTTAATTTTCTGCCCCACCCCAGCAACTGGAAACTAAAGAAGCAAACTACATTACAAACATGTATTGTCAATGAAGGCAAATTTCCATGTTGGCTACGTATGGGGGAAAAAAAGCCTGTCTGTCTGTTTGTTGATCCATCTATTTATCTATTTATATTGGTCTTATTTTGCAATCTGAGTCTGCTTTCCCCTGGGAGGTTGGGGTGGTGTCACATTGCACCATTAGTCTTCTGGAATCATAGTTGGTCATTACATGGCTAAGAGTTCCTAAATCTTTCAAAGTTCTTTTCTTTACCATGTTGTCTTCATAGTATAAATTGTTCATCTGGGTCTATTTACTTCATTCAGCATCAAATCATAAAGATGATTCCTTCTTTGAATACCCCTTTATTTCTCACAATACAATAATATTTGGTCACATTGATGTGTCATAATATGTTACTTCATTCCCCAATTTATCATTATTCCCTCTGATTTCCATTCTTTGCTACTTTAAAAGGACCACAAATTTGTTCATATATTCTTAGTCCATTTTGCTTAGAAATAATTCATCCCTTAATTTCTCTTTTCTCTGATTCCTTCTCTTCTTTGTCCCCTTTCACTATTTTCCTGTTAAATAAAATGGATTTCTGTTCCCAAATCTGTATATTTCTATTAATATTCTTCTTCTGGAAATATGTTTAGCACAATAGTAACATTTAACCTATATCAGTGTTGCTGGCTTTGGGAGGGGCTAGGAAAGAGAGGGTGGGCAAAATATTTGGAACAGAAATATCTTTATATGTACTAGGAAAAAAATTAAAAATAAAATTAAAAAGCCAACAACATTATGAACAGGAAATATTTATATCACAAATGTAGGGATGGTCCAGTAGTAGTAAAACTATCAGCGCAATTGACCATATCAATAACAAAACCAAAATAAATCATGTGATTATTTCAATAGATGTAGAAAAAAAACTTTTGACAAAATACAGCACCCATTCCTATTAAAAATACTAGAGGGCGGGGCGGCTAGGTGGCGCAGTGGATAAAGCACCAGCCCTGGATTCAGGAGTTCCTGAGTTCAAATCCAGCCTCAGACACTTGACATGTACTAGCTGTGTGACCCTGGGCAAGTCACTTAACCCTCATTGCCCTGCAAAAAAAAAAAATACTAGAGAGCATAGGAAAAATGGAGCTTTCCTTAAAATGATAAGTAGTGGGGCAGCTAGGTGGCGAAGTGGATAGAACACTGGCCCTGGATTCAGGAGTACCTGAGTTCAAATCCAGCCTCAGACACTTAACACTTACTAGCTGTGTGACCCTGGGCAAGTCACTTAAACCCAATTGCCTCACCAAAAAAAAAAAAGGTAAGTAATATCAATCTAAAACCATCACCAAGCTTTATCTATAATAGGGATAAGCTAGAAGCCTTCCCAATAAGACCAAGGGTGAAACAAGGATGCCTATTATCACCACTATTATTTAAAATTATACTAGAATTGTTAGCTTTAGCAATAAGAGAAGGAAAATAAATTGAAGGATTTACAGCAGGCATTGGGGAAACAAAACTATTACTCTTTGCAGATGATATGATGGTATACTTAGAGAATCCTAGAATATCAACTGAAAAGCCATTTGAAATAATTAACAAATTTAGCAAAGTTACATAAACTGACTTATATCATTAGCATTTCTACATATGAACAACAAAGCCCAGCAGCAAGAGATAGAAATAGAGATTCCATTTAATATAACTGTAGATAATACAAAATATTTGGGAGTCTACCTGCCAAAGGAAACCCAGTAACTGTATGAACACAATCACAAAACACTCTTCATAAAAATACTGTCAGATCTAAACACCTGAAAAATGACCAATTGGTCATGGGTATGACAAGCTAATATAATGAAAATGACAATTCTACCTGAATTAATTTACTGATTCAGTACCATACCAATCAAACTACCAAAATGTTATTTTATAGGGATAAAAAATTAATTAAAAATTCATCTGGAAGAAAAAATTTAAGATTATCAATGAAAAAAACTGAAAAGTAAGGTGGCCCAGCTATATCAGATCTAAAATGACATATTATAAGGTGAGAATCATCAAAACTCTTTTGTACCAGCTAAGAAATAGAGTGGTGGATCAGTTAAAGAAGTTAGGCACACAAAATACTGTCAAGATAATGGAATGTGATAGATGAGATTTGGCAGATACTCCGGAGCCCACCTGAGTGGATTACTGGCTGATTTGACTGGATTAGTAAATAGTTGACTAGATTCTAAGCACATCTGGCTGGTACTTGAGAGTACTTAAGAAAGCATGGTTCTCAGAATCTAAAAAAACTTTGAACTTCCAGCCCAATCAACCAACCAGCTTGAAGAACCTCCCCATTCTGGAAGGGATAGGAAGGAGGAAAGGGGAGCCTGCTCAAAGAGTGCTGTCTTTTTTAGTTCCTGACTTGGTGGTGCTGTCTTTTTGGTTCTTGACTTGGTGGTGACAGCAGGGAAAGACAGAGAGGAGCTGAGGAAAGATAGGATTTTGAGGTTGTAAGAATTCTATTCTCAATCTTTCTCTTTCTATTTTTCAATAAACCCTTAAAAATCTAAACTCATTTTACCAGTGATTTTAGTCAGTTTCCCCCAAAACTGGGGGAACAGATTAGAGCCCACATTTAGAATTTTAAATTACACAGTACATTAGTAAATTACTATAGTAATCAGTTTGAAAAACACAAAGACTCCAGTTTCTGGGTAAGAACTCACTATTTGACAAATGCTTCTAGGAAAATTGGAAAAGAGTATGACAGAAAATATGCATAGACCAACATCTCACACCATATGCCAAAATAAGGTCAAAACAGGTATATGATTTAGACATAAAGGGTGATAGCATAGGCAAATTAAGAGATGAAGGAATAGCTTATCTGTCAAATCTGTGGAGAGGGGAAGAATTTATAGCCAAATAAGGTAGAGACGATTATGAAATGCAAAATGGATCATTTTTATGACATTAAGTAAAAAAGGTTTTTCACACACACACACACACACACACACACAAACAAAAACCCAATGAAAACAGGATAATAAGGAAAAAGAAAGCTGGGAAATAATTTTTATAACCAGTGTTTCTGATGAAGACCTCATTTCTCAAATACAAGTCATTCTTCAACTGAGAAATGGTCAAAGGGTATGAATATGAAGTTTTCAGAAGAAGAAAGTAAAACCTACCTATAATTATATGAAAAAATGTTCTCAGTCACTATTGATTAAAGAAAAAAATTAAAACACCTCTGAGGTACCACCTCACACCTATCAGATTGGATAATTATGACAAAAAAGGAAAATGATAAATGGTGGAGGAGTGTGGGAAAATTGGAAAACTCTTGTATTGGTTGAGTTATAAACTGATCCAACCATTATGGAGAGCAGTTTTGAACTATGCCCAAAGGGCTATAAAACTGAATCAACAATACAACTAGTAGGTTTGTATCCCAAAGATATCACAAAAAAGGGAAAAGGACCAACATGTATAAAAATGTTTACAGAAGCTCTTCTTGTGATAGCAAAGAATTACAAATTAATTGGGTGCCAATCAACTGAGGAATGGCTAAACAGGGAGCATTTGGGAGGAAATTGGGGTATCCTTTCTCAAGGGTTCTAAACCTGGGACCCTTAATATTTTTCTAGACTAAATTCATTATTTATTTAATTTTTTAACTGTGATAAACATTTTTATTTATACTTTTGGGGTTCCCATTTTTATCCCTCCTTTCTTCCCTCCCCTGTCCCTCCCTGAGGCAGCAAGCAATCAGATATGGGTTATCCATGTATGATCATAAAAAGCATTACTATATTTGTCATTTTGTAGAAAAAAACTTGATTAAAAGAAAATGAAAGTAATGAAAAGCATATTTCAGTCCATTCCACTGATATCAGTTCTTTCCTTATGGGTGAACAGTAGGTTTCATCAATAGTCCTTTGGGATTGTCTTGGATCATTGTATCGTTGAGAAAAGTCAAGTCATTCACAGTTTATCAAACAATATCGCTGCCTCTGTGCGCAATGTTCTCTTGGTTCTGCTCACTTCACTACACATCAATTCATACATGTCTTTCCAGGCCATTCTGAGGTCAACCTGCTTGTCATTTCTTATAGCACAATCATATTCCATCACCATCATATACCACAGCTTGTTTAGCCATTCCCCAATTGATGGGCATGCCTTCAATTTCCAATTCTTAGCCACCACAAAAAGAGCTGCTACAAATATTTTTGTACAAATAGGTTTTTGTGGTTTTTTGGGCATGTCTTTGGGATATAAACCTAGCAGTGGTACTGCTGAATCAAAGGGTATGCACAGTTCCATAGCCCTTTGGGCATAGTTCCTAATTGCTCTCCAGAATGCTTGGATCTTTTCTCAACTCCACCAGGAGTGGATTAGCTTCCCAGCTTTCCCACACCCCCTCCAACATCCAGTATTTTCTGGCTTTGTTGTATTTGCCACTCTGATAAGTATGAGGTAATACCTCAGAGTTGTTTCAATTTGCATGTCACTGATCAATAATGATAGCTTTGATTTCTTTGTCTGAAAACACCCTGTTCCTAACCTTTTGACCCTTTATCAATTGGGGAATGACTTGTATTTCTATAAATTTGACTCAGTTCTCTATATATTTGAGAAATGAGGCCTTTCTCAGAGATATTTGTTTCAAAAATTCTTTCCCCATTTTCTACTTCCCTTTTAATCTTGGTACCATTCATTTTGTTTGTGCAAAAGATTTTAATTTTATATAATCAAAGTGACCTATTTAATATTTTATTTTATTCTCTATATTTTCTTTGGTCCTAAATTCTTCCTCTGCCCATAAATCTGAAAGATAAACAATTCCATACTATCTAAATTTGCTTATGGTATCATAGTTTATGTGTACATCATGTAACCATTTTGACCTTATGTTAGTGGGCAGTGTGAGATGTTGGTCTATACCTACACCTATATCTGCCATACTGTTTTCCAGTTTTCCTAGCAGTTTTTGTTCCAAAAGTTTGGATCTTTGGGTCTATCATATACTAGATTACTATAGTCATTTACTATAGTGTAATTTCTACCTCTTCTATATGCCACTGATCTACCTCTCTATTTCTTAGCTAGTACCAGATTGTTTTGATAAGTACTGATTTATAATACAATTTGAGATCTGGCATGGCTAGGCCACCTTCTTTCATTTTTTCCCCCATTGAGTCCCAAGATATCCCTGAACATTTGTTTTTCCAGATGAATTTTGTTATTATTTCTTCTAGCTCTATAAAGTATTTTTTGATAGTTTCATAGGCATAGCAGTAAAAAATTAAATTAAGTATGATTGTTATTTTTATTACATTGCCTCTGGCTACCGATGCTATGAATATTTTTGTACATGTGGGTTCTTTTCCATTTTTCTTGATGTCTTTGGGATACAGACCTAGTAGTGGTATTGTGAGGTCAAAGCAGTAATTAATTTCTAAGTACTCTTAGGTGCTTAAGGAGATGATAGACAATTTGGGGTGGAGAGTGACTCACCTCTTTGTTTGCTGAAAACAAAGCTTTCAGCTTAAAAGTCAACCTTTACCTGATATAATTGGCAACACCTCCCCCAATTCAGCCTCAAAGCTAGGGCCAGCCTTCAGGTACTTGCTTAAGTACAAGTTTGTTTTCAAGTTCTCTTTCCTATTAGACAGTGAGCTCTTAGAAGGGTGTGTCTTGTTTTGTATCAACCAAGGATTAGTATGAACCCCAACCTTTAGTAATCCCTTAGTAAGTAGTTGATTGATTGAATGATTGATTAACTGAGGAGCTTCCCCTAGATTCATTCTGTGTCTAAAGAGTAAATAGAATAAGGGGGGAAGAAATCCCAAAAGGGGATTTGGAGATGACAAAGTACTTTACAACTGATTTATCTCAGCATTCCACACAGATTAGGTGGGTGGGGAAGTATGGGGGGGGAAAACATATAACGCCCCCCACCCCCAGCCCCTTTTCACTTTGGTGTTGTCTGCTGCTCTGGGGTAAGTTTCAAGCACAAGCTGAATTCCAAAGGTTTAGGATTTGGCGAAGATATCCAAGGTATGTTTCCCTCTGAGGACCAATCTTTTGAGACTGAAGACCTAGGATTTACAGAGGACAGGAAACCTTACAAGTCATCTAGTTTCATCATTTTATTTAACAGAGGGAGAAAATGAGGTCAGAAAAGCCTTTTTTTTTTTTTAAGTCACTTGTCCAACTTCAGAAAGAATGGAGGGGGCTGCTAGGTGGCACAGTGGATAAAGCACTGGCCCTGAATTCAGGAGTACCTGAGTTCAAATCCAGCCTCAGACACTTGATCCTTGCTAGCTGTGTGACCCTGGGCAAGTCACTTAAACCACATTGTCCCACAGGAAAAAAAAAAAAAGAAAGAAGAAAAGTGGAAGACCTAGGATTTGAGCATAGATACTGAATCCAAATTTCTTATTTTTCCTTTGTAGTATGATTTTAATCAGTTATTTATTATTATTACTTATTATACTTATTTAGCTGTTTAATTCTGGGCAAGTTGTTGGTTGGGGGCGATTGTGTCCTAGAAGGGGGTCAAGGTTGGTTCATCCAAAGAGTTGGAGGCTCATAGGGAATCTTCAGAAGTAAAAAGATTTATTAGGAGAGAGATATAATATGGACAGGAGACAGAATCACTATGGAGTTTATCTAGCTGAGTAAGAGAAGAGCTGGACTTTTCTAAGTTTACAAACAAAAGCTGTATGCAAAGGAGCTGGGAGGGGCAAAACTAGTGGAAGGGAAACAACTGGGAAAGGGGCCTGGGTATGAATAGCACCCATCCATATCAATATATCATCTCCCTTCCTTGAAGACCTGGGTCTTTGTGCTGCACCACACCATATTCCTGAAGTGGGAGGCAAAGCTGCTTTTCCCTTCGGGAAGTTTAAGGATTCCTTTGGGGGGTTGGGGTGTACCTCTTACCACAAAAAGATCACTTAGATCTCTGTTTGCCTCAGTTCCCTCAACTGTGTGATCTGGGAGATAATATCCCCTAAGTGTTAGGGTCATTATGATGATCAAATTAGATGACATTTTGTATAGTTTCTAGCACAATCTTTAGCACACAGTAGACACTTAATAACTGTTGATTAATAGCTGGTGTGGGCCAGAAAATTCCAATCAGTAACAAAAGTAATGGAGAACTCCAAGGATGGTTAATCAATTTATTAGGGAGTCCAGGTTGGTTCCAAATTAATTGAGTCCAAGATCTTTCTCACCACCAGAGACCTGTCCCCCTTAAGTGCTAGTTTTTTTTAATCCACTTGGGAGAACACTTAAAATAGGAGGAGGCATTAAAATTCACTGCTTAGTCAATTCCAGAAGTGGGGAAATCTTATGGTTGGCTGAGAGCAAATGACCATCGATGAAAACCCCCTTGTGAAGAGACTTTCCACAGGTCATCAACACCAGGTAATCAGAGCAGGGGCTTTCCAAAGGTTGTATGACCCTGTCAATAACTTCTCAAGGCCTTCTTCAAGTCATGAGTGTTAAGCAAAACTATCCTAGGGTCCAAGTAGTTGTGGGTTTGAATCAAAGTCACTGGCGAGTGGAAACTAGTGAATCATAGGAGTGAGGGATTTGAACCAGCAAATGAACCTTGTTACAGCATGTTACTAAGTGCAGAAGGGGGTATATTGGAGGGGATTGGAGTGTGTGGGTAATGCAACACTTCCATGCTTATGACATTGCTAATTAACAATAAGAAGCTAGCTGATAAATATAATATAATCATCAATGCATGGAAGACTAATCATTTATAACTCTTTTCCTAATACCAACTTAATCATATTCTGCTTTATTCACTAGTACAATCACTGATACCCATCAAATCACCACAAACTGAATAAATACTGATAAATTTGAATAAGGGAATCAAAATTACGTCACACAGCTACATTTCCTGGCTTGGAAACAGGAGTGCGTGAGTTGGAATCCTACTGTCTGATTTTGGTCAAATCCCTTAGTCTCTCATCCTGAGGTTCCCCATCAACCATGTAGATAATAGCAAGTACTGTATAAAGGGTTTTATGTGGATGGGAAAGGTCTTAAATCTCTGTCAAACTGGCAAGATATTATTACAAGATGTCCCATCATTCATGCCTACCCTTCCAAATGATTGTTTCTGTATTTGTTGTATAATTTGCCCAAAGTTTATGGGGGAAATCATCAATGATTAATTTACTTGCTATGATGTTGCATGAAACGTGTTTGCTTGAAACTTCAAAAATGGAGGAGCCAGAGAATCCTTCTTACCTTGCCTCATTTTTCTCTCTTCAGGGTCATGGATAATGATGCGTTTCTCTGCATTATCTGCAGCACTCTAGGCCTTATCCCAATCACAGCTGAATGTGGACATAATATCTGCATATTTTGCATGAGGAAGCAAAGTTCTCCATTTTCATGCTGCACTTCATGCTGGGAATACTCCCAGCTGAGAACTTCTCAAGTTGACATTGTCATGCACCCTGAAGGAGAGGGCATATGTGAGATGCACAGGGAAGACCAGAAGCTTTTCTGTGATAGGACCAAGACTGTACTCTGTGTGACCTGCTCTAAATCACAGTATCATGAGAACCACATACATTGGCCCATTGCAGTGGCTGCTCTGCACTATCGGGTGAGTCATGCACAGATCAATACCATGCCTCCAAGTGGCTTAAGGTATTCCTTGGAAGTCATTCCTCCATACTCAATGTACTTGTTTCTTTTAGTCTATCACTTGGATCTATCCCCTGAGTACTCAAGTATCCACCCAATTGGGCTCAAACAGCCCCTTCTTTTCTTCTGTGGCACTTCCTTGCAAATCTATGAATCAGTACTAGCTTGTCAGGGCTCTTGAGTTTCTCAGTCCCTTCTATGTCATGGGGCTCAGTCAGGCCTATAAAAGAATTATCCTAAGTTTTTATTCCTGTTTCTCTGACAGAAAAAGATTGAGGAAAAGAGGGGAATCTTGTATAGAGAAATCAAAATACGTGAGCTAATTTTATTACATCAGAAGAAGAGACCTCTAATATGGACTGTGATATGGGTTGTAAGTATCTGTCTCTCTACTCAATATCTTGCATATCTCTAATTTCAGTTGATTTCCATAAAAATGCTCCCCTCATTATTAGCCATTTTTGGGCAAGTGAATTAACAGTGGTGTCTGTTAAGGTGTCTCTAGCTGAAGCTGGCCTCTATCTCTGCCTTTTTGCTTTAGATCTCTGATCTGTGACACCCAGTTTTAGACCCCATCTCCTAACAAACAGAAAAGTGGGGGTTAAAGGGAAAGGAGGTTATGAGAAATCAACTTTGAGAAGGGAAGAGTTTGCTGATACAATGATCTGAAATGATTACAAATTGGCCTTGAAAGAGCACTTAGAAACCAGGGAGTCAAATTATCCTTTCAGCATCATCATCCTTAGTAACAGTCAGTCAGTAAACACATTTTAAGCTTCTCCTATATTTTAAGTAATGCGGCAGCTGGTGGGGATTTATAAATCAATAAGCAAAAGGTAGGCTCTCTTTTCTCTAGGAACTCTAAACTAATGGGAGACAAAACAAGTAAACACGGATGTTCAATCAAGATACATACAAGGTAAATCAAAGATAATGTTAGTGCCTTCCTCCTGTTCATTAAGAGATGGGGAAAAGCTTCTTGTACAATACAGGATTTTAGCTGGGCCTGGAAAGAAGCTTGGGACTTATCAGCAATGATGAGGACCAGAGAGTTCCCAGCATTGGAGGAATTCAGTGATGAAAGAATCTGTGGATGGAGGATCCTGTTTGAGGAACAGCAAGGAAGCCATTGTCACTGTATCCTAGTGTACCCGGAAGGCAATGATGTTGAGGAAGACTGGAAAGCTTAGGAGCACATTTATTTCCACAGCATTCTTCAGGGTTATGATATGGTGGGAAAATGGGGTACGGGTTGGGGTTGGGGTTCTTAGGAATTCCTCTTTAAAGAATTACACCCTCTTGCACACAAAACTTCGTTAGAATAAGGTGATAGTTTATTTAGGAGCAAGGGAAGGGAAGGGTGGGGGGAGGGAAACCATGAAAGAAATCCTTAGACTTTTCATGGGGAGATTTGGCATAAAGCACATGGCTCAGAGGTACCAAATCTCCTCGAACAGGAGACTGGAAGGTACTTTTATAGAGGACTGATGGGGGTGGACCATCTGCCCATGAAAAGTTCCTTTAGTGAGAGAGGACCATCCCCCACTGGTGGTAGCTGGGGGAACTGGGTGAGGAGTGGAGGACCATCCCCCACTGGTAGTGACTAGAGGAATTGGGTGAGGGGTGGCTATGGATCCCTCTTCAGAACACAAAGGCCACAGCCACACCCAAATTTATCTCCTCAGGGTAAGGGAGACCAGAATGAAGGGTAGGATTCCGAAGCTAGCTCAGTCTGATTTGGTTCAGTTTATCTCTCTAGGCGTTATCTGTCCTCTGGTTTAGTTTCTCAAGGAGAAGATTCCTTGGTGTGCCCCAAAGAACTTCTGGGGTGCTCTGCACCCCATGACAGTTACATGGGAAAAGCTGTCAGACAGGGATGTTCTTATTTTTCTTCTGCAGAAGAGGCAAGTTATAGGTCTCCTGGAGCAGCTAAGTAATCAGTGTTTATATTCCCAGGGAGGAAATTGCTACAAATACAGCAACAGTTACACAAATTAGATGCATTTAATAAGGAGAAATAATATCAAAGGATCAAGATTTCCCCTGAATTTAGGTGGCTTGGATCAAGTAAGACAAAAATATATGAGGCCATGCTTCTTACAGCCTATTCTGGAGATGTTTGTGAAGGTCAGGAAGGGTGAGTTGCCTATTGTGTGGAGGCTTCATGAGGGGCTTTGGCATTGCAGCCCTGAGGGAGTAAAATGTGACCAAAGGTATAGAGGCAGGAAATCTAGCTGCCTACAGGGATATCCTGAACATTGGAGAGACTTCTAGAAAGGTAGGTTGGTTCTAGTTTATGGAGAAAGATAAGTTTCTGGCAAAGCAGTAAAAGTTAGACTTAACAGGAAATTAGTGAACCATGACAGGATTATTAGGAAATGAGTTTCTTTTTTTTAATTGTATTTTTTTACAATTATATGTAAAGACGACTAAAAAATTCATTATATACAAAATTTCTACTTCCAAATTTTTCTCCCTCCCCCCCCCCCCCCCCCCCCCCCCCCCGCCCTTCCCTCTTTCTAAAATTGTCATCCATATGGGCTTTATATGAGCAATTATGTAAAGCATTTTTCCATATTAGTCACCTTATGAAACAAGAAATAGACCAAAAGAGAAACAAAAACCCACCAAAAATAAGAAAGTAAGTTAAAATAGTATGCTTTGGTCTACATTCAGACTCTATCAGTTCTTTCTCTGGATGTAGATGACATTTTCTATCATGAGACCTTTGGAATTATCTTGTATCATTATATTGCTGAGAAGAGTTGTCATTCATCAACTGATCCTCCTCACACAATGTTGGTATTACTGTTTGCAATGGTCTCCTGATTCTACTCATTTCATTTTGCATCATGTCATATAAGTCCAGGTTTTTCTGAAATCCACCTAATTATTTTTATTGCAAAATAGTTTTTCCTTACATTCATATACCATAACTTGTTCAGCCATTCCCCAATTGATGGGCATCCCTTCAGTTTCCAATTCTTTGCCACCACTAAAAGTACTGCTATAAATATGTGTGTGCATTCAGGTCTTTTTCCCTTTCTTAAAAATCTCTTGCTGGATTAAAGGGTATGGACAGTTTGATTGCCCTTTGGGCATAGTTCCAAATTGATCTCCAGAATGCTTGGATCAGTGTACAACTCCACCAAGAGTACATTCATCTTCCAGTTTTCCCACATCCTCTCCAACATTTATCATTTTACTTTTCTGTCATATTAGCCAGTGTGGAGACAGAACACCGATCTTGGATTCCGGAGGACCTGAGTTCAAATCCCAACTCAGATACCTGATACTAGCTGTGTGACCCCGGGCAAGTCACTTAACCCTCATTGCCCTGCCAAAAAAAAAAAGAAAAGAAAAGTGATTTAGAGCAGTTCTTCATATGCCTATAGTTAGCTTTGATTTCTTCATCTGAAAGATGACTGTTCAATATCCTTTGACTATTTGTCAATTGAGAAATGTCTTGTATTCTTATAAATGTTACTCAGTTCTCTGATTTTGAAAAATGAAGCCTTTACAAGAGACACTTGATGTAAAGAATGTTTCCCAGCTTTTTGCTAGGAAAAGTTTTGCAGAAGATTTAAAAATAAATTACCCCTTAAGGCCAATTGTAAAGGATTTCCCACTCAATTTAAATTCACATGCTTTCCTAGAGCTTATGAATGCTAAGGGACTCAGGAAGTAGATGAGAAATTAAAGAGAAAGAAATGAAAAGAAAAAAGATTCCTGGACTTGCCTTTAGAAATTTAGAAACCAAGTTTTGAATAGTAAAGGAGGCATGTCTCTCCTATAATTTAGGAGAGGTAGCAAACATAGTAAGTAACCAAACAAAGTACAGTACTTGTCAAACATTAAATTAGACTTGGATGGACTGGATGAAGGACAATTTTTTCCTTTGGGATAAGAATTGCAAGAGGATAGAGAAATACAGAATGGAGTAAGTTGCTTGAGTGCTTTAAGAACTCTAAAAATTTTGTACCAAAAAAGGCCTTTAGTTGCCATCCATATAAAGAAAATCTATGATTTTCAAAGATACAACTGACATCAGAGATTACACAACCAGTACGGGGATCCTGGGCTTGTGGCTATTACTTCATCCTGCCCTATTTGCATTATACCACACTGAGCAGGCAGGGAAGGGGAGATTAGGGGGAGCCATGATTTTGCCCTTGGTATATCATCTAATATCTTTCTCTTCAGAATGATACAAATACAGAAAGACAAACAGATCAAAAGGTGCTTAAACAAATATGGGAATATCTGAGGAAGAAAGCCACAGATGAGGAACTCATAGTGGAAGACAGGAACAAGAAGTTCATTGAGCTTTATCAGAGGCTGAAGGAGATAGAGGCTACCCAGGAACATCAAATCATGGAACAAAAGAAGAAATGGGAGGCCATGATGGCCAGCCAAATCAGATCCCTAATTCATATAAAGACTGAGCTAGAGGAAACGATGCAGAAGCCAGATGTAGAAATGCTACAGGTGAGACAATAGTGAACTCCTCAGGGTCAATTGTTTTGGGGACAAGAAATTTAGAACATTTTCTTCCACTGACCTTTCGCACATTCCCAAAGATTCCTTTTTTTGATCTGATCTTTTGATCCCTCCTGCTGTATGTGCCTTGTGTTTCCTGGGGTTGGGGGTAGGAGTGGGAGGAGAGGAGTGACTCCTGAGACATGAAATGTGTGACTACAGACAGTTATGTGCTGGTGCTGGGACCAAGAGATCCAAGGAACTGAACACTAGGAATCCTGTCCTATGTGTAACCAACAGCAGCTGGAATGAGAGGTATTGGAAGGAAGCCATCATGGCTTCCTCATTCATTCCTAGGAGGGCTTTTATTATTATTATTCCCTCTGTTTTCCTCCATGTGATAGAGAATGCCTGAAAGGGCCTCATCTCAAAATGAGGGAACCATGGGGTCCCCTGGAGACCTCTTTCTTGACCACATTTCTTCTATCATGATAGAGGGCCAACCCAAGCTCCTCCTGACATGGGAAGAAAGTCTGTATCCAGAATCCAGTTTCTCTCAGTTGAGGTTCAGTGAAATCCAGAAAATAAGAGAAAAGAGCTATGAAGGTCCCTGATTAGCATTGGAAGGTTATTGTCTTTTGGAGGCTGGTGTTGTAGCAATGCTTTTAGAGAAATGGTTCATAAACTACACTCGATAAAGCACTGGGCCTGGATTCAGGAGGACCTGAGTTCAAATCCAGCCTCAGACACTTGACACTTAGTAGCTGTGTGACCCTGGGTAAGTCACTTAACCCTGATTGCCCCACAAAACAAAGAAACAAACAAAAACAAAACAAAACAAAAATTGTTAGATAAACTACACTGACTTTCCTCTTTTTTCTTTCTAGGAGGTGGCAGAAACCTTGGCAAGGTATGTCTCTAGATAGAGGTCCTAAGATAACTTAGATTGGAGCTTGGTGGCAAGAGTTTGAGGGAGACTGAGCCTGTGCATTTGCTCAAAAGGGGTACTGGAAATAGACTATGCCCTTCATTGTACTAAATACTCTATCTTATATCAATAATAATTTCTCTTTTCTATAGAGGTTCCTTTCAGCTGCCTTTAAAATCTTTCATACCAAATGTGGAGGCTTCTTATCTCAATGTGGTGAAGGAGTTTTTACAATACTTTCAAAGTAAGTGTCATCAGCCCTTTGGGCTTTCTTTACCAGAGTCCTAGGAGACAAACAACCTGCCCATTAGAAAGTATAGGCTTGGATATCCCTGTTATCTAAGCTCTGATGCCCTTGTGCTTTTCACTTGGGAATTACTGCTGATACATATAGGCCCATTTGCCTGGATATGCCAAAAGACCCAATAGAGAGGGTGAGCCAGGGTAGAGGCCTGGGGAAAAGAGCAAAGGGAAAAATAAATGAGGGGAAACCAAAAAAATAAAATAAAATATATTGAATGGGGGTAGAAACAAAGGCAATCAGCTTCGCTGAGAGCTGTCCTGTTGCTGCTTCCTGCCAGCACTCGATTAGCTAGGTCTCTATTGGGACAGTCTTGGAGCTTCCTTGCTTGGAGGCAGGAGCAGTGCTTATAGGAGTACACTGGGGGCTGTTGGGGTGAGTTGGAAGCATTATGACATCTGAGCATGATGCTTGGAATAGAGTAAATGCTTACAGACTTTTTAACACATTCATGAAGGATAGAAAACAGGAGCAAATGGGACCTAGAGGAGACATTTCTTAGAGGTCTAATCAGAAGGTGATTTTAGTATGTAGTCATTATGTGCCTATTTATTAAAATATATAGGATATAGGAAAAGGCACTAGAGAATAGAGTAGTCTAATGGAGACCACAGTTACTGAACCTTAAGTATAAACCATTTCACTATTCCTGACACCCATACTCTGTGTGGCCTTAGAAACAAACTCATTTTCTAACTCCCTTCATTTCTGCCTACATGTGGGGAGTGGGAAGTATATTGTACTAATTGACTTCTATGAGATCCTTAGTTAATAGCAAGGCAACTTTTTCTTCTTTGCCCAGGTCATGAGAGCTGGAAAAATCTGGGCCTTCCAAGGCCAGGAATTACCTGTTGCCTAAAAAGGCAAGGGGCTATTTATTTGGGAGTAGTTATTCTTTTTTTTTTTAGTGAGGCAGTTGGGGTTAAGTGACTTGCCCAGAGTCACACAGCTAGTAAGTGTTAAGTGTCTGAGTCCGGATTTGAACTCAGGTCCTCCTGACTCCAGGGCCAGTGCTCTATCCACTGCGCCACCTAGCTGCCCCCGGGAGTAGTTATAAAACTTGGAGTTATCCTGGTCTTTACTGCAAGGAAGACGAGTTCACACTGCTTACTTGGCCATCTTTTCTTACTTCAAACTACAAAGACTAGAATAATGTTTTCACCTCTGCTTTGGAAGCTTTCCTATCCTAGGAGTGTATGCTCCAGAAATAGATATGGAGGCCTATTAGAGAAAAAGGAAACGCTTGCAAAAGAGAGCCCTAGTTCTCAGCTAGGATTGTATTCCCCTTTCCTAGCCAGAGCATAGTTATTTACAGATTATTCTTGCTCTGAAAACCCCAAATTTTCTGGTTACACGGGAAAGAACTGTATAGGATTCAAGTAAGGTACCCCTCCTAATTATATTGAAATACTTTCATTTGGACTGATCTCTTTTCCTTTTTTATAGGACATAAACTGTCAGAGAGATTCAATTTCTGCAATTTGTCTGAGGAGAGAGAAAGGGCAATCAGAATTGTCCCTGCCTTCTCAGGTGAGAAGCACACTGTTTATATATTTGGGAGTGTTCAAGCTGAGGACATCGGAGAAAGAATATTCTTTATACGCACCTAGTTCCTGGATAAAATGTTGGAAGAGGAAGACCATGTAACAAACTAGCACCAGTTTCAGGAGTGCCATGAGGAGGGAGAAATCATCTAGCAAGCCTCTTTCTCTCTAACAGAAAGGCAGCAGGAGAAAATATCTGTGCACACAGGTTGAGGAGCTTCTGGATGGTGTTGAATCTATTGTATGTAATAAACTTCACATGTTGTCATATACTAGTGTCTACTGCTTTTCATATTTGGTCAGTCACAGGATTATAGATTTGGAGCAAAGGTTCTTAACCTGGTATAAATGGACCCCCACCAACACCCCAAAGGTCACTGAATAGATATCAGGGATTCTGTGAATTCCTGATGTTGTGCCAAGACCACTTTCCTGACATTTTCCCATTAGCAGTGGAAAGTTCTTTGTAAATTGCAGATGATGTGATGATAATTATTGTGAACTATTAGAGAAGCTAGCATGACATATGCAATTGCTAAATATTCACTCCAACTTTTACAATCCAAGATCTGGCTTTCTTTTAAGTGATAGAAGTACCAATTAGACACTAGGTGACTTTGTGTATAGGCCTTTTGAGCCTAAGTTCAAATTATCCAAATTAGTTTACCAGCTGTGTGATTCTAGGTGAGTCTGTTAGCTTCTGTCTGCCATGGTCTCCTCACCTGTAGAATGGGGATAATAACACCTACATTACAGGGTTGTTTTGAAGATGAAAGGACATTACATATATATATATATATAATGTCTATATAAAGACTATATATATATATATATATAATGTCCTTTCATCTTCAATATATGCCAATATATATAAGCATTGCCTATATATATATATATATATATATATATATATATATATATATAGTCTCGGATGACCATGGATCAGCGCCTTGAAGAGCCACAGGCCACAGTGTGGCTGTGCTGTATGATACAGGAGCCACAGCTCCTTTTTTTTTTTTTTCTTTTTAAGTGACTTGCCCAGGGTCACACAGCTAGTAAGTGTTAAGTGTCTGAGGCCGGATTTGAACTCAGGTACTCCTGACTCCAGGGCCGGCGCTCTATCCACTGCGCCACCTAGCTGCCCCTTAAGAGCCACAGCTCCTGAGTGACTTATAACCGGTAACTGCCCTATCCTGTGTTGTATCTATCCCATGAGGAGTAGCTGGAATGTCCTCTCCAGGGCGCTGGCCTGGGTGGATCAATTAGAAAACAAGCTGTTGCCCATGCAGCAGGTTTTCCTTCTCCGTGACATTGGATCCAAAGGAGAAGCAGAGCCAATACAGTTTGGGACCAGTGCAGCCGCAGTACTTGCCAGAGGGATGTGATGTCCAACATCCAACTGCCTAAGGGACTCCGACTCCTGATTGTTCCTGGGGGTTAACTCTCCAAGCCTTTCCCATATATGGGTATAGCCGCAAGGCAGCAGAGGTTTAAAATCAGGGTTTCCTTCCCCTAGGTGGGTTGCCTACCAAGGCTAACGAGCCCCACCTGCCTGAAGAGACTCTTTTTAAGGCACCAGTGACTTGCCTTCACCCCTTCTCCTGTTAGTGGAAACAGTTCCGCCATCAGAAGGCCAGGAGTTGTGCTTCAGTTGTCAGAGGCTATTTGAGACGCACGCTATTGTAGCATTTTATAGAGAGTGGGAGCTTGTCCCCACTCCCACCCTGGCATGACAAACCTTTGGAACTATATATATCTATATCTATATAGCACCTTTTGAACTTTAAAGGTTTACCACTTTAAAGTGAGATGGAACTTTTGAGACCGTTGATCACCTTCTTTGATAGTCTTCTTTCTAGGTGAACACTCTCTTCTGATTCCTGTCCTACTTATACCCATCAGATTTCTCCTCAGTCTCCTTTGATGGATTTTCATTTAGGTCTCATCCACTTAGCATAGATGACACACAGGGCTCTGTCCTGGACCCTCTTTTCTTTTCCCTCAGTGTCACTTTACTTGGCAATGTAACAAGCTCCCAGGGATTTAACGAATTTCTCTATTCTGATGATTCTAAAATCTGCCTGCTCTACCCTAACTTCTCTACTCACATAATTGTGAATCAGAAATCTTAAGAAAATAAATTCACAGGAGAAATCTTAAAGTTAAAAACTGAAACTATTGTATTTCTCTCTAAAAACTACTCACCTCCTACCTTCCTTAGAGGGTAGGTTTCTTCCGTGACTAATCATTATATTTCAAACCCATATCCAATTTGCTATGAAGGCCTATAGATGTCACTTTTATTGTTGTTGCTGTTGTCTTCTCTGTTATGTTGAATTACTTAGGATTCCATTTGGGGGTTTTCTTGGCAAGGACACTAGACTTTTTTCTTTTTTTTGCAGGGCAGTTAGGGTTAAGTGACTTTCCCAGGGTCACTTAACCCACTTTGCCTTGTAAAAAAAACACCCCCCCCAAAAAAAAAAACAGAAACAAAAATAACTCCATTATGACCAGGAGTTATTTATATCAGGAATGTAGAGATGCTTCAGTAATAGTAAAACTATTAGCACAATTGACCATATCAATAACAAAACCAAAAGAAATCATATGGTTATTTTAATGTTGAAAAAAACTTTTTTTTTTTTGCAGGGCAATGAGGGTTAAGTGATGTGCCCAGGGTCACACAGCTAGCAAGTGTCAAGTGTCTGAGGTCAGTTTGAACTCATATCCTCCTAAATTCAGGGTAAGTTCTTTATCCACTGTGCAACCTAGCTGCCCCTGAAAAAAAACTTTTGACAAAACATTGCACCTATTCCTATTAAAAATACTAGAGAGCATAGGAATAAATGGAGCTTTCCTTAAAATGATAAATGGTATCTATCTAAAACAATTACCAAGCATTATCTATAATGGGGAAAAGCTAAAAGCCATCCCAATGAAATCAAGGGTGAAACAACAATGACTATTATCACCACTGTTATTCAATATTATACTAGAAATGTTAGCTTTAGCAATAAGAGGAGAAAAATAAATTGAAGGATTTGCAACAGGGATTGGGGAAACAAAACTATTACTCTTTGTAGGTGATATGATGGTATACTTAGAGAATCCTAGAATATCAACTGAAAAGCCATTTGAAATAATTAACAAATTTAGCAAAGTTACATAAACTGACTTATATCATTAGCATTTCTACATATGAACAACAAAGCCCAGCAGCAAGAGATAGAAATAGAGATTCCATTTAATATAACTGTAGATAATACAAAATATTTGGGAGTCTACCTGCCAAAGGAAACCCAGTAACTGTATGAACACAATCACAAAACACTCTTCATAAAAATACTGTCAGATCTAAACACCTGAAAAATGACCAATTGGTCATGGGTATGACAAGCTAATATAATGAAAATGACAATTCTACCTGAATTAATTTACTGATTCAGTACCATACCAATCAAACTACCAAAATGTTATTTTATAGGGATAAAAAATTAATTAAAAATTCATCTGGAAGAAAAAATTTAAGATTATCAATGAAAAAAACTGAAAAGTAAGGTGGCCCAGCTATATCAGATCTAAAATGACATATTATAAGGTGAGAATCATCAAAACTCTTTTGTACCAGCTAAGAAATAGAGTGGTGGATCAGTTAAAGAAGTTAGGCACACAAAATACTGTCAAGATAATGGAATGTGATAGATGAGATTTGGCAGATACTCCGGAGCCCACCTGAGTGGATTACTGGCTGATTTGACTGGATTAGTAAGTAGTTGACTAGATTCTAAGCACATCTGGCTGGTACTTGAGAGTACTTAAGAAAGCATGGTTCTCAGAATCTAAAAAAACTTTGAACTTCCAGCCCAATCAACCAACCAGCTTGAAGAACCTCCCCATTCTGGAAGGGGATAGGAAGGAGGAAAGGGGAGCCTGCTGAAGAGTGCTGTCTTTTTTGGTTCCTGACTTGGTGGTGCTGTCTTTTTGGTTCTTGACTTGGTGGTGACAGCAGGGAAAGACAGAGAGGAGCTGAGGAAAGATAGGATTTTGAGGTTGTAAGAATTCTATTCTCAATCTTTCTCTTTCTATTTTTCAATAAACCCTTAAAAATCTAAACTCATTTTATCAGTGATTTTAGTCAGTTTCCCCAAAAACTGGGGGAACAGATTAGAACCCACATTTAGAATTTTAAATTACACAGTACATTAGTAAATTACTATAGTAATCAGTTTGAAAAACACAAAGACTCCAGTTTCTGGGTAAGAACTCACTATTTGACAAATGCTTCTAGGAAAATTGGAAAAGAGTATGACAGAAAATATGCATAGACCAACATCTCACACCATATGCCAAAATAAGGTCAAAACAGGTATATGATTTAGACATAAAGGGTGATAGCATAGGCAAATTAAGAGATGAAGGAATAGCTTATCTGTCAAATCTGTGGAGAGGGGAAGAATTTATAGCCAAATAAGGTAGAGACGATTATGAAATGCAAAATGGATCATTTTTATGACATTAAGTAAAAAAGGTTTTTCACACACACACACACACACACACACAAACAAAAACCCAATGAAAACAGGATAATAAGGAAAAAGAAAGCTGGGAAATAATTTTTATAACCAGTGTTTCTGATGAAGACCTCATTTCTCAAATACAAGTCATTCTTCAACTGAGAAATGGTCAAAGGGTATGAATATGAAGTTTTCAGAAGAAGAAAGTAAAACCTACCTATAATTATATGAAAAAATGTTCTCAGTCACTATTGATTAAAGAAAAAAATTAAAACACCTCTGAGGTACCACCTCACACCTATCAGATTGGATAATTATGACAAAAAAGGAAAATGATAAATGGTGGAGGAGTGTGGGAAAATTGGAAAACTCTTGTATTGGTTGAGTTATAAACTGATCCAACCATTATGGAGAGCAGTTTTGAACTATGCCCAAAGGGCTATAAAACTGAATCAACAATACAACTAGTAGGTTTGTATCCCAAAGATATCACAAAAAAGGGAAAAGGACCAACATGTATAAAAATGTTTACAGAAGCTCTTCTTGTGATAGCAAAGAATTACAAATTAATTGGGTGCCAATCAACTGAGGAATGGCTAAACAGGGAGCATTTGGGAGGAAATTGGGGTATCCTTTCTCAAGGGTTCTAAACCTGGGACCCTTAATATTTTTCTAGACTAAATTCATTATTTATTTAATTTTTTAACTGTGATAAACATTTTTATTTATACTTTTGGGGTTCCCATTTTTATCCCTCCTTTCTTCCCTCCCCTGTCCCTCCCTGAGGCAGCAAGCAATCAGATATGGGTTATCCATGTATGATCATAAAAAGCATTACTATATTTGTCATTTTGTAGAAAAAAACTTGATTAAAAGAAAATGAAAGTAATGAAAAGCATATTTCAGTCCATTCCACTGATATCAGTTCTTTCCTTATGGGTGAACAGTAGGTTTCATCAATAGTCCTTTGGGATTGTCTTGGATCATTGTATCGTTGAGAAAAGTCAAGTCATTCACAGTTTATCAAACAATATTGCTGCCTCTGTGCGCAATGTTCTCTTGGTTCTGCTCACTTCACTACACATCAATTCATACATGTCTTTCCAGGCCATTCTGAGGTCAACCTGCTTGTCATTTCTTATAGCACAATCATATTCCATCACCATCATATACCACAGCTTGTTTAGCCATTCCCCAATTGATGGGCATGCCTTCAATTTCCAATTCTTAGCCACCACAAAAAGAGCTGCTACAAATATTTTTGTACAAATAGGTTTTTGTGGTTTTTTGGGCATGTCTTTGGGATATAAACCTAGCAGTGGTACTGCTGAATCAAAGGGTATGCACAGTTCCATAGCCCTTTGGGCATAGTTCCTAATTGCTCTCCAGAATGCTTGGATCTTTTCTCAACTCCACCAGGAGTGGATTAGCTTCCCAGCTTTCCCACACCCCCTCCAACATCCAGTATTTTCTGGCTTTGTTGTATTTGCCACTCTGATAAGTATGAGGTAATACCTCAGAGTTGTTTCAATTTGCATGTCACTGATCAATAATGATAGCTTTGATTTCTTTGTCTGAAAACACCCTGTTCCTAACCTTTTGACCCTTTATCAATTGGGGAATGACTTGTATTTCTATAAATTTGACTCAGTTCTCTATATATTTGAGAAATGAGGCCTTTCTCAGAGATATTTGTTTCAAAAATTCTTTCCCCATTTTCTACTTCCCTTTTAATCTTGGTACCATTCATTTTGTTTGTGCAAAAGATTTTAATTTTATATAATCAAAGTGACCTATTTAATATTTTATTTTATTCTCTATATTTTCTTTGGTCCTAAATTCTTCCTCTGCCCATAAATCTGAAAGATAAACAATTCCATACTATCTAAATTTGCTTATGGTATCATAGTTTATGTGTACATCATGTAACCATTTTGACCTTATGTTAGTAGGCAGTGTGAGATGTTGGTCTATACCTACACCTATATCTGCCATACTGTTTTCCAGTTTTCCTAGCAGTTTTTGTTCCAAAAGTTTGGATCTTTGGGTCTATCATATACTAGATTACTATAGTCATTTACTATAGTGTAATTTCTACCTCTTCTATATGCCACTGATCTACCTCTCTATTTCTTAGCTAGTACCAGATTGTTTTGATAAGTACTGATTTATAATACAATTTGAGATCTGGCATGGCTAGGCCACCTTCTTTCATTTTTTCCCCCATTGAGTCCCAAGATATCCCTGAACTTTTGTTTTTCCAGATGAATTTTGTTATTATTTCTTCTAGCTGTATGATATGATTATGGATTTGAGTCAGATTAAACTCTGAGGATGGGGTCTGGAAGGTACCCAGCCCTGACCCAATATAGTTAGTTTAGAAGTTTATTGCTTGTCAAATTCTCACTGTCTCCTTTAAGTTTAATTGCCAATTATTTCTTTGACTTCCCAACATAGCCGAAGATAAATTTTAACCCTGTCATCCTTATCTTTAGAGACAGGGGCCTGGAGAGGGGAGTCAGTGGGAACTGTGAGATTTGAAACATCTGACTCTCACTCCCCTGTTTCCTTTTCCTTTGGTTTGACCTTGTTCCCCCTCCCCTTTTCCCCCTTGCTCCTGGAACACGTATGCATGTCTCCATACATTGATCACGAGCTGAACACGCACCTTGGATGAGACAGGATTGGATGTTAGATTGTGAGTTCATCCACCCTAGGTGTACGTGGGGACAGTCCTTTTCAAGATTACTATAAAAACCTAGAGGATTGGGCATATCTTTGCAAGACTTCAATGTGTAATTGGGTTTTGCCCGTCCTCATGAGGATGTAATAAATCTGTCTCTGTTTGACTTGGTGGTTTCCTCTAGTTATTTGGGTAAACTGAGGCAGTTTGCTCCATACATAGCTCTATAAAGTATTTTTTGATAGTTTCATAGGCATAGCAGTAAAAAATTAAATTAAGTATGATTGTTATTTTTATTACATTGCCTCTGCCTACCAATGCTATGAATATTTTTGTACATGTGGGTTCTTTTCCATTTTTCTTGATGTCTTTGGGATACAGACCTAGTAGTGGTATTGTGAGGTCAAAGCAGTAATTAATTTCTAAGTACTCTTAGGTGCTAAGGAGATGATAGACAATTTGGGGTGGGGAGTGACTCAATTACCTCTTTGTTTGCTGAAAACAAAGCTTTCAGCTTAAAAGTCAACCTTTACCTGATATAATTGGCAACACCTCCCCCAATTCAGCCTCAAAGCTAGGGCCATCCTTCAGGTACTTGCTTAAGTACAAGTTTGTTTTCAAGTTCTCTTTCCTATTAGACAGTGAGCTCTTAGAAGGGTGTGTCTTGTTTTGTATCAACCAAGGATTAGTATGAACCCCAACCTTTAGTAATCCCTTAGTAAGTAGTTGATTGATTGAATGATTGATTAACTGAGGAGCTTCCCCTAGATTCATTCTGTGTCTAAAGAGTAAATAGAATAAGGGGGGAAGAAATCCCAAAAGGGGATTTGGAGATGACAAGTACTTTACAACTGATTTATCTCAGCATTCCACACAGATTAGGTGGGTGGGGAAGTATGGGGGGGAAAACATATAACCCCCCCCACCCCCAGCCCCTTTTCACTTTGGTGTTGTCTGCTGCTCTTGGGTAAGTTTCAAGCACAAGCTGAATTCCAAAGGTTTAGGATTTGGCGAAGATATCCAAGGTATGTTTCCCTCTGAGGACCAATCTTTTGAGACTGAAGACCTAGGATTTACAGAGGACAGGAAACCTTACAAGTCATCTAGTTTCATCATTTTATTTAACAGAGGGAGAAAATGAGGTCAGAAAAGCCTTTTTTTTAAGTCACTTGTCCAACTTCAGAAAGAATGGAGGGAGCAGCTAGGTGGCAGAGTGGATAAAGCACTGGCCCTGAATTCAGGAGTACCTGAGTTCAAATCCAGCCTCAGACACTTGACCCTTGCTAGCTGTGTGACCCTGGGCAAGTCACTTAAACCACATTGTCCCACAGGAAAAAAAAGAAAAAGAAAGAAGAAAAGTGGAAGACCTAGGATTTGAGCATAGATACTGAATCCAAATTTCTTATTTTTCCTTTGTAATATGGTTTTAATCAATTATTTATTATTATTACTTATTATACTTATTTAGCTGTTTAATTCTGGGCAAGTTGTTGGTTGGGGGCGATTGTGTCCTAGAAGGGGGTCAAGGTTGGTTCATCCAAAGAGTTGGAGGCTCATAGGGAATCTTCAGAAGTAAAAAGATTTATTAGGAGAGAGATATAATATGGACAGGAGACAGAATCACTATGGAGTTTATCTAGCTGAGTAAGAGAAGAGCTGGACTTTTCTAAGTTTACAAACAAAAGCTGTATGCAAAGGAGCTGGGAGGGGCAAAACTAGTGGAAGGGAAACAACTGGGAAAGGGGCCTGGGTATGAATAGCACCCATCCATATCAATATATCATCTCCCTTCCTTGAAGACCTGGGTCTTTGTGCTGCACCACACCATATTCCTGAAGTGGGAGGCAAAGCTGCTTTTCCCTTCGGGAAGTTTAAGGATTCCTTTGGGGGGTTGGGGTGTACCTCTTACCACAAAAAGATCACTTAGATCTCTGTTTGCCTCAGTTCCCTCAACTGTGTGATCTGGGAGATAATATCCCCTAAGTGTTAGGGTCATTATGATGATCAAATTAGATGACATTTTGTATAGTTTCTAGCACAATCTTTAGCACACAGTAGACACTTAATAACTGTTGATTAATAGCTGGTGTGGGCCAGAAAATTCCAATCAGTAACAAAAGTAATGGAGAACTCCAAGGATGGTTAATCAATTTATTAGGGAGTCCAGGTTGGTTCCAAATTAATTGAGTCCAAGATCTTTCTCACCACCAGAGACCTGTCCCCCTTAAGTGCTAGTTTTTTTTAATCCACTTGGGAGAACACTTAAAATAGGAGGAGGCATTAAAATTCACTGCTTAGTCAATTCCAGAAGTGGGGAAATCTTATGGTTGGCTGAGAGCAAATGACCATCGATGAAAACCCCCTTGTGAAGAGACTTTCCACAGGTCATCAACACCAGGTAATCAGAGCAGGGGCTTTCCAAAGGTTGTATGACCCTGTCAATAACTTCTCAAGGCCTTCTTCAAGTCATGAGTGTTAAGCAAAACTATCCTAGGGTCCAAGTAGTTGTGGGTTTGAATCAAAAGTCACTAGCGAGTGGAAACTAGTGAATCATAGGAGTGAGGGATTTGAACCAGCAAATGAACCTTGTTACAGCATGTTACTAAGTGCAGAAGGGGGTATATTGGAGGGGATTGGAGTGTGTGGGTAATGCAACACTTCCATGCTTATGACATTGCTAATTAACAATAAGAAGCTAGCTGATAAATATAATATAATCATCAATGCATGGAAGACTAATCATTTATAACTCTTTTCCTAATACCAACTTAATCATATTCTGCTTTATTCACTAGTACAATCACTGATACCCATCAAATCACCACAAACTGAATAAATACTGATAAATTTGAATAAGGGAATCAAAATTACGTCACACAGCTACATTTCCTGGCTTGGAAACAGGAGTGCGTGAGTTGGAATCCTACTGTCTGATTTTGGTCAAATCCCTTAGTCTCTCATCCTGAGGTTCCCCATCAACCATGTAGATAATAGCAAGTACTGTATAAAGGGTTTTATGTGGATGGGAAAGGTCTTAAATCTCTATGTCAAATTGGCAAGATATTATTACAAGATGTCCCATCATTCATGCCTACCCTTCCAAATGATTGTTTCTGTTTTTGTTGTATAATTTGCCCAAAGTTTATGGGGGAAATCATCAATGATTAATTTACTTGCTATGATGTTGCATGAAACGTGTTTGCTTGAAACTTCAAAAATTGAGGAGCCAGAGAATCCTCCTTACCTTGCCTCATTTTTCTCTCTTCAGGGTCATGGATAATGAAGCAGTTCTCTGCATTATCTGCTGGAATGAAGGCGTTAACCCAATCACAGCGGAATGTGGACATGCTATCTGCATGTCTTGCTTCAGTAAGAAAAGTTCTCCATTTTCATGCTGCACTTCATGCTGGGAATACTCCCAGCTGAGAACTTCTCAAGTTGACATTGTCATGCACCCTGAAGGAGAGGGCATATGTGAGATGCACAGGGAAGACCAGAAGCTTTTCTGTGATAGGACCAAGACTGTACTCTGTGTGACCTGCTCTAAATCACAGTATCATGAGAACCACATACATTGGCCCATTGCAGTGGCTGCTCTGCACTATCGGGTGAGTCATGCACAGATCAATACCATGCCTCCAAGTGGCTTAAGGTATTCCTTGGAAGTCATTCCTCCATACTCAATGTACTTGTTTCTTTTAGTCTATCACTTGGATCTATCCCCTGAGTACTCAAGTATCCACCCAATTGGGCTCAAACAGCCCCTTCTTTTCTTCTGTGGCACTTCCTTGCAAATCTATGAATCAGTATTAGCTTGTCAGGGCTCTTGAGTTTCTCAGTCCCTTCTATGTCATGGGGCTCAGTCAGGCCTATAAAAGAATTATCCTAAGTTTTTATTCCTGTTTCTCTGACAGAAAAAGATTGAGGAAGTGATGGATATCTTGTGTAGAAAGATCAAAATACATGAGCTATTTTTATTGCAGCAGAAGGAGAGACCTCTGGCATGGACTGTGATATGGGTTGTAAGTATCTGTCTCTCTACTCAATATCTTGCATATCTCTAATTTCAGTTGATTTCCATAAAAATGCTCCCCTCATTATTAGCCATTTTTGGGCAAGTGAATTAACAGTGGTGTCTGTTAAGGTGTCTCTAGCTGAAGCTGGCCTCTATCTCTGCCTTTTTGCTTTAGATCTCTGATCTGTGACACCCAGTTTTAGACCCCATCTCCTAACAAACAGAAAAGTGGGGGTTAAAGGGAAAGGAGGTTATGAGAAATCAACTTTGAGAAGGGAAGAGTTTGCTGATACAATGATCTGAAATGATTACAAATTGGCCTTGAAAGAGCACTTAGAAACCAGGGAGTCAAATTATCCTTTCAGCATCATCATCCTTAGTAACAGTCAGTCAGTAAACACATTTTAAGCTTCTCCTATATTTTAAGTAATGCGGCAGCTGGTGGGGATTTATAAATCAATAAGCAAAAGGTAGGCTCTCTTTTCTCTAGGAACTCTAAACTAATGGGAGACAAAACAAGTAAACACGGATGTTCAATCAAGATACATACAAGGTAAATCAAAGATAATGTTAGTGCCTTCCTCCTGTTCATTAAGAGATGGGGAAAAGCTTCTTGTACAATACAGGATTTTAGCTGGGCCTGGAAAGAAGCTTGGGACTTATCAGCAATGATGAGGACCAGAGAGTTCCCAGCATTGGAGGAATTCAGTGATGAAAGAATCTGTGGATGGAGGATCCTGTTTGAGGAACAGCAAGGAAGCCATTGTCACTGTATCCTAGTGTACCCGGAAGGCAATGATGTTGAGGAAGACTGGAAAGCTTAGGAGCATATTTATTTCCACAGCATTCTTCAGGGTTACATGGGAAAAGCTGTCAGACAGGGATGTTCTTATTTTTCTTCTGCAGAAGAGGCAAGTTATAGGTCTCCTGGAGCAGCTAAGTAATCAGTGTTTATATTCCCAGGGAGGAAATTGCTACAAATATAGCAACAGTTACACAAATTAGATGCATTTAATAAGGAGAAATAATATCAAAGGATCAAGATTTCCCCTGAATTTAGGTGGCTTGGATCAAGTAAGACAAAAATATATGAGGCCATGCTTCTTACAGCCTATTCTGGAGATGTTTGTGAAGGTCAGGAAGGGTGAGTTGCCTATTGTGTGGAGGCTTCATGAGGGGCTTTGGCATTGCAGCCCTGAGGGAGTAAAATGTGACCAAAGGTATAGAGGCAGGAAATCTGGCTGCCTACAGGGATGTCCTGAACATTGGAGAGACTTCTAGAAAGGTAGGTTGGTTCTAGTTTATGGAGAAAGATAAGTTTCTGGCAAAGCAGTAAAAGTTAGACTTAACAGGAAATTAGTGAACCATGACAGGATTATTAGGAAATGAGTTTCTTTTTTTTAATTGTATTTTTTTACAATTATATGTAAAGACGACTAAAAAATTCATTATATACAAAATTTCTACTTCCAAATGTTTCTCCCTCCCCCCCCTGCCCTTCCCTCTTTCTAAAATTGTCATCCATATGGGCTTTATATGAGCAATTATGTAAAGCATTTTTCCATATTAGTCACCTTATGAAACAAGAAATAGACCAAAAGAGAAACAAAAACCCACCAAAAAAAAAGAAAGTAAGTTAAAATAGTATGCTTTGGTCTACATTCAGACTCTATCAGTTCTTTCTCTGGATGTAGATGACATTTTCTATCATGAGACCTTTGGAATTATCTTGTATCATTATATTGCTGAGAAGAGTTGTCATTCATCAACTGATCCTCCTCACACAATGTTGGTATTACTGTTTGCAATGGTCTCCTGATTCTACTCATTTCATTTTGCATCATGTCATATAAGTCTTTCCAGGTTTTTCTGAAATCCACCTAATTATTTTTATTGCAAAATAGTTTTTCCTTACATTCATATACCATAACTTGTTCAGCCATTCCCCAATTGATGGGCATCCCTTCAGTTTCCAATTCTTTGCCACCACTAAAAGTACTGCTATAAATATGTGTGTGCATTCAGGTCTTTTTCCCTTTCTTAAAAATCTCTTGCTGGATTAAAGGGTATGGACAGTTTGATTGCCCTTTGGGCATAGTTCCAAATTGATCTCCAGAATGCTTGGATCAGTGTACAACTCCACCAAGAGTACATTCATCTTCCAGTTTTCCCACATCCTCTCCAACATTTATCATTTTACTTTTCTGTCATATTAGCCAGTGTGGAGACAGAACACCGATCTTGGATTCCGGAGGACCTGAGTTCAAATCCCAACTCAGATACCTGATACTAGCTGTGTGACCCCGGGCAAGTCACTTAACCCTCATTGCCCTGCCAAAAAAAAAAGAAAAGAAAAGTGATTTAGAGCAGTTCTTCATATGCCTATAGTTAGCTTTGATTTCTTCATCTGAAAGATGACTGTTCAATATCCTTTGACTATTCGTCAATTGAGAAATGTCTTGTATTCTTATAAATGTTACTCAGTTCTCTGATTTTGAGAAATGAAGCCTTTACAAGAGACACTTGATATAAAGAATGTTTCCCAGCTTTTTGCTAGGAAAAGTTTTGCAGAAGATTTAAAAATAAATTACCCCTTAAGGCCAATTGTAAAGGATTTCCCACTCAATTTAAATTCACATGCTTTCCTAGAGCTTATGAATGCTAAGGAACTCAGGAAGTAGATGAGAAATTAAAGAGAAAGAAATGAAAAGAAAAAAGATTCCTGGACTTGCCTTTAGAAATTTAGAAACCAAGTTTTGAATAGTAAAGGAGGCAAGTCTCTCCTATAATTTAGGAGAGGTAGCAAACATAGTAAGTAACCAAACAAAGTACACAGTACTTGTCAAACGTTAAATTAGACTTGGAGGGACTGGATGAAGGAAAATTTTTTCCTTTGGGATAAGAAATGCAAGAGGATAGAGAAATACAGAGTGGAGTAAGTTGCTTGGTTTTTTTTGTTTTGTTTTTTGTTTTTAGTGAGGTAATTGGGGTTAAGTGACTTGCCCAAAGTCACACAGCTAGTAAGCGTCAAGTGTCCGAGGCCAGATTTGAACTCAGGTACTCCTGACTTCAGAGCCGCTGCTCTATCCACTGGGCCAGCTAGCTGCCCCTTGAGTGTTTTAAGAACTCTAAAAATGTTGAACCAAAAAAGGCCTTTAGTTGCCATCCATATAAAGAAAATCTATGATTATCAAAGATACAACTGACATCAGAGATGACACAACCAGTATGGGGATTCTGGGCTTTACTGGTTGTGTCATTACTTCATCCTGCCCTATTTGCATTACACCACACTGAGCAGGCAGGGAAGGGGAGATTAGGGGGAGCCATGATTTTGCCCTTGGTATATCATCTAATATCTTTCTCTTCAGAATGATACAAATACAGAAAGACAAACAGATCAAAAGGTGCTTAAACAAATATGGGAATATCTGAGGAAGAAAGCCACAGATGAGGAACTCATAGTGGAAGACAGGAACAAGAAGTTCATTGAGCTTTATCAGAGGCTGAAGGAGATAGAGGCTACCCAGGAACATCAAATCATGGAACAAAAGAAGAAATGGGAGGCCATGATGGCCAGCCATATCAGATCCCTAATTGATATAAAGATTGAGCTAGAGGAAACGATGCAGAAGCCAGATGTAGAAATGCTACAGGTGAGACAATAGTGAACTCCTCAGGGTCAATTGTTTTTGGGGACAAGAAATTTAGAACATTTTCTTCCACTGACCTTTCGCACATTCCCAAAGATTCCTTTTTTTGATCTGATCTTTTGATCCCTCCTGCTGTATGTGCCTTGTGTTTCCTGGGGTTGGGGATGGGGGTGGGAGGAGAGGGGTGACTCCTGAGACATGAAATGTGTGACTACAGACAGTTATGTGCTGGTGCTGGGACCAAGAGATCCAAGGAACTGAACACTAGGAATCCTGTCCTATGTGTAACCAGCAGCAGCTGGAATGAGAGGCATTGGAAGGAAGCCATCATGGTTTCCATGCTGCTGTGGAGATGGCTCCAGAAGATCCTTATTCATTCCTAGGAGGTCTTTAATTATTAATATTTTCCCCTCTGTTTTCCTCCATGTGATAGAGAATGCCTGAAAGGGCCTCATCTCAAAATGAGGGAACCATGGGGTTCCCTGGAGACCTCTTTCTTGACCACATATCTTCTATCATGATAATGGGCCAACCCAAGCTCCTCCTGACGTGGGAAGAAAGTCTGTATCCAGAATCCAGCTTTTCTAAGTTGAGGTTCAGTGAAATCCAGAAAATAAGAGAAAAGAGCTATGAAGGTCCCTGATTAGCATTGGAAGGTTATTGTCTTTTGGAGTCTGGTGTTATAGCAATCCTTTAGGAGAAATGACTGACAAACTACACTGACTTTCTTCTTTTTTCTTTCTAGGATGTGGCAGAAACCTTGGCAAGGTATGTCTCTAGATAGAGGTACTAAGGTAATGTAGATTGGAGCTTGGTGGCAAGAGATTGAGGGAGACTGAGCCTGTGCATTTGCTCAAAAGGGGTACTGGAAATAGACTGTGCCCTTCATTGTACTAAATACTCTGTGATATCAATAATGATTTCTCTTTTCTGTAGAGGTTCCTTTTGGTTGCCTTTAAAACCTTTCATACCGAATGTGGAGGATTCTTATCTCAATGTGGTGAAGGAGTTTTTACAATACTTTCAAAGTAAGTGTCATGAGCCCTTTGGGCAAGAATCTTTGGCCTTTCCTTACCAGAGTCCTAGGAGACAGACAACTGGCCCATTAGAAGTGTAGGCTTGGATATCTATCTTATCCAAGGTCTGATGCCCTTGTGCTTTTCACTTGGGAATTACTGCTGGTACATATAGGCCCATTTGCCTGGATATGCCAAAAGACCCAATAGATAGGGGGAGCCAGGGTAGAGTGTTGGAAAAAACAGCAAAGAGAAAATAAATGAGGGGTAGAAACCAAACTGATCAGTTTCACTGAGAGCTGTCCTGTTGGTGCTTCCTGCCAGCACTTGATTAGATTGGTCTCTATTGGGACAGTCCAGTCCTGGAGCTTCATTTCTTGGAGGCAGGAGCAGAGCTTATAGGAGTACACCGGGGGCTGCATATACAATGCCCGTTTCTTAAAATATATAGGATATAGGAAAAGGCACTAGAGAATAGAGTAGTCCAATGGAGACCACAGTTACTGAACCTTAAGTATAAACCATTTCATTATTCCTGACACCCATACTCTGTATGGCCTTAGAAAACTCATTTTCTAACTCCCTTCATTTCTGCCTACATGTGGGGAGCGGGAAGTGTATTGTACTAATTGACTTCTATGAGATCCTTTCAAGACTTAGTTAATAGCAAGGCAACTTTTTCTTCTTTGCCCAGGTCATGAGAGCTGGAAAAATCTGGGCCTTCTAAGCCCAGGAATTACCTGTTGCCTATAAAGGCAAGGGGCCATTTATTTGGGAGTAGTTATTCTTATAACTTGAGTTATCCTGGTCTTTACTGCAAGGAAAAAGAGTTCACACTGCTTACTTGGCCATCTTTTCTTACTTCAAACTACAAAGACTAGAATAATGTTTTCACCTCTGCTTTGGAAGCTTTCCTATCCTAGGAGTGTATGCTCCAGAAATAGATATGGAGGCCTATTAGAGAAAAAGGAAACGCTTGCAAAAGAGAGCCCTAGTTCTCAGCTAGGATTGTATTCCCCTTTCCTAGCCAGAGCATAGTTATTTACAGATTATTCTTGCTCTGAAAACCCCAAATTTTCTGGTTACACAGGAAAGAACTGTATAGGATTCAAGTAAGGCATCCTTCTTCCTAATTGTATTGAAATACTTTCATTTGGAGTGATCTCTTTCCTTTTTTGTAGGACATAAACTGTCAGAGAAATGCAATTTCTACAATTTGTCTGAGGAGAGAGAAAGGGCAATCAGAATTGTCCCTGTCTTCTCAGGCAAGAAACACACTGTTTATATATTTGGGAGTTTTCAACCTGAGGACATCGGAGAAAGAATATTCTTTATACGCACCTAGTTCCTGGATAAAATGTTGGAAGAGGAAGACCATGTAACAACTAGCACCAGTTTCAGGAGTGCCATGAGGAGGGAGAAATCATCTAGCAAGCCTCTTTCTCTCTAACAGAAAGGCAGCAGGAGAAAATATCTGTGCACACAGGTTGAGGAGCTTCTGGATAGTGTTGAATCTATTGTATGTAATAAACTTCACATGTTGTCAAATACTAGTGTCTACTGCTTTTCATATTGGTCAGTCACAGGATTATAAATTTGGAGCAAAGGTTCTTAACCTGGTATAAATGGACCCCCACCAACACCCCAAAGGTCACTGAATAGATATCAGGGATTCTGTGAATTCCTGATGTTGTGCCAAGACCACTTTCCTGACATTTTCCCATTAGCAATGGAAAGTTCTTTGTAAATTGCAGATGATGTGATGATAATTATTGTGAACTATTGGAGAAGCTAGCATGACATGCAATTGCTAAATATTCACTTCAATTTTCACAATCCAAGATCCTTTCTTTCAAGTGATAGGAGAGTACTAATTGGACACTAGGTGACTCTGAGTATAGGGCTTTTGAGCCTAAGTTCAAATTATCCAAATTAGTTTACCAGCTGTGTGATTCTAGGTGAGTCTGTTAGCTTCTGTCTGCCATGGTCTCCTCACCTGTAGAATGGGGATAATAACACCTACATTACAGGGCTGTTTTGAAGATGAAAGGACATTTTATATATATATATGTATATATATAGCACCTTTTGAACTTTAAAGCTATATATATAAAAATATAAAAAGCACCTTTTGAACTTTAAAGTTTTACCACTTTAAAGTGAGATGGAACTTTTGAGACTGTTGATCACCTTCTTTGATGGTCTTCTTTCTAGGTGAACAATCTCTTCTGATTCCTGTCCTATTTATACCCATCAGATTTCTCCTCAGTCTCCTTTGATGGATCTTCATTTAGATCTCATCCACTTAGCATAGATGACACACAGGGCTCTGTCCTGGACCCTCTTTTCTTCTCCCTCAGTGTCACTTTACTTGGCAATGTAACAAGCTTCCAGGGATTTAACGAACTGGAGAGGAGGGAAGACAGACTAATAGGGAGTGGGGTTTTCTAAGCAGCCTACTTGGCATGCAGGTCAGCAAGGGCATTAACCCAGTCATGGAGAGAATCTTCATGGGAGTGTCCTGGCATTTTAACAATCACTGCTGCTAGCAACAAAAGGGAGTCAAGCAATCTCTAGATATGTCGGACTGCCAGAAGACATCAGGAACTCTGTATATTTCCATAACACCCTGAAATTCCCAACATACACCTGCTATCCAAGTAAAGATATTCAGTAGTTTTCCTTTTGTTAATTCACAAGCTTAAGTCAGGGCTTCAAATTCAACCTGTTGTGCTGAAGAGCCAAAGGAAGGGGTCAGTGACCTCTTCTGTGTCGGTGATAGCATACCCAGCGTCATTTGAGACAGGAACCATCAATGTACCAGGAATAATCCAGGCTTTCTATCTCAGTTTTGGATAGTAGAGTTCTCTAATCCTTCAAGACAGAGACTATTGGCTAATATCAGATGTCCTAAAAACTTAAAGCCTGAGAACAGGATACTTTATGGCATGGGGTAAGAAAAATGGAGTATGCTTTTGAAAATTAGAGATCCAGGGAGAGGGTGGAGCCTATAGGAAACTTAATGCCAGCAATGTCTGCTTTTAAAATTTGTGAAAAGTAGGAGGGATTCTCAGAAGCAGAACAGTCCAAGTGTACTGCAGGCCTTCCCAGGTAAAGGTAAAGGTAAAGTAAAAAAGTAAAAACTGGCAATTCACATCAAAGGACCCACTGAAAAAGACACTAGAGAAATCAAAGGTGAAAATAGTGCAATCGTGGGTAATTATATTCAAGAGAGTATAGGCATTAGGGACCACAGATGTTCTAGGAATCACAGGAACATTCACTGCCCAGGTCTTGGACAAGCAGTCACATGAGCTCACAAAGAGGAAGGATCAGAACCTAGTGCAGGGAACTAAAAGATCAGAGGACCTTAATAAGAAGCCTAATGCTCCTTCCTAATTGCCTCTGGAAAGGGGATAGAGTGAGATACAAGGAAGAGTTTTAGAGGGATCCAACTGAATCTGGATTGGAGAGGCACTAAAAACCTTTCCAACTTCAGAAGAGTTAAACACCCAGGGGGAGGATAGGAGGATGGGACTTCTTCCAGGGGTGGGGAAGAGCAAATTAAGAGAGGAGTTGTCAGGATATGGGGAAAGGTAGAGAGCTTTTCAGAAAGAGGGAGAGCTGGGTATCATTATGGGGAGAGAATTAGAGTTCTATATATGCGGTGAAAGTTGCAGCCTAGATGGTGGGGAGGCACATCTTTTTACATTTAAATTAGAAATTAATTGTAACAGTAATCATATCTTTCAGCAAAAAAAAAAAAAAATAGATAATACCTCATTAAGGTTGGCTCTGATAATTCACACTTTTTGCCTAAAAACACCATTAATAGTTAGGACAACATTTAAAAGGTAGATGAATGCTATGGAAGTTTGTAATCCTGGCAATGAAATAGAATATTAATAGAAAAAGGTTAAAAAAGCATAAATGTTTTAACAAAAACCAGATAAGTAAAACAAATTCCAGTTGAATATCCTATTTTGAAGTAAAACTTAAGATCAATTAAGAGTTATTAAACATACAGGGCCATCATAATATTTGAATTGCTAGGGGTATGAAAACTTGAAATACCTGTGAAGGTTGAAGAAAGAAAACAGTAAAAGTTTAACAGTTGTTTTTAACTGTCATGGGGCGCAGAGCACCCCAGAATTTCTCTGGGGCACACCGAGGAATCTTCTCCTTGAGAAACTAAACCAGAGGACAGATAAGGCCTAGAGGAACCAAATCAGACTGAGCTAGCTTGGGATTCCTACCCTTCATTCCGGTCTCCCTTATCCTGGGGAGATAAGTTTGGTCATGGGGCGCAGAGCACCCCAGAATTTCTCTGGGGCACACCGAGGAATCTTCTCCTTGAGAAACTAAACCAGAGGACAGATAAGGCCTAGAGGAACCAAATCAGACTGAGCTAGCTTGGGATTCCTACCCTTCATTCCGGTCTCCCTTATCCTGGGGAGATAAGTTTGGGTGTGGCTTCGGCCTTTGTGTTCTGAAGAGGGATCCGTAGCCACCCCTCACCCAATTCCTCTAGTCACTACCAGTGGGGGATGGTCCTCCACTGCTCACCCAATTCCCCAGCTACCACCAGTGGGGGATGGTCCTCTCTCACTAAAGGAACTTTCCACAGGCAGATGGTCCACCCCCATCAGTCATCTATAAAAGTACCTTCCGGTCTCCTGTTCGAGGAGATTTGGTACCTCTGAGCCATGTGCTTTATGCCAAATCTCCCCATGGAAAGTCTAAGGATTTCTTTCATGGTTTCCCTCCCCCCACCCTTCCCTTCCCTTGCTCCTAAATAAACTATCACCTTGTTCTAACTAAGTTTTGTGTGCAAGAGGGTGTAATTCTTTAAAGAGGAATTCCCAAGAACCCCAACCCCAACCCGTACCCCATTTTCCACTATATCATAACTATCATACCATTATTAATGTGTGAATTATTTCAGTAGTAACTTCTTTTTTTTTTTTTTTTTGATGGGGCAGTGAGGGTTAAGTGACTTGCCCAGGGTCACACAGTTAGTAAGTGTCAAGTCAAGTATCTGAGGTCGGATTTGAACTCAGGTCCTCCTGAGTCCAGTCCCGGTGCTTTATCCACTGTACCACATAGCTGCCTCAATAGTAACTTCTTAACAGTTATTGAGAAAAGCTATGAAACAGCACCACTGCTAAATGGAACAAGTTTCTCTGGCATATTAGGGAAACCCCAGTTTTCAGAATTTTAAAATGTGTTCTTATTTTTTCCAGGGTCAAGCATTCATTATACCTAGATAGGGAGTATCCCAGAGGGAGAACTTGAACCCAAACTTTGAGATCACTTTGTGATTTCACAGTAATACTGCATTTCTAAACAGTTTCAAGTATGACATTCTTCTAACAGTTGCACTTATAACAATTTATAAGCCCAAAAGAATACTCTATAATTATCACATATCCATATTACAGATTGACAAACTAATTTGCTTTAAGATCATGCAATTAAATTTCCAAATCCAATTTTTTAAAACACTTTGTCTTAATGCAAATCTCAAAATAAACCAACTTTAAGACCCCACACATCTTATTAGAAGACATATTTCACTTAAAATAAGATGAATAAATTCAATTACAACTGGAACTATTCCCAAATAGTAAAATTCTCAATTTATCTGAAGCCTATCTATTAGCATTTCAATATCAGACCATTATTATCGATAATACTTTAATACTGTAATATGGATATTTATCCATAAATGGATAAATAACTCATTTTTACATGGTGATAAACTCTGGTGACTGAGAAGCCTCGTAGTTCCCAAAATTTAAATAGAACCTGATTAAACTTGATTTGGGAGTTCATAAAACCTGGATTTAAACTAATATTGGAGATCAATTCTCAACTAAAGTTTTAACACATTTCTTAAAAATGGGTAAAAATAAAATCAAGCTATAGTCACTCTCTATCCGCCTCTCTGTGTAAATTACCTTTCTGACAATTCTACTTTGAGTGGCAGAGAGAGTGCAAGATAAAGAGCTTAGCTTGAATAGCAAGGGATACACACATACACATATAGAACATTTTAACACAAATAGCATTCTACAAGGACAGACACAAACACAATATTTTTTTCTTTCTTTTTTTTTTTTTTGCGGGGCAATGAGGGTTAAGTGACTTGCCCAGAGTCACACAGCTAGTGTCAAGTGTCTGAGGCCGAATTTGAACTCAGGTACTCCTGAATCCAGGGCCTGTGCTTTATCCACTGCTGCCCCCACAAAAACAATATTGGTAAAGATTCTTAAGATAATTTAGCATGCACAAATTAAGTCCTCCTCAATCCTCTGAGAACAGCAAAATTTACTGAGAACTGATTTCCCCACCCAGTTGCCTCTTTCCCAGGCAAATGAATTGCCTGGGGCTGACTGTCTTTGTCATTTCCAGACTCTTGATGGATTTATGGACCTTCCCCCAAGCAACTTATCCCCTCCCAATGTTCCCCACCTTACTCCCAGGACTTTATGTTATTTTGTAAAAAGGGTCCACCTGCATTAAGTAGTTTCTATTCAGAGTCAGTAACGCCTATACCTAACTTAGGAGCAGTTCTATTATTTCTTTTGTCAAAGGTTCATTTACATTAAGTAGCTTTATGTCACTCTGGAGCAATCTTTTGGTTCCCTTTTTGTTCTGTTACCCCATTAAAAACCCGGTTCTCAGTTCCCATCTTTGGGTATTCCTAGCTTCCGAGCTTTGTGATACCACAAGCTATAGTTCCTCTGCCCCGATTAAAGACCTTATTTCTCCTCTATTGTTTCCTTAATTTCCAGGTTAATACCTCAAAGACCTATTAATTTGAGCCAGATTAATTGGTATCTTTTTTCCTTAAAAAATTAGACCTTTTTCTGAGGGACAAAATGTCCTATCAAAAATCCTATTTTCCTCTCCCTCTTTTTTTTTTTTAAAGGGAGGAGGGTTCAGATTCAGATCATCACTTAATTGCTTCAAAATGCCATTGAAAAAGGAGAAAGAAAAAAGCAAAGTCCTATTCAGGGCTGTTAGCTTTTGGACTGGCAGAATCAAAACTAAACTCAAAAAGGAGCGACCCCCACTGTGGCCATCGGTGTTGTGGGTCAGACTTGAATTCTGCTAGTACTTGCAATCATGTGGTACATGATTTGAAAACAAGACCTAGCAGCCGTCCTTTCCGGGACCTGTCGGAGTGGCCACACATGGTCCATAAAAACCTGCAGCCATCCCCTTTTGGGGGACCCGTCAGAACGGACCCATTACAAAAATCAGCCATAGACATAACCAGACCCCCGACCAAAGAGCTTTTTAGGAACTCAAGTGAAAAGGACATAAGTTCTGAATTTGAGAGACCCTTACCCAGGCCAGGCCTCCAAATTTGAGTCCAGATTGGAACACAAAAGATTCCTGCCGGCGCCGAGCATCCGGAGGTCAAAAACGGTGGCTGGCTGGACACGGAGTCTTCAAATCCTGGAAAGAGCCCCCATATGTTAACCTGGAAATTAAGGAAACAATCAATATAGGAGAAATAAGGTCTTTAATCGGGGCAGAGGAACTTTAGCTCATGGTATCGCAAAGCCCGGAATCAGGAATACCCAAAGATGGGAACAGAGGACAGGGTATGGGGGTAACAGAATAGAAGGGAACCAAAAAATTGCTCCAGAGTGACCTACAACTACTTAATGTAAATGAACTTTTAACAAAAGAAACAATAGAACTGCTCCCAAATTAAGGATAGGAGTTACTAGTCTTTTTTTTTTTTTTTGGTAGGGCAATGGGGGTTAAGTGATTTGCCCAGGGTCACACAGCTAGTAAGAGTTAAGTGTCTGAGGCTAGATTTGAACTCAGGTACTCCTGAATCCAGGGCCAGTGCTCTATCCACTGCACCATCTAGCTGCCCCAGAGCTACTAACTCCTTTTTTTTTAGTGAGGCAATTGGGGTTAAGTGACTTGCCCAAGGTCACACAGCTAGTAAGTGTTAAGTGTCTGAGGTCGGATTTGAACTCAGGTACTCCTGACTCCAGGGCTGGGGCTCTATCCACTGCACCACCTAGCTGCCCCGCTACTAACTCTAAATAGACACTACTTAATGTAGGTGGACCCTTTTTACATAATAACTTAAAGTCCAGGGAGTAAGGTGGGGAAGCATTGGGAGCAGATAAATTGCTTGGGGGAAGGTCCATAAGTCCATCTAGAGTCTGGAAATGACAAAGATTGGTTAGCCCCAGGCAATTCATTTGTCTGGGGAAAAAGGGGCTGGGTGGGGAATCAGTTCTCAGTAAATTTTGTAGTTCTCAAGGGGCAGCTAGGTGGCATACTGGAGAGAGCACCAATCCTGGATTCAGGGACATGAGTTTAAATCCAGCCTCAGACACTCGACACTTATTAGCTGTGTGACCCTGTGCAAGTCACTTAACCCCAACTGCCTTGCCAAAAAAAAAAAATGTTAGGAAGAGTCAATGCAAAGAATAGGATAGTAAATCAATAAGAGAAGTACAAAAGGATTATCTAGCTGCAGTGAGGGCCCAGATGAGGTTGTGTAACATAAATTTATAGCGAACCCATTCAGAATGGTTTTATGATTTTTTTCAACCTTCATTTTAGCAGCAGAGATTTAGGAGTAAAGGTGGCAGGTGAGAGTGAACCAAGACTGTGGCTTGGCAGGGCACAATTGATGATATGACGAAGAAAAAAAGGACTCAAGAGAAAAGGACAGTTGGTTTGCCAAGTGGAAAAAATGGGGAAAAGAGTAAGGAGTGCCTAATATAGCCACAGTAAAGGCCTAGGAGAGAACTTAAGGGCCAAGGGATTGGATGTCATTTATGGACAAAGAGTAAGGTTTCTTAAAATGAAGGAGAGGGCATTTAAAAGAATTGTAGACAATATAAAATACTTAGGATTCCACCTGCCAAGACAAACTGAGGAACTGTATGACCAAAATTATAAAACATTTTTCACAGAAATAAAGTCAGATCTAAACAATTGGAAAGATTTTAATTGCTCATGGGTAGGCCTAGCCAATGTTATACAAATGACAATCCCACCTAAGCTAATTTATTTAGTGCTATACTGTGAGGGAAAAATCCATCCTCTTCTCAATAATTCGCAGGAACTCAGCAGCGAAGTGACAAAGGCTTTATTTTCTTCTCATAAGAAGGAGGCACCCTAGTGTGCAGCTAGTGGGTGCCCAGAAAGGGGGCTCGAAGGCCCTGTTTTATACCCTAGTCCCTAACTCGAATGGACCCTCTCCTTTTTCATCACTGGTGGGGTTACAATCTACTCCCCAAAACTAGCTAATCGGAATGCAGTATTCCCACCCCTCTTCCTTGTATGGGCATAACTCAGGAGTGGACCTTATACTTCCTTATATGGACACAATTCTGGAGAGGACCTTATTGAGAACAGGGCTCCTTGAACCACGTGACCTTGCTAACCTGAGGGGGAGGAAGGGATCTGAGACCTTTGCCCTACAAACAGGTCAGAGGGAGCATGACTGACTGTTATATCCACATTGAGAGGAGACAACTACCCATTTCTCACATATACCAATCAAACTATCAAAAACTATTTTATAGATCTAGAAAAAAAATAACAAAATTCATCTGGAAAAACAAAAGCTCAAGGATATCATGGGATTCAATGAAAAAATATGAAAGAAGGTGGTCTAGCAGTACCAGATCTCAAACTGTATTATAAATCAGTAATTATCAAAATAATCTGATACTAGCTAAGAAATAGAGAGGCAGATCAGTGAAATAGAATAGATACAAATTACACTATAGTAAATGACTGTAGAAATCTGTTATATAATAAATCCAAGCTTTTGGAATGAAAACTCATTATTTCACAAAAACTGGAAAACAATATGGCAGAATCTAGGTATAGACCAACATATCACAGCATATACTAAAATAAGGTCAAAATGGGTACATGATTTACACATAAAGGATGATACCGTAAGCAAATTAAGAGAGTATGGAATCATTTATATCTCAGATTTATGGGCAGAGGAAGAATTTAGGACCAAAGAAGATAAAGAGAGCAAAACAAAAATGAGAAACAATCCAAAGTTCCCCCCAACTCCCCCTCCAAAAAAACCTCCAACAATAACCAACCAAAAAACAATTAACTAGAAGGAGAGGTAGAAACCCAATAAATTATATTTGGATAAGGGGATTTCAGAATTCACAAATATGTGGGTGGTACATGATCAAAAGTATGACAGTCTTGGGGTATGGCTGAAGTGGAGTGGAACAGTAGGTAATGAGTTATCAGTAGAGGAACTGACTAATTAAGGTCCCCTGAGAGAGAGTCTCTATGAGAAACATGTTGGCTTTGAGTTGAAGATCCCGAGGATGAGGGCAAAAATTGAGCAGGAGAGAAAAATGTATGAGAGGAAGTGAATTGTAAGTTTGTAGACAGTAGTAATCAAGATTGTGATTTGGGTAGATGTGAACCAGTATTCTATGTATACATGTCCACATATGTATGGACCTCAAATGAGGAGTGGTTACTAAGTGATGAAGTTGAGGGAGAAACTGCAAGTAGCAGGGGAAGTAAGGAATATTAATGGCTATTAATGGTTAATGGTCTCTGGTTACTGTCTGAGGATGGTGAGGGTTGATAGGGACAAACCCTCTTGGTTACTGTAAGAATACTAACCTTAGTTTCTCTGTTAACTCTTTTAGGTACTATTGATAGGTTATGTGTTAACCCTTTTAGCCCTCTTCATCATGCAAACAGTATTGCAAAGGGTGGACAGGGATGCTGTATTATAATGGTTGAGCTAAGTTTCAGTAATACTTACATAATGGAAAAAGTGAGAGAGGAAAAGCTTTAGGATGAAGGGAAGTTTGTCGTCTATGGAACAGGCATTCAGAAGGGCATGATGGAAGGATGGGTGATGATCACTTGAAAATTTGAGATGGTAGGGTTAAACAATATAGGGAAAAGGAAATGGGTGCTGAAGGACTGAAAGGCATGGGTGAGTGATGACTTCCAGGGGCTCAAAATTACTGTGATATGTTGAGTATGACAAGATGTAAATATGTTATTTTTTGAGTGGAAGTCAATATACACAGCATGAGATAGAAGTCCCAGGGTTAGATGGGAGGTCCCAGTCTACTTCTTCTCCCTCCAAAAGCTGAAAAAGAAGCAGGAGACTTTGCAGCAGAAGATGTAAATCAAAATTTTTACGTTTGATATTCAAAGATGGAGGTCAGAGGGAAGGCCACTGCTTCTTCAGAGGTGGGAGAATAGGTTGGAAGGCACAGCAGGAACTGGAAGCTTCCTTTTGCTGGAGTGCTAACATGGGCTCCATAAAGACTATTTTAATCTGTCAGTTACACAACAGCTAGCCAATCACAAAGGCTTGTAAAGCCCCAAACTTCTTGACATACCAGGGATCCTCTGTGAGTAAATTGTAGCTGAATTTGGAGAGGCCTGTAGCTGCTAGAAACCATGGAATCAGCCTTGACCAGCTGAAGGGCTGCTGTAGACTCCAGATATCATTCAGGACTTTCCAAACATCCTACTCCCGATCTTATTATGTCTTCTCCCCATAACCCCTGATTCCTGTTCAAAAGTCTCTAGAAAGCATAAATATCTCATACCTTTCCTTTTCTCTTTTGAGTAGCTGTGGTCCATCTCTGTCTCTGTCTCTGTCTCTGAATCTCTCTCCCCTCCCTTGTAAGCTCTCTCTTCCAGCTTTTTCTTCCTAGACAATAAACAGTCCCCCCCTCCCCCAATGAGGGTTAAGTGACTTGCCCAGGGTCACACAGCTAATGAGTGTCAAGTGTCTGAGCTCTAATTTAACTCAGGTCCTCCTGAATCCAGAGCTGGAGCTTTATTCAAGGCACCACCTAGGTGCCCCTCAGATGCACATTTTAAACTTAGTTTGTAGACATATCCTAGATAAAGTCCTGTTAAGAGAAACATTTAAATGGAAATTGCCCTCTCTATAATAGGATAAAGGACAATAAAAGTTTCTCTTTCTCTCCTCTCTCCCACCTTGCTTTCTGACTGTGTGGCTCACGGGGAAAGGAGAGAGGCAGAGGAGGAAAACCTGTAAAGGAAGACGACTTGGGATATCTTTGTCAGACTGGCATATGCAAGGAATGAAACAGATGCAGTTTTGAAAGGGTAATAATTGGGGCAGCTAGATGGCACAGTGGTTAAAGCACTGGCCCTGGATTCAGGAGTACCTGAGTTCAAATCCAGCCTCAGACACTTAACACTTACTAGCTGTGTGACCCTGGGCTAGTCACTTAACCCCCATTGCCCCGCAAATAAAAAAAAAAAAAAGAAAGGGTAATAATTCCTTAGGCTGTGTGTGTATTTGAGTATGAGACAGCATGGCCCCTCTGTAGACACCTAGCAAGGCAGGCAAGAAGGAATTTTTGATATTGGGGTCACTAGGGGCAGCTAGGTGGCACAGTGGATAGAGCACTGACCCTGGAGTCAGAAGGACCTGAGTTCAAATCTGGCCTCAGACACTTAACATTTACTAGCTATGTGACCCTGGGCAAGTCACTCAAACCCAATTGCCTTACCAAAAACAAACAAACAGATATTGGGGTCACTGTCTCACAGTTATTGGTCTGTTTGTGATTCCTGTGTCTGTGTTCATGTGTCTCTCAGAGTCTGTAATTGTGCTCATGGAGCATAGAAAGAAAAAAAAAACTTTGCTGGCAAAGCTAACTCTGTGTGTCTTGTTAATTCATATGAACTTTGGTTAGCTTTCAGAAAGATTCTCTTCCTTCACATTTCTGAACTGTGGCTGAGTTCTTTCCGCCTAATCCTCCAACCTCTGGAATGACTGTTTTACTGTTTTACAGGTAGAGAAGAAGTCATTTCATTGATTATAGTGAAACAGGTTTTCGGGCTATGACAATGAAAGTTTTGAGGCTTGCACTTTAGAGTAGGACTGGCCCTTAACCCTTTCCTGGCTCGTGAGAAGGAGGAAAGTATTGAATGTACCAGGAAACAATTAAAAGTCACATAAGGATGATTTGCATGTTTTCTCTCTTGCAAGCTCTTTTCAGACAATAAACACTTGTAATCTGTGATTGGACTTTTTTTCAATTAAGGTTCGTTCCTATTTGGGTCTCAGGATCTTTTGTTGAGAGTATCATAATAAAAGCAATGGATTGGCTTTCTAAGGACCAAGGTTCCTTAAACTATTTATGCTGTGATAGTGTGGGTTTGTAGAAAACTTGCTTTTCAACTCTAGCTAAGCCACTCCCTCTCTACCTAAAAGTCCTTGGTCAAGTCACTTAACCTCTTTGAGTCTCAATATTCTCCTGTTTTATGTGAGGGAGTTGGACTAGGTGACGTCAGTGTTCACTACCAACTTAACATCTCCCTTCAGAAGATCTATGAATAAGTAAATACATTCAATTCAAATAGCATTATCAACCACTTTTTATTATGCAATAGGCTAGGAACTAGGGTTACCAATTTTTGTTTATCTTAAAAATATTTTATTATTTTCCTGTTATGTGTAGTTTTCAACATTTGTTTTTATAAGATTTTGAGTTCCAAATTTTTCTCCCTCCCCCCTCCCCAAGACAGAAAACATTTTGACATAAGTTATATACATACAATCACATTAAACATATTTCTGCATTAGTCATGTTATGAAAGATGATTTGGAACAAAAGGGAAAAACCTCAAAAAAGGAAAAAAAAAACAGTATAAACAGTATGGTTCAATCTGCATTCACATTCCCGTTCTTTTTTTCTGGTTGTGGAGAGCATTTTCCATCATGTGTCCTTTGGATTGTCTTCAATCACTGTATTGCTGAGAAGAGCTAAGAGCTGATCATAGCACAATGTTGCTGTTATTGTGTACAATGCTCTCCTGGTTTTGCTCATTTCACTCAGCATCAGTCCACTTAGAAATCTGCCTGCTCATCATTTCTTATAGCACAGTAGTATTCCATTACATTCATATACCACAACTTGGTCAATCATTCCACAGTTGATAGGTATTCCCTTTCTTTCTTTCTTTCTTTCTTTCTTTCTTTCTTTCTTTCTTTCTTTCTTTCTTTCTTTCTTTCTTTCTTTCTTTCTTTCTTTCTTTCTTTCTTTCTTTCTTTCTTTCTTTCTTTCTTTCTTTCTTTCTTTCTTTCTTTCTTTCTTTCTTTCTTTCTTTCTTTCTTTCTTTCTTTCTTTCTTTCTTTCTTTCTTTCTTTCTTTCTTTCTTTCTTTCTTTCTTTCTTTCTTTCTTTCTTTCTTTCTTTCTTTCTTTCTTTCTTTCTTTCTTTCTTTCTTTCTTTCTTTCTTTCTTTCTTTCTTTCTTTCTTTCTTTCTTTCTTTCTTTCTTTCTTTCTTTCTTTCTTTCTTTCTTTCTTTCTTTCTTTCTTTCTTTCTTTCTTTCTTTCTTTCTTTCTTTCTTTCTTTCTTTCTTTCTTTCTTTCTTTCTTTCTTTCTTTCTTTCTTTCTTTCTTTCTTTCTTTCTTTCTTTCTTTCTTTCTTTCTTTCTTTTCTTTCTTTCTTTCTTTCTTTCTTTCTTTCTTTCTTTCTTTCTTTCTTTCTTTCTTTCTTTCTTTCTTTCTTTCTTTCTTTCTTTCTTTCTTTCTTTCTTTCTTTCTTTCTTTCTTTCTTTCTTTCTTTCTTTCTTTCTTTCTTTCTTTCTTTCTTTCTTTCTTTCTTTCTTTCTTTCTTTCTTTCTTTCTTTCTTTCTTTTTTGTTTTTTTGCAGGCAATGAGGGTTAAGTGACTTGCCCAGGGTCACACAGCTAGTAAGTGTCAAGTGTCTGAGGCCGGATTTGAACTCAGGTACTCCTGAATCCAAGGCCGGTGCTTTAACCACTGCACCATCTAGCTGCCCTATTTCTAATCCTTTGCCACCATCAAGAGAGCTGCTATAAATATTTTACAAAAAATTATAAAAGGAAATAGCCTCTGCTGTCATATAGAAATATATGTACAAAGATAAGTATATATAAACTATACACAATAGAAATATGATTTACCTGGACTGTGGCTGAGAGGTAAGTCCAAATATTTAGTTAGTTAGTTTGTTTTTTGGTGAGGCAATTGGGGTTAAGTGACTTGCCCATGGTCACACATCTAGTAAGTGTTAAGTATCTGAGGCCGGATTTGAACTCAAATCCTCTTGACTCCAGGGCCAGTGTTCTATCCACTGTGTCACCTAGCTTCCCCAGGTCCAAATATTTAGGATAGGCAAGTTATTTTACCTCTCTAGAGTTCTGTTGTTATTTGTGAAATTGAGAACCCTTCTAGTTCTTATCTATCTATCTGTCTATCTATCATTTATTTATTTATTTACTTACTTTTTACTTACTCGCTTATTTATTTATTCATTTATCTATTCATTCATTCATTTGGAATTTTCCCCAAGTTACACATAAAAAAAATAAATTTTTTCACATTGATATTTTAAAACTTTGTGTTCCAAATTTTCTTCCTTCCTCCCTTCCTGCCCCAAGAAATCCAGAAATTCAATATAAGTTATACATGTACAGTCATGCAATACATTTTTACATTGGTCAGGTTATGAAAGAAAATAGACAAAATACTTTTAGAAAGAGGAACTAACAAAAATATGCTTCAATCTGTATTCAGATAACATCAATTCTTTCTCTGTAAATGGATTGAATTTTTCATAAGTCCTTCTGATAGCATCCTGCTCATCATTTTTTTCACAGTTACTATTGCTAACTGTATTACCCTCCATCCTATTCCTGTCCCTTGATATTTACTCTATTTTCTATCTTTTTTCACCCTATCTCTCTTCAAAAGTGTTTTACTTCTTACTGCCCCCTCCTCCAATCTGCCCTCTTTTCCTTCACCTCTTCACCCTCCTCTCCCTCCTCTCCCACTTTCCTACAGTGCAAGATGACCCTTCTAGTTCTAAATGAATGTGATATACAGAAATTGTGGAAGAGAGTGCCTGAATTTTATCTGAAGGATGAACAATATTCCTTGGTGTTTCTCAACTAGGGACAGATCAGGAGAGAGTAATCATTTGCCAGGACTTTCTTAGAAAGACAGAAGAAGGGCAGGAAGGGTCCTGAGAAGGAAGTAGTTGGGAAAGAGAAAATTAGAGTTCTTTTTTGAACATTATAAAATTATATCTTTCCATGTTCATAGTCAAGGAAAATCCCACTGTTAAGCTGGACTCATAATTCTGGAAATATTTCACATCAGGTTCAGAAGAAAGGTGGTGCTTGCCTGTGGCATAAAGATGGCAGCCACTGTGACTCTGTATAGCCATAAGCACAAAGAAGTCTTCAGGCTCAGCTGGTCCTTTGGAGATGCCAACACACCACTCAGTGTTGTCTGGCACCTCCACTGCCCAGTAGGATCTACTTGAAATGAAGGACTGAGTATCATGAACTTGGGCAAAATCAGGGAATCTCTCATTGTTTTTGGGCACTTCTTCCTGTGCACCTCCATATCTCATACTCTTCAGATCTTCAGAGATGATGAGATCTGGACTGGCTGTTTCACGATCCAGAGTGATGTCCACTATGGAGAGAAGATGTTTAGGTGCAATGAATGCTATTGTTAAATATTTGTTTTTATAAGGGATGGGGTCAGGTGTGCAAACCATGGAGTGACCATCAAGGTATGGCAGTGACATGTAAAAAAGTGACTGGATAGACTCAGGACAGCTCCATGATGAGAGGAGCAGAATGCTGTTTGTCAGGTAGATGGGATAGTATGTTTGGTTCTAATCTGGAAAATATTTTTTTTTTCTGCTCTGCTCTTTCTGAGTCTCTCACAACAAATGGTTATAGATACCAGGGTTTCATAGATCATAATTATGATTCTAGATATAAAAGTAGAGTTATGATATCCTAAATATTCTGGGTAATATTTGAAGGCTGCACAAGAGGGAGATGGATACTACTGCCTCTGAGCAACACCAGGGAAAACTGAAGGGGAGATTTCCTACAGCTCTCTTTTCTGTTTCTCTTTCACTTCTTTTTGTACTTCCCTCCATCCTTCTTCCCTATAGTCTCTCTTTATCTCTCTGTCTCCTCTATCTTTATCTCTGTTTCTGTCTCTTTGTCTGTTTCTATATCTCTTGCTACATATTTCTCTGGTATGTCAATGTTTCTCCCTCTTTTATTCCTTTGAATTACTCTCTATCTATGGAAAGTCTTTCATTTAATTTCTTTCTTCTACTTCAGTCTGGACAATAAGGATGTGACAGTGCTACTCTACACTATATTTCTTAACAACATTATTCATTCTCAGGAATTTGCCTTTTATGCTGGTGGTCCCCCAAATATTTTTCTAATGCAATCTCTCTGCTGAGATCTAGATCTGACTACTCAGCTCCTTCCAGGACAAATCTTCCCATGGGGGTCATTGGCACCTCAGCCATAATTTTCCTAAACAGTTTATCCTCTTCCCCCTAAACTTGAGTTGTCATCATTTGAACATGGTTGGCAGGGACTAAGTTGTGTATTTTGGCGAAGAGAATACTTGAGAGGTCAAATGGCAGCTATTTACAAGTACTTGAAAGATTTTGATGTGAAAGAAACCTCATATTTCTCTGCTGGGTCTCTGATGATCAAGGAGAATTGGTTATCAATTGTAAAAAAACAAATTTAGCCTTGATGTGAAAAAAGCCTCCTTGGTAATAAAGACCAAGGGGAAAAAATAGAATAAGTTGTATTTGGATTCATCAGGCTCGTCTTCACTGGATGACTTCAAGCAAAATTTGGACTACTACTTAAATATTTTTCAGAGATAATCATTGTGCAGGCAAAGGTGGATTAGATAGCCACAGAGGTAGGTTCTTTCCAACCCCCAAATTTTGAGTTTCTTCAAAATCCAAATGGCTTCTGGCCCAAAGGAAAATTAGATGAGATAAGTTGGAGATGTGTTGCCATTCATTATGATCTTTTCACTCACCTTTAAATTTTAAAAGCATTTCCATAATTCCAGGGATGGGTCGAACAATTGTGTTTATGTGAAACATATCTATTTCCTTGTGGATCACAGATTCATTCCTGTAGAAAACAAACACCTTGTTTAGATCCCCAGTTATTAGAATTTTGACAGTCTTCATTCCTTCAGTAAGTCAAGGTCCAATTGCACAAATTTGTTTAGAGCTTTTCAAATGAAGTAAAACTAGAAACCTACCTGTTTAACACACCTCTAACAACCTGAGAAGAAAAAAAAATGAGATAGAGTTAGCGTAATGGTGTATTTGAGATATGAAAATGAGACTTTTCATTGCCTCAATGAAATTCAGAGTAGGAAGGATCTTGGAGCTTCTAGGTCTGCAACATGCCTCCCATATAATCCCTTCTGTCCTCTCACACAGCTGCTACATTGACTCAGGGCCTCTTCAGCTCTTGCCTAGAGTGTTACCATGACCCTTTCATTTGTCATAATTTCCATATTCTCTCCCCTCTCCAGTACAAGCTCTCCCCAGCTACAGAAATAAGTTAATTGGAATGAACCTCAAAGGAGAGGTTACTGAGCACCATGGACAGAGGGAGATCCATGCAGTGGCAATGGGGAGCAAAAGATATTTTGTTCTATGTAACCAACTTATGAAAGGAGGGGCAAGGGTGACAGAGCAAGGGAACATGTCACCAGGACTGGAAAGAATAACTCAGTGGCAGGTGGAGAGATCCAGGTCTCAGAAAGAACATGTTAAAAAGAGAAATGTAAGGAAAAAAGCTTAAGATGATTGGGAAATCTTATATACTTTATATGTTTGCAAATAATTCATGTATGTATGATCTATTTTCAATGAAGGTGCTAAGTATTTTGTATTGTAATCTATCAGCATACAACTATTGGTTAAGATTCTATTGTGCAGGAAAAAAAGAAAAAAATGTAAAATAAGTGAAAAGTAATCTATTCAATTGCCCTACTTAAAAAAAAAAAGTGTAAGGGCTTTCTGAACTTCTAGAATAGTTCCTTATGAGTTTGGGGATCAGAGTTGGAGATGGAAGAGACCCTGGCAGAATGAAGCATCTTTCATGGTAAATGAATAAATTTTTAACTTCATGATTTCTGAAAAATGGATGGCATACTGGTAAGCTCTTGGCTTTACTTTATCATTGTTTGTTTTTTTTTCCATAGTCTTACCTGGAGCAAATTCACATCTGGTTTCCTACACACTTCCACTGACTCTTTGATCCTCTTCCTTAATTCTTGACTCTGATGGGACAGTTCCTTTATTGTCCTCTTCAGGCCTTTCAAATTGGCCCTTCCCTGCCTTTGCACAATTGATAGATACTTATGTTTCTCCTCATCCAAGAGCCTTTGTACTTTCTGGAATTCAGAAGTAATAGTTTGCTTTTGAATCTTCACTTCCTCCTGGAATGAAACAGATGAGACGAATAAAATACAGACAATGACATAACACTAAATATCAATGGGTGAGTGACAAGCTTTTAGCTCACAATTTGCATTCTGATTTTGCTGATTTCTGTGGCCATGGTTGACCATGGACAGTGAGAGTACTCTCTGCACTTTTCCCATTGCACTGTGCTTTGTGTTCCAAGCACAGTCTTCTATTCTATTCCTTGAAAGCACCAAATCCTTTCTATAGTGTAACATGTAATTGATTTTGGAATCTGAAGACCTGGTAATGAATACCCCTTGTGCCACTTACCAGCCATGGGTCATTTGGGCAAAACAGGTATGTACACTGACCCTCAGTATCCTCTTTTGTAAAATTCAGTGGAAGGCAGTGTTCCCTCCCTATCTGGCAGGGGTTGTTGGAGGGAATAGAGCAGAAAATGTGTGCTGATTTCTGAGAGATCAAGAAATAAATACTTGCCTCCAATAATGCCACTTTCCTCTTCTCATTAGATATCTGTTTCAAAACATCTTCAGTTTTCCTCCAAAAATCTGTCACATTTTCTTGGATTTTCTCCTATAATATATATTTTTAAAAAAACATGAATTTTTTCATCTGTGAGGCTTTTCAATTTTCCATATTCAAACTATTTATGTGTGAAGTAGAGAGCTAATTAGTAATAACTTTATAATGCTCTTAGCTTGAAAGCTTCAGATAAAGATAAAACAAGGAGTTTTATGCCTGTGGTATGATGTCCCAATTATTTTTATTTTTGAAGCAATTGAGATTAATTGACTTGCTCAGGGTCACACAGCTAGGGTCTGAGGTGAGATTTGAACTTGAATCCTCCTACTCCAGGGCCAGTACTTGATCTACTCTCTCTTCCTAGTGGCCCAACAGGATCAAGCACAGTGCAATTCAACAACAACATTGTGAGCACTTAGAGCATGGTGGTCAGCACCTGGTGACACCACATCTGTTTCTAGGATGATCTTTGCAGAGTGCAGTGGAAATTCAAAATGTCCTCATGGATGGAGTGACGAATGCATTACTGTTAAGGGTTAAAATTCTAGCTAAACTGTCTAAAATATCTAATGAGTGGTCGCCAATAAATTATAAGCTTTAGCAAGAGTTAGACTTTTAAGCATTTATTAAGGAGAATAAGAATTTGGTAAAGAGAGAGAAAAAGGCCTAGATTCCTATCTATTAAAGGGAGAGCACATTTCTAGCTCCCTTCTCCGCCAGAGTCCAGAGGAAAGAGCCTGAGACCGAGCGCCCGTCTCTTCCTTCCTCCTCCCACTAGTCCGCGTCACTTCCTGATACCAAAGACAAGACTCCTGGTCTTGCCCTCAAAGACCTTCGCTTCATGGGCAGAACTCTTCTACAGTTAGTATCCAGCAGGTGGCGTTATTCCAATCGTTACAGTCCCCCCTGTTGTTCCTCAAGAAACAAAATGTTTCCTTGACGGAACAGTAAAAACAATATAATAACTATTGCTAACTAATAATATGTGAACAACAATATAGAAAAGGAAGAGAGGAAAGTTTTGTCCAGAGGGGCGATTTTTTTTTTGTCCTCATGAACCAACGCTTTGACATTAGTCTTGCAAAGGGAGGGCCTCTGCAGAGAATACATGTTACAGATGGTGTATATTATAACAGAAAGAGAAAAAAAACAACAAAAACAACAAATCAAAACTGTTCATTTAAAGTCTCTGAAAGTCTTTTCTCAGATGTCCTCTAGGTGTAGTCATAGAATCGAAGTCTTTTCAGGGGTTGATGTGTGGATGCTGGTAATCAGCCAGGAAAATTTCCTACAAAATTGAGCTTAACACAACTTTAAAATAGCTTTGTCAATAATCAAATCAAACAATGAAATTTCTCAAAAACATGTCTAAGGGAATTCAGAATCTTAGTTGTTACACATGAAACATATAATAAAACAAAAATTGAAACATTCTTTAAAATTATAATATTACTATAGTCCCCCCTTATGGAGGGTAATTGAGAAGACAATTGCTGTGATATTAATTTTTTTAAATAATTTTTATCTTTGTTTCATCACTTTTTGCATCATCTGCCTAATTATCCTCATGCCATTATGAGAAATTAAAAAATCTAATATAATTGGTAACAGGTGTCAAGGCCAAATTCAACACTGTATTTATCATGACACCTGAGATAATTATGGGGGTTACCATAAAAGAACAGAGAAATGATGGGATATGAGCATTCCCACACTTGAGCAATATGTACTGCCCATACAGTATGCCAGGCTTAAAATAGGTGGATGGAATATATGTCCATGCCACCGAACATATTGGAAGAAACTGAGTCAGACTTAATCAGATGCATGGGATTGAGATGTCCATGGCATCAGGCATATAGGAGGGAGCATAGAAGCCAGGTGTAGAAGTGAGATGGGTGGGATGAATACTTCCAGCCATCTGTACAATATTGTGGGGAAAAAGAGAATAAAATATTAAACCAAGAGAATCCAACCTCAACATTTGTCAAAAGCCGTTCCCTCGGCCATACCTTGACTTCATGCATGTCTCCCCTCATGTGACAGTTCAGTGTCTGCTCTTGCATGTATTCCTCTTGTGATTGGATGGCATCTTGGCCAACTGGCATCTGATAACTCAGAATAAAGGCAATTAATGTCTTAAATGATAAGTTCCCATAATCCAAGTCTCATATGGATTTAAAATTGAGGATAATAAATGATTGCAAAAAATGTGAATACATCTTGACTAAAAATATAATATATAATTATGCAACAATTTCAAATAATACCCTTTTTTTTTACTTAGTATACAATTACTTTTGTGAAAAATCAGAACATACTTAAATACAAGTTAAAGCACAACAGAATCTCAAAGAACTTTTTTTTTTTTGAAAAAAGAAAACTTTTACAAATGTTCCCCTCTTTTTTTTTTTTTTTTGGGAATATGCTTATCAAAAATAATACTTCTAGAATCAATTTACACTTGCCATGGCAACCAATTTGCCAGGGAAATGCTTTAAAGAGTTTGATCAAATAATCAGTTGAGGAAAAAAAAATAACAAAAACAAACAACTCAGAATATGGGAGCACAATACTCCTAGAATTAACATTGTATTATGAAATCAAAACCATGTTTCAAAATTAGATAGATGAATGAATAGAAGAAAATACACGTGGAATAATAAAAGACAATGAAATTCAAACTAGGGAAATCTAAATGAATATGAATTTAATATTAATAAGAGTACTATAAAATATAAACTTGATCACATGACTATAAAAAGCTTTTACAAATATTCTCCTTGTTTTAAAAACTAAGTATAAGACACAATCTCAAAAGCATGAAAATCTCTATGAAAATAAACCCATACCATTAATTTCAAAATGTATATATAATAGCATAGAAATCCTATGTAACCTCTGAACTGACATTAATACTCTGAGTGAATTCAGAACACTTTTGATTCCGATATCTAAAATCCCCAACACTCATATCAATACCTTGCTGCTTACTTCTACATTTCTCTAAAATATATACCCTTCCATGGCAAAAGAAGCAGAGTCTTGAATTATGTTGATGGTTGTCATTCTTATTCAGCTTAAGTTTTTCTTCTTTAACCCCTTTATATTGTCTGTCAGTCTTTTCACCATACAAATGCTTTATAAGATTACTAATTAAAGACAAAAGCAGGTTAGCAAAATTATGAACAAAACAAGCATATCTGGAATTTAAAGAGTTTTCTAAGATTGTCTCAAAAGCACAGCCAGGCCGGGAAGGGCTGAGCCTGAAGCTGCAAATGCAGGTAGAAAAAGTTGAGCATGCGCATCAGATCTCTGGACTTCCCGGGCAGGGGAAGCAATGGGCTTGGCCATAGGAGGAGTAGAGGGTGGGGTCTGGAGAGGAGGGGAGGGACCAGAGCAATTTGAATCAGACTTGATTTTGAACTCAGGCCTGGATTCCTCTTCCCCCACTTTGCCTCCAGGTGCTAGGGGATTAAAAGCTTCTAGAGGGTGGGTCATTGCCTCCAGGCATGCAAAATTAGAGCAACAATTAGTGTTGGAACTGGGAAAAGCAGCAGGAATCTCTTCAGGTTTCTCTGAAAAAGCATGGTTGGGAGAGGGAGAAATATTTCCTTGTGTGAGTAAGTTGCTGGCTCTTTTAACAAAAATAAAAATAAAAATAGAAAATCCAGAAAAACAAAGCATTAACATGATCTTATCTCCCATTTGTCTGGTTAAACAGACTAAAATCAAAAATAGGGTAATTAGGGAGTTTAAAAGGTCCATTCGAAAAAATTTAAAGGGAAAACACAGCCAGTACACCAGTACTTAGCAGTTTAAAGGGTAGGGGAAATTTCTTACCCAACCAGAAGATCAGAAGACTGAGGTTTACCTTTCCTCTTCGTGGTCAGCCATCTGTTAAGGGTTAAAATTCTAGCTAAACTGTCTAAAATATCTAATGAGTGGTCGCCAATAAATTATAAGCTTTAGCAAGAGTTAGACTTTTAAGCATTTATTAAGGAGAATAAGAATTTGGTAAAGAGAGAGAAAAAGGCCTAGATTCCTATCTATTAAAGGGAGAGCACATTTCTAGCTCCCTTCTCCGCCAGAGTCCAGAGGAAAGAGCCTGAGACCGAGCGCCCGTCTCTTCCTTCCTCCTCCCACTAGTCCGCGTCACTTCCTGATACCAAAGACAAGACTCCTGGTCTTGCCCTCAAAGACCTTCGCTTCATGGGCAGAACTCTTCTACAGTTAGTATCCAGCAGGTGGCGTTATTCCAATCGTTACATTACTTATCCTGAAGTTCTCAGCAGCCTCATCTATACAATGCAGTTGATGAGCCTTATGCTGCTGGGACTCAGAACAGGACAGGCAGATTGGGCTCTGCTCATCCTCACAGAACAGTGTCTTCATCTTCTGATGTATCTCACACTTCCCATGGCCTCCAGGGTTCTTGATAGTATGAGGTCTTAGGTTTTTGGCAATGGCTGCCAATTTCCCAAGTCTCCAATTGGTTTGGAGATTCCTCAGCTGGGATACAACCCTGCACTCTGGACAGGAGAAAGGGCTTGAGGCTTCCTGCCAGCTGCTGCTGAGGCAACTATGGCAAAAACTGTATCCACACTCAATGGACACTGGGTTTGTAAAGTAGTCTCTGCAGATGGGGCAAATGAGCTCTTCCTGAAGTTTTTGAATCAGCTCTGGAAAAGAGGCCATGTTTCTGAGGAAAGAGAATGGAAAGGTCAGTGACTGGTCTGGGTACAGAAACACCTTCAGTACTTGTGCACTTGAAATTGGTCACTTTTATCATCTGCTTTTCTTTTCAGAGTACCCACTATACAAAGAATAAGATCCTATATTTTACATTATGTAGCTGGAGAAACTGAGGTGAGAAAAGGTGAGTAATTTGATTCCTTTCTCATCTCTTAATCCTCTCCAGGTGAGGAACAAATAAATCTCCAACTGAAACACTCTTTTAAATGTGATTCGTAATCTTATTTTGATCAAATTTGCTGCCCTTCCCATCCTACTTGTGTTTATCATTTCAATTAAATCTTTTAAATAACTCTCTCAAAGAACTGTGGAAACTGAATGCAGACACAACCATACTTTTTTTCCTTTATGGTTTTCCCCTTTTTGGATTCTTCTTTCAAAGCATGAGGAATGTGCTGATATTTAACATGAATACACATGTATAACCTATCTCAGATTGTTTGGTGAGGGAGGAAGGGAAATTAGGAGAGGGAAAATTTGAAACTCAAAATATTGTAAGAATAAATGCTGAGGGGCAGCTAGATGGCGCAGTGGATAGAGCACTGGCCTTGGAGTCAGGAGTACCTGAGTTCAAATCCGGCCTCAGACACTTAACACTTACTAGCTGTGTGACCCTGGGCAAGTCATTTAACCCCAATTGCCTCACTTAAAAAAAAAAAAAGAATAAATGCTGAAAACTATCTTTACATGTAATTGCAAAAAATAAATTCTATTTAAAAAATAAAGAACTCTGCCTTTTTCTTACTCTTTCTCTGCCTGCAGATATTACATTTTATTGTTCCTTTTCCTTTTCACATCTCAATTATTTGGGAAAGGCTCCTCCCCTGCAAATCAAGTTTCTTCTTAGAATAACAACTGAACACCCAAGCAACAATTCTCCAAAAAACAAAAAACATATCAGCCTCATCTGAGAGTACCTCCAGTCATCCATTCACATAAAACCCCACATCCCCAAAGATATGAATGAAGATTTTTTAAAGTCAAATTTGGGGGCCACTATAGCCATAAATGAAGTTTTCTCTTATCCTTCTTTCAGAAAAATGGCTGTCCTCACTATGTATACTGGTTGTCTTGGTGGTGCTAATTTCAGTCAGTATCATATATTACATCTTCCTCCTTTCTTGGATTTACAGTTATGTTCCAATGTATTCCTTTACCATGGTTGTTTTAGTCACTCCCTAATTTATGGGACCAACTGTGTTTTTATTTCTTTGCTATCTTCTAAAAAATGCTGTGATGAATATTTGGCTGTAGTTGGCACTTTTGTTTCTTCCTTTGACCTCTTTGACCTATGACTAAGAGTGGCATCTCTGGTTCTAAGTGTATAGATTTTGGAAAGGTTACATTCATTTTTGAGGATAATGGCAAATGTCCTTTCTTCATGGGTGGCCTGACTCACAGCTCCACCAGTAAGTAGTGCCTTAGTTCACCTAACTTCTCCCAGACCCTTCAGCACTGTCTATTTTATGTTATCTCTTGTCATCTTTGCCAGTTGATTGGATATGAGGTCCAAACTTCAAGTTTATTTGACCATTACTGACTTGGTGAATTCTTTCTTATAGGAGTAGTATCTTTACAGATATGTGCAAAATTTATAAAGAGAGGAATCAAGGATAACTAGATGGACAAGGGAAGATAATAACTGTAACGATTAGAATGACGCCACCTGCTGGAGACTTACTGTAGAAGAGTTCTGCCCATGAAGCGAAGGTCTTTGAGGGCAAGATCAGGAGTAAGGAAGTGACAGGGGCTAGTGGGAGGAGGAAGGAAGAGACTGGCGTTCGGTCTCGGGCTCTTTCCTCTGGACTCTGGTGGAGAGCGGAGCTAGAAATGTGCTCTCCCTTTAATAGATAGGAATCTAGGCCTTTCTCTCTCTTTACCAAATTCTTATTCTCCTTAATAAATGCTTAAAAGTCTAACTCTTGCTAAAGCTTATAATTTATTGGCGACCACTCATTAAATATTTTAGACAGACAAGCTAGAATTTTAGCCCTTAACATAATAGTTCCAGATTCCTAACACTACTTTTTGTTTGTGTGTGTGAGGCAATTGGGGTTAAGAGACTTTCCCAGGGTCATACAGCTATTACCAGTCAAGTGTCTGAGGTCAGATTTGAACTCAGGTCCTCCTGAATCCAGGGCCGGTGCTCCGTGCACTGCTCCACCTAGCTGCCCCCTAACACTACTTTTGATCAGCAAGATGAGCTTTTCTACTTGACTTGATTTATTATTTCCTAAAGTAGGAACAGGAAATCCAGCTCTCTTCTCTCTTTGCTGGCTTCAGAGAAATCACTCCCAAAGTTTTATATTTCAACATGGAGAAATATATACATCAACCTCTATACATGTTATATCACAGGGCCCGACTCTTATATTCCTGACTCACAAATGAAAGTTCTCATAGGGAAACTTACCTTCCTCTTTTCTTCTGGTATCTTAACTTCAGTGTCACTGTTCTGCCTTTTGACCTGCTTTCAGAATAAGGAATCTCTGAGTCTTATCACAGGACTTTTCTCTCTTTTTTTTTGCAGGGCAATGAGGGTTAAGTAACTTACCCAGGGTCACACAGCTAGTATGTGTCAAGTGTCTGAGGCTGGGTTTGAACTCAGGTCCTCCTGAATCTAGGGCCAATGCTTTATCCACTGTACCACCTAGCTGCCCCCTCATCACAGGTCTTTTATATACCCCTAGCACACTGAAGCCCCTCCTTTCTTCAAGGTATAAATTCTCCTGCTCTTCCCTTGTTTACACTTAAGGACTCCTCAGAGATGAGAGGTTCAAATCAAGGTACTCACATCTCATGTAAGCAGAAAGAGTTCAGACTACTTAACTGGCCATTTTAACTTACCTAAAATCACCTAAAATACTATCTTCACCTCTACTTGGAAATCTTTCTTCTACCATAAATAAATGGTCAGCAAGTAGAATTATAAAAAAATGAAGAAAATAGTCACATTGGGTAAGAGGAAGATGGGAAGTAGGTGGGATTAAAAAGAGTAAATATTTTGCCTGAAACTCTCTTTCAAACATATTTTGCACCAAAATTCTTTTTAGATGATAGCATTTATGGGGCAGCTAGGTGGTACAGTGGATAGAGCACTGGCCCTGGAGTCAAGAGGACATGAGTTCAAATCCAGTCTCAGACACTTAACACTTACTAGCTGTGTGACCCTGGGAAAGTCACTTAATCCCAATTGCCTCACCAAAAAAAGAAAAAGATATCATTTATTAAGAGTCTTTATTTTATCTTCTCCCTCCATTATGAGTATATTCCATCATTTCCTTTATTCAGCAGCAAGCCATTCTGATCAGCCAAAAATTAATAATACAAAGAAAGAAAAAAAGGAGTTTAGCAAAATTAATTAACATATACACCACATACATCATTTTCTCAACTCTTCTGTGGGCTCAAAAGTTAATCATTCTAATTGTACTGTCTTAATTTATCTTATTGTAGGTCTTTCTATTTATGTTTGTATTTACTCTCTCTATTTTTTCCTGCCTCTGCCTACCTCATTTGCTATTAGTATATATAAATTTTCTTTTGATTTTCTGAATTTCCACTATCTATATTAAGTTATAGTGCTCTCTAACAAGCTAATTCTTTTTAGAATCCCTCCCTTTTCAATTAGTTGTGATATGATACCTTTGATTTTCAAGGTCCTTGGGAAGAAATGATAGAAAACCAATTCAGGTCCCTGACGTTACTGCAGAATCCCCAAGTGTCACAAGGAGTAATCACCAAGAACACACATAATCTGTATCAGTATCATGGGAAAAAAGGTGAGAATATTTGCAGTGAAGGCAATTGGATGGAGCAGGTTCAGAAGTAAGTGGGAATAAAGGGTATTGAGTTCTTGGATGCTCACAGAGACGTTGTGGAGCCTGTTTAGAGGTGTATCTAGCAGGGGGACAGGGGCTGTCCCTGTATGGACATATACTCCCCACTTGTGTTTTGAGATCTATTCCCTTCACTGACTGCCCTGACAAGCCCACCCTCTTGCATGGTAACTAATGACCACCTGGAGGGAGGTGGTGGCAGTTGCTCATTTATTTATCACTCCAGCCTCACCATTCCTGACTTACAGATATGAGCCACACAAAACAACATTAGCTGGGGGAATCCAGTGACCTAATTAGCTTGAGCAGCCATTCTGTTCTACCCCCTTCCTAAAACAAGCAGTTGTAGTTTTCCCTTAATCAATGCCATCTTTCTGCCCCTCTCCCATGACCTCATGTTGGTCCCAGGCATGCTTTATATTCCACACTGTCCATCTTCTCCTCATACACTCTACTTGGCTCTGCATGGTCTAAAACCCTGGCCCTTCCTCTCTGTTCTGACACTAATAACCCCAAAGAACTTGAGGAAATGGTGAGTTAGTGGAAGTGGAGGCTAATTTCAGAGGATGTGAGTTGAGGAGAAGCAGAAAAGAAGTATCTCTCAGGAAATAGCCTACAAATTTCAGAGAAGTATGAGATGAAGTCCTTTGTGTATTGAGGCATGGATGCTATTGGGAGTATGGGAAGAAGTAGGGAAACATCTGAACCTACCTCTCTAAAGCTAAGAAAACAGACCTGATTAGAGAAACAGGTTTATTTCATTCTTAAGTCAGGACCTAGGTTCCCCTGACCAGAAAACCAGTCCAATCTCCAGATTAATGTAAGAAAATTAAGGAATTTCCTCCCATTATACATCTCAAGAAACCCAGGGGTCTTATCTGGAAATTGCATCCTTACTGGCCAATCGCTTTCTATTTCTTTCTTCTTTGGTTTGAATCCTATATTATGTGTAACTTACAGATACTCAGTGGGAATGGTCCACCAGTTTTTTGGCTTTCTCCTCTGCTTTCTTTCTAAATTATTTTAGTTTTAGATTTTGTTCTCACCTCACAGAAGCAGGAGGAGAGAAAATGGGTTTGGAATTGCTACCTTATAAGGGAGATAAAGAATCACTTGGGGGTGGCAGAATGTTTACCATCCCTAGCTGAGCATGCACTTGTAATTAGATAACACTAATCAGTAGTGGACTTATTCAGCATACTTGCCTAACTTAAAGACTTTTGATGATTTTTAAAAAACAGAATGTGATGAATGAAATCTGACATAACAGAGGAAACAAAGGTTTGAGATTCTGAAAATATTGATTTCTTGCATAACAAATTGAGAGCAGGCCTCCTCAGCTTGGCTCTTGGCCCCATTATAGGGGAAGACAGCTTTTTCTGTATTAAAATATACTTATTAACATGATATAAACTAGGATAAAAGTGAGGCACTTTCCAAGGTGAGAGTGAGAGAGAGAACAGGTTCCATTCCCTGATCTGGTAAAGGTGGTCCAGCTTCCCAACCACACAGTATTAGGTTCAAATAATGCACATGAATGCACACACACACACACACACACACACAATTCCCATAATTGAATAGTTTTCTACAAGGCAGAAATCAGACTGAGTCACAAAATGTAGTCATTATGGCTCACTCAGTTCTCACAGTTCTCTTAAGAAATGAAGAAAAGTAGACTGAATTAACAAACTTAACTGTCTGCTGTATAGGTTGCTCTCAGGTATGATTTGGACTAGTTCATATATGAGGGGAGGCCTCCCAACTCTGCCATTCTCTGATTGTAATATTCTAAAAAGTCAGAAGCCAAAGTTATGCTCAGGTGTGGTACATACTTTGGCTGAGGTGTGAACTTCATGGTCCTCACTGCTAAGGCAATAACAAGAGTGTGAATCTCAGGCAGTATCAGCACAAAGCTTATAGCAGAGAAGTGATACTGAGGGCCTAGTTATCAACTGAATTCACATCTTGTGCTGGACTAGGTGAATTTCCACCTTGTGTTGGAAGGGACTGAGATGCAGAGGAAGCATTCTGGACTAAAATACTTGAGTTAAGTTTCTCAATTAGGAATCTTACTTCCTTTTCTGAATTTCTCCATCTAACACACATATTCGTGGTGTGACCCTAGGCAAGTCACTTTGTCCTGCTTGCCTCAGTTCCCTCATCTGTAAAAATGAGCTGGAGAAGCCAATGGCAAACCACTTCAGTATCTTTGCCAAGAAAACCCCAAATGGGGTCACAGAGAGTTAACCACAACTGAAATGACTGAAGAATATTCAATGCATTAGAGGGGGAATAAAATGAAGGGTCCCTTCTATCACATAGCTTCCATACAATGGAGATAATACATACTTTGTGAGATAGCTGTATTTGGGTTCAAGAATCCCCTTAAAGAAAAGGCCTATCATTTTACCTACCTAGAATTCTGTTGTCCTATTATGTGTAAAATTAGATTCTCATCCCATGTACAATTTGAGGACACTTCCCTTTTAAATATTTTATGACATACATGTATTATGGAATAGAATTACTGGAGTCAATTTGGCAGATAATTAACTATTCTTCAATTTATCTCAATTAGAGGAAGTTCATGAGAAAGAGCAAAAATTTATCAGACCTTTCTTTGCTTGTTTCTTTTCCTTTCACAGTTTCTTTTTTTTTTTTTTTTTGTGGAGCTATGGGGGCTAATCGACTTGCTCAGGGTCACACAGCTAGTAAATGTCAAGTGTCTGAGGCCACATTTGAACTCAGGTACTACTGAATCCAGGGCCAGTGCTTCATCCACTGCGCCACCTAGCTGCCCCCTCCTTTCACAATTTCAGTCTATGTTCCCTAAGTTCCTCATCTGTTTATACCTGATGACCCATTTGTGCCACTGCTAGGCATTTATGCCAAAATCATTTAAAAAAGAGAAAAAAGAATCACCTATACAAATATGTTTGGAGCAATTTCTCGTTTGGAGGTAAGAAGCTGGTAATCGAAGGGGTGTTTATCAGTTGGGGAATGGTTGATGTCTAGTGGTGCCTTTCAGGGCATGGAGCAGAGACCAAATGGGGAACCCTAGGTGAGTTCAAATTGACTGAGCTGGTAACATCCCGTCTCTCCCAGCCTGGAGTCTCAAGAGACTTTGAGGCCCAGGAGACCGTCCCCTCTCCATACTGCCAGCTTCATCCTGTGCCAGCATGGACTTGGGGCCATGATCCCCCTTGGCCATCATATCAACCAGGAGCTGTGGACTCCAGCTCCTCATGGACTCAAAATCTCAGGGGGTGGAGTTTGTCTTATAATACCCGTGAACCATGGGAGAAAACTTGTCAGAACTTGATCTAAGCTTGGTGTGGGAATGAGGTGGGGTTGAGAGAGGGAAAGAAGGAGCAACAGGAGAGTGGCAGTGAGTTGGACAGGATTGTGTGCCCCTCTGTACTTTGGGAGGAAGTAAATCTGTAACTTTGGGTCCTTTTTCTTAGGGAAAATGTGGAGCTGCCAAGGACCTCCATCTCCCTGCTCAGGATTTTGTCAGAACAGAGGTGTAGCACTCCCTACAGATCTCTCCTTGGGATGAGCCAGCATCAACCCCTTCTAAGTTGTCTTTCATTTAGAGGAGGCTTGGTGAGATCCCCAAAGTTAGTTGTTGTTTTTTGTTTGCTGTTAGCTGGTGTCCTTCCTCTCCTACCAGCCCCACCTACTCTAGCACCAGAGCATCATTACAGTCACAATCTTCACTAGGTAGAAACTGTTTATGACTATATAGGCCTTACTCATTTCCCCTCACCTTCATACACATTCAGAAACACAGGCACAGGCATAGGTACAGGGGCGCGCACGCACACACAGAGCCAGATACTAGTTCAAGTGTTTCCAAGACTGAAGGAAGATAAGTTCTTGAATGTGCACGGAATTCCTTCTGAGCAGACAACTAGGTTTCTCTTCATCCCATAGTAAAAACTCCTCAGTTACTATGGTTGGGATCAACCAGGAGTCAGAAGATGGAGGGAAGAGACAGAAGGGTGATGGGGAAAGGGAACCTACTTCATGGGCTAGACTGGAAGGCCTACTGGGCATTCAGTAGGAACTGGGCCATTAAGGAGCACTATATAGTGTTAATTCTCTCCATGCCCACATTTGTGAGCAGCTTGGGGGGCAAATAGAACTCGAGGAGGGAACTGATCAACAATGGTTTGAGTTTCTACTGGCACAGGTGTTGTTATATGCCTGATACCTGCTACAAAGGTCAATTTCTTCTCCTTAAAGTATGACCAGGACAGAGTTTTCAATGAGTTAAAGGCAGACAAGTTGCAGTAAGTGCTAAAACATTTTATTATCCACACATGTTTATAAATGTGCCTTTCAGGTCATCCTACTTTCCTCCATCAACCAAGAAGCATTTATTAAGCAACTACTGAGTGCCAGGTATTGTATTAAGAACTGGGAATCATAAGAAAAAGAATAAAGCCAGGCATAATTTTTTTTTCAGAATAGTCTGCTATGACTTTTTTCCATATAAACATTTTATTATTTTCCAGTTACATTTAGAGATAGTTTTCAAAATTTGTTTTCATAAGATTTCTAGTTTCAAATTTTTCTCCCTTCTTTCCCTCCCCCATCCTCCCCTCCCCCATCCTCCCCAAGACAGCAAGTAATCTAATATAGGTTATATATGTACAATCACATTAAACATATTTCTGCCTAAGTGATGTTATGAGAGAAGAATCAGAGCAAAAAAGGAAAAACCTCAAAAAAGAAAAGCAACAACAACAAAAAACCAATAGAAATAGTATGGTTCGATCTGCATCTAGATTCCCCAGGTGTTGTTTTTTTTCTGCATTTGGAGAGTATTTTCCATCATGAGTCCTTTGGAACTATCTTGGACCATGGTATTGCTGAGAAGAATCAAGTCTATCACAGCTGATCAACACATAATGTTGTTGACACTGTGTACAATATTCTCCTGGTTCTGCTCATCTCACTCATCATTCGTTCATGTCTGATATCTGCCTGCTGTGGAGCCTAAAATTCTAACTGTATTGTCTAAAAAATCTAATGTGTGGTTGCCTTAAATTAGAAGCTTTAGCACCAGTCTTTGGGCATTAGCATTTATCAAAATATATTAGGGGTTAGCAAAGAGAAACAAGTGGAGAAAGAAAGAAAGAAAGAAACCTCTCTCCCTGCACCAGAAGCTGCTCCTCCAACTGCCCTGAATGGCAAGGAAAAAAAGCCCTTCTCTCAGTGGAAGCCCTCTGTGGGCCCACCCAGGTGTGGTCCCTACACATACACAGCTCCAAGCAAATTGGCAGAAATTCACTGGTCTTATTTAATTTTGTTATCCTACTTCTTTTGTTGCCTTTATCTCTAAGTTTATTCATCTAAATAAATCTTTGTGCTGTTAAATGGAAAGAGGCTGTTTGCTTATCAATTTGGGAGATGCAGTAGGAGAAATTTTAAAGGCCCATACTAAATTTGAAAGTAGTCAGATAGCCAGCCAAAAGTCCACAGATTAGGACCCCAAGTTAGTTAATAATATTCTTACATTTGAATGGCAACCTCGGCAGGACTTATGACCCAATTATAATTTCTAATAGTTATAATTTCCCAGCCAGCTTATAGTTATAATTTTTCAGTTATAGTTACCTTTTTTTACATGTGGTATGTTCTGGTATTCATAGTTTTCTTAGTGTTCTTAATTTCTATATTATCATCAGTCCCCTTTTTGTAATTAAAAAATTTCCTCACCATAACACAAAGAAAAGTAAGAATAAAAATAAAAAGAGGAATAGAACTTTCAAATTCACAAGGAGCAAGCATAAACAAAATTTCAATCCTGGACTGAGTGAACAACCAGGAAAAGAAACTCACAAGGTTAAAATCCAAATCCATTGGAAAAAGTAGAGGGATAGACACATGGAAATAGGAGGCTGAAATTAGAAAAAGGGTACTTAAAAAGGTACTTAGGTACTTAGCCAGTGAGAGAAACCCAATTGAAAATTTAAAGAGACAGGCTCACGTAGCAAGAGGGGAAAATTTCTTACCCAACCAGAAGATCAGAACATAGGGGTTCAGCTTTCCACTTCATGATTTGGAAAACTGTGGAGCCTAAAATTCTAACTGTGATGTCTAAAAGAATCTAATGTGCAGTTGCCTTAAATTCCAAGTTTTAGCACCAGTCTTTAGGCATTAAGCATTTATTAAAGTATATTAGGGGTTAGCAAAGAGAAACACGTGGAGAAAGAAAGAAACCTTGTTCCCTGCACCTGAAGCTGCTCCTCCAGCCACCCCAAACTCCAAGGAAGAAAAGCCCTTCTCTCCAGTGGAAACCCTCTGTGGGCCCACCCAGGTGTGGTCCCTACACATACAGTTCCAAGCAATTGGCTGATTGAATTGATAGACAAGACCCCAGAAAGGGCACAATGTCTTTCTCACCAGGACAGGGGTGCTCTGATTCTCACACTGCTCATCATTTCTTACAGCACAATAGTATTCCATTACATTCATATACCACAACTTGTCCAGCTATTCCCCAATTGATGGGCATCCCCTAAACTTCCAATTCCTTGCCACCACAAAAAGAACAGCTATAAATATTTTTTGTACATTTGGGTCCTTTTCCCTTTTTTATGATCTCTTTGTGAAAAAGAACTTATAGTGGTATTACTGGGTCAAAGGGTATACACAGCTTTATAGCCCTTTGGGCATAGTTCCAAACTGCTCTCCAGAATGGTTGGATCAGTTCACAGCTCCACCAACAATGTATTAGTGTTCCAATTTTTCCACAACTTCTCCAACATTTATTATTTTCCTTTTTTGTCACATTAGCCAATCTGATAGGTGACAAGTGGTACCTCAGAGTTGTTTTAATTTGCATTTCTCTAATGAATAGTGATTTTTTTTTTTTTAGTGAGGCAGTTGGGGTTAAATGACTTGCCCAGGTCACACAGCTAGTAAGTGTTAAGTGTCTGAGGCCGGATTTGAAGTCAGGTACTCCTAACTCCAGGGCCAGTGCTCTATCCACTGCACCACCTAGCTGCCCCATGAATAGTGATTTAGAGCATTTTTTCATATGGCAATAGATAGCTTTGATTTCTTTACCAGAAAATTGCCTGTTCATATCCTTTGAACATTTCTCAATTGGGGAATGACATGGATTCTTGTAAATTTGATTTAGTTCCATATGTGTTTTAGAAATGAGGCCTTTATTAGAAGTACTGGCTATATGGGAGCAGCTAGGTGGCACAGTGGATAAAGCACCAATATCCGGTCTCAGACACTTGACACTTACTAGCTGTGTGACCCTGGGCAAATCACTTAACCCTCATTGCCCTGCCAAAAAAAAAAATAATACTGGCTATAAAAATTGTTTCCCAGCTTTCTGCCTCCCTTCTAATTTTGGATGTGTTGCTTCTGCTTGTACAAAAACTTTTAAATTTCATTTAATCAAAATCATCCATTTTGTATTTCATAATATTCTCTACCTCTTGTTTGGTCATAAACTGGTCTCCTTTCCATAAATATGAGAAGTAAACTATTCCTTCATCTCCTAATTTACCTGTAGTATCACCTTTTATGTGTAAATCATGTACCCATTTTGACCTTATTTTAGTATAAGGTATAAGATGTTGGTCTATGCCTAGTTTCTGTCATACTATCTTCCAGTTTTTCCAGCAGTTCTTTTTTTTTTTTTTTGCGGGGCAATGGGGGTTAAGTGACTTGCCCAGGGTCACACAGCTAGCAAGTATCAAGTGTCTGAGGCTGGATTTGAACTCAGGTCCTCCTGAATCCAGGGTGAGTGCTTTATCCATTGTACCACCTAGCTGCCCCAGCAGTTTTTTTTCAAATATTGAATTCCTATCCCAGAAGCTGGAGTCTTTGGGTTTATCAAACAGTACATTACTCATATCATTTACTACTGTGTCTCCTGTGCCTAGCCTATTCCATTGATTCTCCACTCCATTTCTTAGCCAGTACCAGATAGTATTGATGACTGCCACTTTATAGTAGACCTTCAGATTTGGTAGAGTTAGCTTACCTTCCTGTGCTTCAAGGCATAAATCTTAATTAACAATCATAACAATTCACATTTGTATGTTTTTTTGAGTTTATGAAATTGTATTTGATTTGAAAAAAACACCTTCAAATGTAGGTGATATTATACTGAAGTTTATTTAAAGGACAGACAATATTCCTTGATATCTCTCAATTAGGGACAGATCATGAGAGAGCAATCATTTGCAAGGACTTTCTTAGAAAGACAGAAGAAGGGCAGGAAAGGTCCTGAGAAGGAAGTGGTTGGGAAAGAGAAAATGAGAGATCTTTCTTGAACATCATAAAATGATATCTCTCCACGTTCATAGTCAAGGAAAATACCTACTGTTAGGCTGGACTCATAGTTCTTGCAGTATTTCACATCAGGTTCAGAAGAAAGGTGGTGCTTGCCTATGGCATAAAGATGGCAGCCACTGTGATTCTGTATAGAAATGATCACAAAGAACTCTTCAGTCAGAGCTGGCCCTCTGGAGATACCAACACCCCATCCAGTGTTGCCTGGCACTTTCACCATCCAGTAGGATCTGCTTGAGCTGAAGGACTGTGAACCAAGAACTTCGGCAAAAGAATAGAATCTCCCACTGTTGTTGGGCACTTCTTCCTGTGCACCTCCATATCTCATAGTCTTCAAATCTTCAGAGATGATAAGACCTGTATGTGCTTTTTCACGATCCAGAGTGATGTCCACTGTGGAGAGAAGTAATTTGGGTTCAATAAATGGTATTGTCAAAGAATTGCACTGTTTTCTAGGAGATGGGGTCAGGTATGCACACTATGAAGTAACCATCAAGGTATCACAGTGATATGTAAAAAAGTGATTAGATAGAGGTAGGACAGCTCCATGATATGAGGAGCAGAATGCTGTTTGGTTGTCACATAGATGGGACACCTAACAGGATATTAATTTGGAAAATCTGGTTCTTTCTGCTCTGCTCTTGCTGAATCTCTCACAACAAATGGTTAAGCAATGCCAGGGTTTCATAGACCATATTCATGATTCTAGATTTGAAATTAGTCATGATATGTGTAGGGGCCAAATTTAATATGTGGAGAGTTAATTGGGTGGCTCACTGTAATATTGGGGTTCAGAAAATAATGAAGGACCTCTAGGTCCAAAACGTCCTCCCCTCTGAACTGCCTTTTTAGTTATTTCTCCCAGACCAATAAGAAAGGAGCTTAACAGCCTCTTTTCTACAATCAAATCAGGTATTATTAATGGGAGGGAGATGGAGAACACTGCCTTTCAACAGTGATATGAAAAGGGGAGATTTCCTACAGATTTCCTCTTATTTTCTCTTTCTCTTTCACTTCTTTTTGCAATTCCCTCCATCCTTCTTTCCTATATTCTCTGTCTCTTCCTTTCTGTATCCTTTCTCTATATCTCTCTGTTTCTACATCTCTTCCTCTGTATCTTTCTAGGATATGTTTGTCTCCCTTTTTCCTTCTCTGAATTTCTCTCTGTCTTTGGAAAACCTTTCATTTGATTTCGTTCTTCTGGTTCAGTCTGGAGAATAAGGATGTGACTATGTTACTCTATACTATCTTCCTTAGCAATTTTATTCATTCTCAGGGATTTGCCTTTTATGCAGATGTTCCCACAAATATTTTTCTAATGCAGTCTCTCTTTTGAGATTTAGGCCTGCCTATTCAGCTACTTCCAGGACAGATCTTCCCATGGGTGTCACTGACATATCAACCTTAACTTTCCTAAACAGTTCATCCTCTTCCTCCTAAACTTGAATTGCCATCATTTGAACATGGCTGGAAGCGACTAGGCTTGTGTATTTTGGAGAAGAGAAGACTTGAGGGGGTCAGATTGCAGCTGTGTCCAAGTACTCGAACTATTTTGAGATGAAAGAAACCTTACATTACTCTGCTAAAACTCTGAGGCTAGATTAAGGAGAATTGGTTAGCAATTGTAAAAAAAGTCAAATTTAGCCTTTATATGAGGAAAACCTTCTTGGTGATAAGACCAAGGGGGAAAAAAGAATAAGCTGTATTTGGATTCATCAGGCCCCTCTTCAAAGGATGATTTCAAACAAAATCTGGATGGTTATATGTAAAATATTTTGCAGTGAAACATTTTTCAGGCAAAGGTGTACTAGGTGGTCACAGAGGTAGGTTCTTTCCAACCCCCAGATTCTGAGTTTCTGTAAAAGCCAAATGCCTTCTGGTCCAAAGGAAAACTAGAGAAGGTTTAGAGATGTGTTGCCATTTGTTAGAGATTTTTTCACTCACCTTTAAATTTTAAAAGAATTTGTATAATTCCAGGAATTGGACGAACAACTGTTTTTATGTGAAAAATGTCTATTTCCTTGTGAATCACAGATTCATTCCTGTAGAAAACAAAATCCACATTTAGATCTCCAGTTATCATAAGAATTTTGGCATAGTTTTCATTCCTTCAGTAAGGCAAGGGCCATTAGCTCAAAATTGTTTAGAGCTTTTCAACTGAAGTAGAATTGAAACCTACCTGTTTAATACTTCTTTCCCAACCTGAGGAGAAAAAAAAATTATATATGGTTAGGACAATGGTATATTGGAGATAGGAAAATGAGACTTTGGAATGGATCAGCTTTTCATTGCATCAATGAAATCCATAGAGTAGGAAAGGAGCTTGGAGCTTTTACCTCTGTAACATATCTCACATACTTTACCTTCTCTCCTCTCACACAGCTGCTACCTTAGCTCAAGCCCTATTCACCTCTTACCTAGATTGTTACCAGGACCCTCCCATTTGTCATAATCCCTATAGTCTCTCACCACTCCACTGCAAGCTCTCCCCCACTACAGAAGTAATTTAATTGGGATGAACCTGAAAGGAACAGAGATTACTGAGCTATGTGTAATGGCAATGGGGAGCAAGGAATATTTTGCCTCATGCAATGAACTCATGAGAATAGGGGCATGGGTGACAGTGAAAGGGAAGGTGTCACCAAAGCTGGAAAGAACAACCAGGGACTCAGTGGCAGGCACAGGGATCCAGTCCTCGGAAAGAACATGAAAAAAGAGAGAAGTGAGAGGAAACTGGCTTAAGATGAATAGGAAAATGTATATTCTTCATATACTTGCACATAATTCAAGCATGTATGATCTATTTTTTTTTTTCTGTTTCCCAAGTTTTATTGCAATACTGTGAATAACCACAGGGAGAGCACTATGGAGGTTTCTCTTGAGTAGGGAAAGGAAAGACAGTTATATATTGATAGTATGGATAAATTGATTATCAATCTCATTACAATAATCTCCACTCTAGGGAGGTGCAGGGGAGGGCTCATACTAATTTGGAGTTCCTGGGGACTTAAGCTAAGCCCTGAGGCAGGTACCTTTTTCCATGGAGGTGTATGATCTATTTTCAAGGAAGGTGCTATGTATGTTTTAAACCTGGCATTGTAATCTATCAGCATACAACTATTTTTAAGAGTCTATGGATGTAAAAAAGAAAAAAAATTAAAATTTAATTTAAAATAAATGCAAAGGAAACCCTTCACATGCATTATTTTTTAAAATGTGTGTGCTTTCTGAACTTATAGAATAGTTGCATGGGAGTTTGGGTATCAGAGTTGCATATGGAGGAGTCCTCTGGCAGAATGAAGCATCTTTCATTTATTCTCAACTTCATGGGTTTTTGAACAATGGATGGCATACCGGTAAGCTCTGGGATTTACTTTTTATATTCCTTATTCTTTTTTTCCCATAGCCTTACCTGCATCAAATCTACATCTGGGTTCTTGCACACTTCCATTGACTCTCTGATCCTCTTCCTTAATTCTTGATGCTGATGTGACAGTTCCTTTATTCTTCTCTTCAGGCCGTTCAAATTGTCCCTTCCCTGCCTCTGCACAATTGATAGATACTCCTCTTTCTCCTCATCCAAGAACTGTTTTACTTTCTGGAATTCAGAAGTAACAGTTTCCTTTCCACTCTTAACCTCCTCCTGTAATGAAATAGAGGAGACTGATGAAATACAGGAAATGACATAACACTAAATGGCAATGGATGATTGACAAACCTTTTAGCTCACAATTAATTGCATTCTGATTTTGCTGATTTCTGTGGCCAAGGTTGTCCATGGATGGTGAGAGCACTCTCTGGAGTATCCCCATTGCACTGTGCTTTGTGCTCCAAGGACCTATGGTACGCTCAGCCAGCTGTAGTGTGACATAGAATTGATTTTGGAATCTGAAGGCCTGGTTATGATTGTACCTTGTGCCACTTACCAGCTATGAGTCCTGAGGCAAAACATTTTGCCACTCTGACCCTCAGTGTCCTCATTCATAAAATTTAGTGGAGACCAGTACTACCTATCTGGGAGGGGTCCTTTGAGGGATCACAGCAGAAAATGTGTGTTGATTTCTGAGAGATCAAGAAATCAATATTTACCTTCAATGCTGCCACTTTCTTCTTCTCCTTAATCATCTGTTGCATAACAACCTCATTTTTCTGCCACAAATTTGTCACAGTTTCTTCTAGTTTCTCCTATAATAATATATAAAAACATGAATTATTTTATCTTTGAGGCTTTTCAGTCCTACATATTCAAACTCTTCATGTGTGAATGGTTGAGAAACCACTTAATGACACTACAGAACTCTTAGTTTGAAAGCTTCAGGTAAATAAACAAAACCGGGACCTTTGGACCTATGGTATGTTGTCCCAATTATTTTTATTTTCTAATACAATTGGGATTAAGTGACTTGCCCATGGCCACACAAGTAATAAGTATCTGAGGTCAATTTTCAAGTCATGTCCTCCTGTCTCCAGGACCAGTGCTCTATATCCTGTGCCACCCAAGCTGCCCCTGATGTCCCCCTTAAACAGAAAGCTTAGTTGGAAGATAGATTACCCAAGGTGAGAATGAGATACATCATCCTCAATGAGAGGACGTCTTTATATTGAAAGAATTACCTACACATCCCAAGTCTGAACAAGAGCTTTCTCATCATGTTTTCCCCCCTTTGGATCACAAGAACAGAGAAGGAAAGATAGAAGGGTCCCTAGAGGCTCTCTTGTTCAACCCACTAATTCTACAATTGAAACACAGATATTCCATTCAAGTAAAAGGTGCTTCCATACTCCACTTATCCTGTCCATAGCTTGAGTTTAAAGTCTCATTTCTACAGACACATAACTTTAAGCCACAACTATGTCTCTTGTAAAAAGAGAGGTATGGCCTAGGAGTTAAATATTCTAATCCCCCCTTTGCCTCTGTCTAGATACATGACCCTGTGTATGTAACTTAACTTGGCTATGCCTCAGTTTCGTCAAAGAATAAAGAGGCACCTGGACTAGAAGCTCTCTCAGGTCTTTTCTGGATGAAAGTTAGATACATCTTTGAGCTCTTAAGTTCCTTAATGACACAGCTCTATTTTTCTGTGCTCTCTATGACACTGCTAGTAATTCTTTTCTAAATGTCTTTAGTAATACGGTGGACAGCATGCATGATAAGAATCAACCCTAGGAACAAAGTATAGGACCAAGAAGACCTTCTCCTTCTGCCTAACATTCAAAGCCTTAGGAGAGTAATGCTGAGGTTCTGTGAGTGATACAAGGAAGCAAGAGCAGCTCTGTGCCTGAGCTAGTCTGAAAACTATTGTCTCAGGGCAGCTAGGGGGTGCAGTGTATAGAGCACTGGCCCTGGAGTCAGGAGGACCTGAGTTCAAACCGAACTCAGATACTTAACACTTACTAGCTGTGTGACCCTAGGCAAATCACTTAAACCCAATTGCTTAAGCAAAAAACAAACAAAACCCCCAAACTAATGTTTCCTTCTTCTTGTCCACTTCCAGGAGAAGGTAACTTTTAAGTGTCAGACACAACAGACAAATATGGCTCAGTTATCTTGTCCCTCTTCTCTAGTAGGTGAAGAATGAAGATGGTACCAATTATCCTACTAGATGAAAGATCACCTTAATAATCTCAGATTCCCTGACTCCATTTGCTAAAAAGCCTTGAGCTCTTTATGACCACAACAGTGATAGACATTTCAAACCAAATTAGAGAAAGTATTTGAACAACAAGGGAAACATTCTGTTGATCTCAGTGCATAAGTAAAAGTTCAGGCTGAGGCCAGAGAATAAAAGACAGTGCAATTCAACAACAGCATTATAAGCACTTAGATCACAGTGGTTTGCACATGAGTATACCACATCTCTTCCTGGTTTGATCTTTGCAGAGTGTAGTGAAACTTCAAAATGTCCTTGTAGATGGAGTGATGAATGCATTACTTACCCTGAAGTCCTCAGCAGCCTCATCTATACAATGCAGTTTATGAGCCTTATGCTGCTGGGACTCAGAACAGGACAGGCAGATTGGGCTCTGGTCATCCTCACAGAACAGTGTCTTCATTTTCTGATGTATATCACACTTGCTATGGCCTCCGGGGTTCTGGAAACTCTGGTTTCTTAGTTTTTTGGCAATGGCTGCCAGTTTCCCAAGTCTCCAATTGGCTTGGAAATCTCTTACTTGGGAAATACTCTTGCACTCTGGACAGGATAAAGGAGTTGAGACTTCCTGCGAAATGCTTTTGAGGCAACTATGGCAAAAACTGTGCCCACACTCTATGGACATTGGGTTTGTGAAAAAGTCTCTGCAGATGGAGCAAATGAGCTCATCCTGAAGTTTTTCAATCAGTTCTGGGAAAGAGGCCATATTTCTGAGGAAAGAGAATGGAAAAGGTCAATGACTGGTCTGGAATAGAAATAAGCTTAGTGCTTATGCGCTAGAAATTAATCACCTTTGTCATCTAATTTTCTTTTGATGGTACCATCTATACAAAGGCATAAAATCAAATATTGTACATTATGTAGCTGGGGAAACTGAGGTGAGAAAAGATGGGGAATTTGATTCCTTTCTGGTCTCTTAATCTTCTTCAGATCAGGAAACTATCTCTAGCTAAATCACTAATTTACATTAGATTCATAATCATATTTTGATCAGATTTGCTGTCCTTCCCAGTCTACTTGTGTTTATCATTTCAATTATATCTTTTAAAGAACTCTCTCAAAGAATGACGGAAACTGGATGCAGACTGAATCATACTACTTTCACAGTTGCTTTTTTCTTCATGGTTTTTCCCTTTTCTTTTTCTTATTTCAAAACATGACCAATGTGGTTAATATCTTTAACATGACTGCTTGCTCTCTGCTGTGTGGGGAAGAAAGGAGAGAGAAAAATTTTGAACTCAAAATCTTATAAAAATGAATCTGAAGGGACAGCTAGGTGGCACAGTGGATAAAGCACCAGCACTGGATTCAGGAGTACCTGAGTTCAAATCCGGCCTCAGACACTTGACACTTATTAGCTTTGTGACCCTGGGCAAGTCCCTTGACCCCAATTGCCTCACCAAAAACCAAAAAAAAACCCCAAAAACCAAAAACCCAACCAAAAAAATGAATGTGAAAACTCTCTTTACATGTAATTTGAAAAAATAAAATTCTATTTTTTTTAAAAGAACTCTCTTGCATGTTCTCTTGCTTTCTCTCTCTCTCCCTCCATCTGTCTTAAATTCCATTGTTCCTTTTCCCTTTCACATCTTTGGGGAAAGGCTCCTCCCCTGCAAATCAAGTCTCATCATTACACAACAACTGAGCACCCGAGCAACAGTTCTCCAAAAACAAGAAAAAAACACATCGGCCTTGTCTGACAGTACCTCCAGTTATCCATAACCATAATATTCCATATCTTCATATAAAAAAGGAGTAAGGTATTTTTTCCAATCTAATTTGGGGCCCAGCACAGCCTTAAATGTAGTTTTATCCTTCCTTCACAAAAATGGCTATCATTACTGTGTATACAAGTTTTCCTAGTAATGCCAATTTCAGTCAATATCATATGTGTTCCCCCTTTCTTGGATTCACAATCATGTTCCAAAGCATTAATTTACTATGGTTGGTTTAGTTACTCCCTGATGAATGTGACCCACTGTGCTTTTAATTCTTTGCTACCAGCAAAAATACTGTGATGAATATTTGGCTCTAGTTGACACTTTTGTTTCTTTTGTTGATCTCTTTGACCTGTGACTAAGAGTAGCATCTCTGGGTCTAAGTGTAAAGATTCTGAACACTTTAGATTTATTTTTGAGTACAATGGCAAATGTCCTTCCCTCCTGGATGTCCTAACTGACAGCTCCACCAGTAGTACCTTAGTTCACCTATCTTCTCCCAGAACCTTCAGCATTGTCTATTTTATTCTATTTCTTGTCATCTCTGCCAAGTGATTGGGTGTGAGGTCCAAGTTTTGAGTTTACTTGATCATTACTGACTTGATAAATTCTTTCATGTAGAGTTTGTATCTTTAGGAATATTTGCAAAATTTATAAAGAGAGGACTTGAGGATAATTAGATGGATGAGGGAAGAATTAAGGCTTCCAGATGCCTCCCTCTACTTTTTTTTTTTTTTTTAGTGAGGCAATTGGAGTTAGGTGACTTGCCCAGTGTCACACAGCTAGTAAGTGTTAAGTGTCTGAGGCCGGATTTGAACTCAGGTACTCCTGACTCCAGGGCTGGTGCTCTATCCACTGTGCCATCTAGCTGCCACCTAGCTGCCCCCTTCCCTCTACTTTTGGATGAGCAAGATTAGTTTTTCCACTTGATTTATTATTGCCTATCTTATGAATGTGAAATCTAGCTCTCTTCTCCCTTTGCTGGCTTCAAAGAAATCACTCCCAAAGTTTTATATTTCATCATGGAGAAATATATCCCTCCACCTCTCTGCATGTCATATGACAGGGCCCAATTCTTATATTCCTGACCCACAAATGAAATTTCTCCTGGGGAAACTTACCTTCCTCTTTTCTTCTGGGATTGTTGTGTCAAATTCCCTGCTCTGCCTTTGTTTCTGCTTTCACCTCAGCAATCTCTAAGGCTATCTCATCCCAGACCTTTTATATACCCTTAGCACACTGAAGCCCCTCCTTCCTTCAAGGTGTCAATTCTGGTCTTCCCTTGATCCTGAGCCTTATTCACACTTAGGGAGTGCTCAAAGATAAGATCTTCAGATCAAGGCACCCACATGCCATGTATTAAGCAGAAAGAGTTCACACTAATTTATTGGCCATTTTACTTTACTTAAAAGCACAAAAATTAAAATGCTATCTTCACTTCTACTTGGAAAGCTTTCTTCTGCCATTAACATATGCTCACCAAATAGAATTATGAAAAATGATTAAAATAATAATACTGGTAAGAGGAACATGGGGAGTATCTGGTATTAAAAGGAGTAGAGATTTTCCCTGAGACTGTCTTTCAAACATATTTTGCATTAGGATTCTTTTAAAATAATAACATTTATTTATAGTTTTTATTTTATCATCTCCTTCCATTCTGAGTTTGTTCTATCATTTCCTTTATTTAGCAAGACATTCTGATCAGAAAAAATTGAAAATACACAGAAAGAGAAAAAAGTAGTTTAGCAAAATTAATTAACATACACACAAAATACATTCAATATCTCACGACACATTGCATTCCTCTACAAAGAAGGAAGGAAAGAATCATTTTCCATCTCTTTTCTAGGGACAAGATAAATCAGCATAATTTTACTGTCTTCACTTTATCTTGTGGATCTTTCTATTTATATGTTTGTATTTACTCTGTATATTTTTTCCTACCTCTGCCTACCTCATTTGATGTTAGTATATATAATTTTTCTTTTGTATAGTGCCCCCTGGCATGCCATTTATATTTTAAGATCCCTCCTGTTTCAGTTCATTGTGATATGATAGCCTTGATTCCCATGGTCTTTAGAAAGGTGGGATATAAAAAATTCAGGCCCTTGTCATTACTCCAGAACCTCCAAGTGTCACATGAAATGGTCAATAAGAACACATCTAGTCTTTAACACTAATATGAGGAAAAGTTGGAATATTTAAATTTACTGCGATTGGATAGAGCAGGATCTGAAGGAAGTGAAATAGAGTTGAGGAGTTCTTGGATGCACACACAGAGGTTGTGGAGCCTGTTTAGAGGCGCATCTAGCAGGGGGATAGGGGACGTCCTTGTATGGACATGCATTCTGTACTTCCAATCTGAGATCTATTCCCTTCTCTGGCTGCCCTGACAGTTCCATGCTCTTGCATGGTAACTAATGATCCAGTTTTCCAGCCACACAGTACTTGGTTCAAAGAATGCTAGGAAGTTTTTTGTCCCACAATTTCAGTAACTGAATAAAGTTTTCTACAAGACAGAAATTGGACTAGAGTCACAATTGAATAGAAAGGGAATTGAGCCATACCTAGAATTGAGTCCCAAATTGGAGTCAGTATGTTCACTCAGTTCTCCCAATTCTTTCAAGAAGTGAAGAAAAGCAGACTGAATTAACAAATTGAACTGTCTTTGTTGTAAAGGTCATTGTCAGGTAGAGTTTGGACTAGTTGATATCTAAGGGGAGGCCATTCTATGTTTGTAATACTCTGAAAAGTCAAAAGCCAGTGTTATACTCAGGGGTGGTACCAACTTTGCCTGAGGTGTGAACTCCATGGCACTCATTGCTAATGCAATAAAAATAGTGTGAATTTCAGGCAGTATCAGCACAAAGCTTATGACAGAGAGGTGGTATTGGAGGCCTAATAATCAACTGAATTCACATCTTGTGCTGGACCAGGTGAATTTCCCCCTGGTGTTGGGAGGGACTGTGAGTCAGAGGAAGCATCCTAGAGTGAAACATTCAAGATTGGTTTCTCACTTAGGAATCTTATTTCCTTTTTTGAATTTCTCAGTCTAAGGCATATATGAGCTGTATGACTGTGGGCAAGTCACTTAGCCCTGTTTGACCACTATATGTGGTGGGCCTATAATTGTCCCAACCTTTAGGTTTCCTCATCTGTAAAATGAGCTGGAGAAAGAAAGGGCAAATCACTTTAGTATCTTTGCCAAGAACATGCCAAATGGGGTCTAGGAGAGTTGCACATGACTGAAATAATCAAAGAACAATAAATGGAATACATAGCTTATAGGCAATGGAAAAAGAGCATAATTTGGGTTGTTGAGGGATTTGGGTCCAAGAAGCATATTAAGGATAAGGCTTGTCATTTTACCTCTCTAGAATTCTGTTGTCATATTAGGTGTCAAATTAGATTGGGATACTATGTACCTCCTGAGGACACTTCCTCTTTTAAAATTCTGTGAAAGACAGGAATTATGGGTAGAATTCCTAGAATCTAGTTATTCCTCAATTTCTCTCAATTAGAGGCAGATTACAAGAGAGAGAGAGCAATCAGTTCGGGACTTTGCCTTTCAGAATTTTAGCCTATGTTCCCTAAATTCCTAATCTGTTTATACCTGATGATCCATTTGTACCCCTGCTAGGTATTTATGTCAAAAACATCAAAGAAGGAGGAAAAGGAATCACTTATACAATTATGTTTGGAGTAATTTCTCATTTGCAGGGAAGAAGCTGGAAATCAAAGGGATGTTTATCAGTTGGAGAATGGCTGTACACATTATTGTATAAAGATATAATGGAACACTATTACAATATTCTGTGCTTTCCTTCCATTTCTGATTCCTAGAGATCAGTTATTTATTTTATTTTATTGTTTTAGTGAGGCAATTGGGGTTAAGTGACTTGCCCAGGGTCACACAGCTAGTAAGTGTTAAGTGTCTGAGGCTGGATTTGAACTCAGGTACTCCTGATTCTAGGGCCGGTGCTCTATCCACTGTGTCACATAGCTGCCCCTGAGATCAGTCATTTATAAGACAAAATGTGAATCATGTAGGGCAGGTGGAAGTGGGGTGCAGGGGTGTGGACAGTTCAGCAAATTTAACCAATACACTGAAGTCAGATTGTGGTGGATAAAATGACAGCAAAAGCACAGTTTTCTCCAGGATAAGATATCACTTTAATAACAGCAATGCACAAACTATTAGTACAATGGGACCTCAGCAAAAGCCAAGGACCTCAGTATGATCAATTTATTAGTTTGCTTGGTAGTAACCAAGACCTCACTCTTGGACCTCACTCTCCCAATGACCAGAGACCCTGAGTAAAGGCCAACAGGGACTTTTAAACCTAGGTGACTCTCCTTTCTAATTGACCTTCCCTGGTAAAAGTAAAGCAATCATAATTGGTAAATTGGGTGTGGATGATCATGCCCCTCTCGGACAATTAATTAATGGTAATTGCTTAATGGGCTTCAACTGCTTCTAGCAATCTTGCCTAGAAACAAAGCCACTCCAATCAGGATCTCTCCCTGCTTGGCCTTTCCCTGGAAGATCAAGTCATGCCTAACTTTGAAAAGGAGAAGTAAGAACAGTAAAGTTGTCTCCTGAGGAAGGTCTAGTCCAAGCTAGTTTTCTCTGTTTAAGGGGTAAGCAAAGCGGGGGTCCCACTTTCAATTGGTTAATGAAGAGATGTTGTATGGACTAGGAGTAGGAGAGATTTCCTTTTGAGTTGGGCTAAGAGATGGGGTTATGACAATATAGGGAGATATGGACTACAGTGTAATATTAATTACCAAATGATACAGCATAATATTAATTTTTCTCAAGATTTTATAGGCAGTCTTCCATATTCTATTTCTCCACCCCAGAAAAGAAGGGGGAGGAAGAAGTGTCTTCTTATCTCTTCTTTGTAACTATCTTTTATTACTGTTAATTAAGCTTATATTTATTTAAAAAAATTTTTTTTTTTGCAGGGCAATGAGGGTTAAGTGACTTGCCCAGGGTCACACAGCTAGTGTCAAGTGTCTGAGGCCATATTTGAACTCAGGTCCTCCTGAATCCATGCCCCGTGCTTTATCCACTGGACCAACTAGCTACCCCCACAATTAAGCTTATATTTAACTAAAAACTGTTCGGGTTAGCGATGAAAGCTTTTCAAATCCTGGCCTCTTTCTGCCTTTTAAGTTTTTTTTTATCCATTATTCCTCTCTACAAACTTTACATTCTAGTGATTCTGTCATTCTTACTCTTTCCCATAAACAAATATGTATTCCGCATCTTGGCACAGATTGGGGACCTGGTGTGGGTGTTCCTCTCTCCCCCTCCCCCCCCCTCCCCAATCCCTGGCTTCCTGCAGGATAAAGCTTAAGCACCTGAAGCACAAGGGGGAAGAGTTCTTCCTTCCTCCTCTCACCATCTGGTACCTTTGGTGGAGCAAGTGTCTCATGAGACGAAAGTGTGGGGAATAAAACTCTATGTGGTTGCCCTATAATTGTCCCAAGCTTTAGAGAACATAGCTGGGGTTTATCATATGTTTGTCATTTAGAAATTAGAGGCTACCCCACTAGTTTGGGGGCATTAAGCATTTATTAAAGCATATTAAATATTAGTAAAGAGAGCACACATGGCTCTGAGATAAGAAAGCCTAGCTAGGAAAGACAAGAAAGAGCAAAATGGACAATCCTGCCTCTTTGAGGGTCCCAGGGTGAAGAGGGAGATCAGCAAGCATAAGCTCCTTGAGGGAAGGACTAGAGACGGCCCTTACACACTGCTCAAAGCAAATTGGCTAGCATCATTCAAATCTACTGCTTCACTGGATTTGAGGGTGGTTCAGTGCAGTGCCTGCTGATGTCAGAGCCCAGAGAACAGATCCTCTGGTGGGAACAAGGGTTTCAGGTGGATGTGGGGTTTTTTTTTTGTTTGTTTGTTTGTTTGTTTTTGCAGGGCAATGAGGGTTTAAGTGACTTGCCCAGGGTCACACAGCTAGCAAGTGTCAAGTGTCTGAGGCCGAATTTGAATTCAGGTACTCCTGAATGCAGGGCTGGTGCTTTACCACTAAGCCATCTATCTGCCCCCTGGGTGTGGTTTTGAATGAGTTAACTTCCTGACTCTGGGATGGCCTTAAGAAAGGTCAGACAGGGGCCTCTGGGAGTCCCAGTACCCCATTATTTTCTCACAAATGGAAGGTTAAGAGATTGTGCAACCAGGAAATGTTTGACTTGTGAGCAGAATCCAGTTCTTCCTGATGCAGAAAATCTCTCTCTATAGGTTAGTTCACATTGTGTCTCTCCTTATATCTAATGACAGCTTTCTGTAGGGGGAAATCTCCCAAGAATACTCACAGAATACAAAGTGTTTCCTTCTCCTGAGCTCTCTTCCCTCTTAATTTCATCTTCTAATAAAAGTAGTTGATGATACTAGGTTCTTGCAATGTCCCCTCCCCTAATTTGAGAAGACTATTCTCTTTAGTCTTATCAGTTTATCCTTCTCATTCTCCTACAAGGCCCAAGTAAATGGGTTGGTTTGGGTTTTTTGGTTTGTTTGGCTTTGGTTTTGGGGGGGTTTGTTGGTTTTTGTTTTTGTTTTGGCTGGGCAATGAGGGTTAAGTGACTTGCCCTGGGTCACACAGCTAGTAAGTGTCAAGTGTCTGAGGCTGGATTTGAATTCAGGTCCTCCTGAATCCAAGGCCAGCACTTTATCCACTGTGCCAGCTAGCTGCCCCAGGAGGACTTTTTCAATCCATGTGATATTAGAAGCTAAAGGCACTGCTACATTTCCTACAGCAGCATGGGACTTCCAGCACAGATGACAACATGCAAAATGCTAGACAAATTCAGCTTTGACAGGGGCTCCTTATTTCGGCTCCATATACTTTTTAAAAAATCTTGATAATTATATATCATTTTATTCTCTATCCTTCTATGGTTTTAGATATTTATTCATTAAAAAATATTCAGAGAAGGGATCACTAGGAGTCCCCCAATTGGCAAGGGTTTCTTAATGCAAAAAAATAAAAATCCTCTTCTTTAGAAAAGTCTCAGAATGAAGGAAAAACAGCAGATAATCAAGAAACAGAGTCACTAAACTAAAAAATTCCATAAGTAATGTAATCCTCAAGAGGAAAATAATAATACATGTGATGACAACAGCAATAACAAGAAATTATGATGATATAAACTCTAGATCTAAGCCAGTACTTAGGGAAACCTCATTCTCCTCATCCCCAACCTCACCCAGAAATGTGATTGATAACACAGAGCATAAAACATGAGTGCTACATTGGCAAGCCAGGAAATATTGGTTCTTACTTCCTTTGAACTCCAGAGAGCTGATTATGAAGGCAGATGTAGAGGAGAGAGTGAAAGAATCATACTTATTCATCTTGGTACAGTCTGGATGAGCAGGGTTATATTAGAAAACTGAAATAAGATGGTCCCAAATAGGTATAACTAGTTTGGATTTCATTCTCTTTTCCCCCCTCTAATTAATTTTCCTCTTAAAATGAGATGGAAGCACCATCCCTGGATTCAGGAGGACCTGAGTTCAAATCCAGATTCAGATACTTGATACTAGCTGTGTAACCCTGGGAAAGTCACTCAACTATCATTGCCTGCCCAAAAAATAAAATAAAATAAAATGAGATGGAGCTTTGGAACCATACTGAAACCTCCAGAATAGCCGATAATGAGATAAAAAAGAAAACCTAATAGTCTTAATCAAAAAGCAGTGTCATGAATTCATCTGCTAAATGGAAATTGGTGGCAGATCAGAATGTAAAAGCCCAGCAATGTATGGTTTTCAGGAAAGACCACTAAGATATCAATATACACATATGAAGATTAGTTAAGAAGCTGAAGTAGAATCTATTGTGCTTCAGCTGATCTTTTTAAGTTGAGATGACTATCAGGAAATCACATGTTTAAAAAAATCCTTAGAACTATTGTAAGACTAATAAAATAGAAATGTCAATTGCTAATTTGATTGTTTCACAAAAGAGTAAAATCATATTATTGTGATCAAAAGGAAAAAGACCAAAATCATTAGAGATGATGAAGATATATGTGATATCAGGATATAAGGATAAACGTAATTTTATCTAAATATATGTCAATAAAACTAAAAAAATGTGAAATAGAAAAATATTCAAAATTACAACACCCGAATTCACCAATAGTATAGACAATGCAATTTATCCAATATTTGAAAAGGAAATTAAATAAATTTCTAGTGAATTATACAAATGGGAAAATGTCCCTAAGACCTGAAGGCCTAGTGAATTCTATCAAATATTCAAGGTTTAACTAATTAATATATTGCATATTTTTTAAAAAATAGAGATAGAAGATACTTTATCATACTCTCCCGATGAAATATATCTTACTCTGATAGCACTGAAAGGAAAAGCCAAAAGAAAGAAAGAAAATGATAAATCAACATTATTAATGACACCTGAAAATATTGATTAAAATATTTGCCAAGAAATTCCCAAAATATGTTTAAAAGATGACTCAAGATTATTTATTAAGGCAAAGCTAAATCTAATAAAGTGATGCATAGATTATTCAACAATAGCTCAAAAATAAAATCAATAATATTCTATATAAATAATAAAATGTAAATAAATCAGATGACAAAAAATATTTGCCATAGCATACAATTTTTTTATGTTAACACTAAAAAATTACTTTGATAGGGGGCAGCTAGGTGGTGTAGTGGATAAAGCACTGGCCCTGGATTCAGGAGGACCTGAGTTCAAATCTGGGTTCAGACACTTGACTGGTACTAGCTGTGTGACCCTGGGCAAGTCACTTAACCCCCATTGCCCCACCAAAACACAAAACAAAAAAGAATTACCTTGTTATACTTTATAATTCTGTGTGTTTTATTTTATACATATAAAACTTAGCTTGGGATGGTATTCATAGGAGTCACCCAACTGCCAAAAGGGTTCTTGGAAAAAAAAATGCAAAGAGTCCCTTTTATAGAAAAATCTCAGAAACAAAAAAGAGCAATATAGAAGCAGAAAATCAAGAAATAAGCTAAAAATACCACAAATGAGGTAATCCACAAGAGGAAAATAATAACACACAGACACACACAGCATCAACAACATTGTGTTTTGATCAACTGTGGTAGACTTGACTTTTCTCAGCAATACAATGGTCCAAGATAGTTCCAAAGGACTCATGATAGAAATGCTCTCTAAATCCAGAAAAAAAAAAAAAGAACTATGGAATCTAGATGCAGATTGAACCATACTATTTCTACTTTTTTTTTGTTTTTTGAGGTTTTTCCCTTTTGTTCTGATTCTTCTTTCACAGCATGACCAATACATAAATATGTTTAATGTGATTGTACATATATAACATATATCAAATTGCTTGCTGTCTTGGGGAGGAGGGAGGGAGGGAGAAAATTTGAAACTAGATATCTTATAAAAACAAATGTTGAATACTATCTCTACATGTAACTAGAAAATAATAAAATATTTTATGATAAAAAAAATAAAACACATACACATCCCAAAGGATGGTCCCATAAGCAATGGTCTAAACCAGTTCTTAGAGAAACTTTATTCTCAATTTCATCCAGAAAAGTGACTGGAGACACAGATCTAAGAACAAGAATGCTACATTGGCAATCTGAGCTTCATTTCCTCCTACAGGGTCTCTTCTCTAATCTCCAGCCCTTGGAGGAAAGAGAAGAAAGGAAATAGAGAAAATGTTTTAACTTTGGTGTCTCAAGAGTTCCCAGAGGTCATATTCTGTCCTATGGGATAATGTATTCTCTGTGTATAATCTGATCAGAATATCTTCTTTTGCCAGGAAGTATTGCTTTATTTGGCTCACAGCCCAGTTGGAGGGGGGGTATAAAAGAAATTGTTACTCAGGAAGATAGTATAGGTAAGAATTATGTTATTATGTAGTACAGCAAGAAGAGAGGAAGGAAAGAAGGAAGGAAGGAGGGAAGAAAGGAAGAAAGGAAGGAAGGGTGTGTGAGAGAGTCTGAATGCCACCCCCTGCTGAGAGGGACATTGTGAGAACCAGGCCTGAAAAAAAAACATGTGACTTAGTGTCTGGAAGCAGCCTGGCACCACCTGTTAGTTGTGTCAATCAATGCTACCAGCCAATTAGATTGGAGCTGTGTGTGTTAATGGCCCTGCTTCCTGTTTCAAATAGGGGGCTTCTGGGAGAAGCAGCCAAGGATCTGGGTCTTTTCCTTCAGGAATGGGCTGTTGGTGGCAGGAACATACTCCCTCTCTCTTAGATAGCTAGATGAAGGCTGTTTTTCTTCACTTTCTTTGCTACCCCCTATTATACTTTAATAAATGCTTAATGCCCAAAGACTGGTGCTAAAGCTTCTAATTTAAGGCAACCACACAGATATTTTAGACATCACAGTTAGAATTTTAGGCTCCACAGAAGGAAGGAAGGAAGGAAGGAAGGAAGGAAGGAAGGAAGGAAGGAAGGAAGGAAGGGAAGATAGTATAGATAAGAATTATGTAATTATGTAGTACAGCAAGAAGAAAGAAAGGAAAAAAAAGAAAAGAAAGGAAAGGGAGGAAGGCAGGGAGAACAGGAAGAAAGAAGGACAAAGGAAATGACACCTGCACTATATGGAAATATAGACAGAGAATTGTTCATCCCTAGGAATACAAAAAACTCACCTGGCAGGAGGGGCAGGGAAAAATATAAGAGAAAGCATACATTTAACGCTGAGGTCTTGGGAGAGAGGTTTTATGTCCTAAAAATTGGCTTGGTGATAAAAAAGCAGTGAGTGACAGATATAGGCTGGGGCATGCCTAATTAGACCTTGATAGGGTGGAGAAGTTCTTGGAGAGGGAGTTTCTTTATCAAGACCCAAAATTGGGAGAAGGTTGGAGTTAACTATCTGAGACAGCAAAAGTATAGTTCACAGGCCACTTCAGTTGACTGTAGTTTTATCTGTTCAGAAATTGTATTAACAGCTTGACATGTGGTTAATATACAGCAGAACAGTGGAATAGTACAAGCCTATTTGTGGTGGCCCTTGTGATTCATGGACATTAACACCACTTTGCCTAAGTGATTTCACTGGAGTCTCATCATTATAACTATAACATTAAACCACATAAAAATTGCAATTATCACAAATGTCTAAGATAGCTGAGACTTCCTTCAAGATAGAATCAGTCAGACTCATCCTGTCCTTGCCATACTGTGGGTCACTCTATTTATACAGTCATGAACCTCTGTTTCTTTAGCCTATAAGGTTACTTTTTCTAGGAAGATGTTTCCCCACACTCATAGTACACATTTTCATGCTCATCCATAACATATACAGAAGATTTTCCTTTAAGAAAAAAATATTTTAGTTCAAAATACAGTCAAACATATCCAAGAACCCAATTACTATTCAACATAAAAGAGTTGGTATTTTAATCCCTCCTGCTCTCCCCAATAATCTGCTTCCTACTGCCTTTCAAAGTAATATTATCTATCTATCTATCATAACCCCTTTGTCCCAGTCAAATTGGCCCACTAGCTATTCTGCAATCAATGTAAACTATATTTTGGGTCATTGCCTTTGGTCTTCCATGCTTGAAATCTACTTTTTCTTCACCTCCAACTCTTCCAGTGCTTTCTTTCTTTCTTTCTTTCTTTGGCTGGACAATGAGGGTTAAGTGACTTGTCCAGGGTCACACAGCTATTAAGTGTCAAGTGTCTGAGGCCGGATTTGAACTCAGGTCCTCCTGAATCCAGGGCTGGTGCTTTATCCACTGTGCCACCTAGCTGCCCCCTCAATGCTTTCTTGCTATCAAGATTTATTTCAGTTATCACCTCTTTCAGGAATATTTTCTGATCATGCCTCTTCTGAAATGCTCTTTTCCTCCTGAATTTATTTGGTATTTACTTTGTAAATACTTTGCATTTGTGTAGTGATCCATGTTCTTTCTTCCTAATTGAATGTAAGGTCCTTCAAGGTATAACCTGTTTCATTCTTTTTTTTTTTTTTTCAGATGAATCCCAGGCTTAATTCTTTGTTTCTTCCTGGGCTGAGGCTGGGATGGGGAGAGGATGGGGCTGGGGGGTAGGGTATGCAGATATGGATAATGGGGGGGGGTGATGAAAAATGAGGGCATGGGGCTGGGGAACAGGGTGGGGTAGGGTTCAGGGAATAGAGTAGGCAGTTATGGGGAATAGGGTGGATGGGGGTGGGGAATCAGCTAGGTGGGGCTGGAGGGCTTGGTAGGGGTCTCCCCTGTGCTCCTGGCTGCTGTCCTGATCACACAGGTGTGAGAGCCAGGCTGAGCCTCTAGAGGGAATCCCCAGAGGTCAGGTAGGTGGCCAGTATAACCAGAGCTGCTGTGTAGATGCAGGCCCCCAGGCCAATGGCCAGGACCACCAGCAGGAAAGCCTGTGGTGCAGACAAGCCTGCTGCTGGAACATCCCCTGCTGCCCAGGCCTCCTTAGTCTTTTAGGCTAGAGAGAAGGCGGCTAAGCCCAAAGGCCAAAAGCAGCAGAGGATAGAGAAGACAGCCAGGCCCAGGTAACCCCGAGAGAGCAGGGGAGGGGGGGTGAACTGCCTGAGCCCCATTCCATCACAGTCACTGTCACTAGACCAGTCCTCTAAATCGGGGTTCTTGGGCCCCAGCAGCCCCAAGCTGACAGTGGGCAGTTGGAGCATCTTCCTGGCAACTTTCTCTTTGCGAGGCTGCTTTGCCTTTGCTTTTGGCCATGGGGTTGATTGGGGGTCTTAGAGCTGGGGCACTTAGGAAACTTAGAGGTGGGGGACTCCACGACTGGGCACCCATCTGGTGGTGGCCCAAGAAAGGGCTGGTGTGACTCATGGGGACATCAGTGGTCTCTTTAGACACCTCCCCCCAACTCCCTCCCCCATCTCCTGGATGGGGCAGCCCAACCACCTGTGTCTGCTGATTCAGGGGCTCCAGGGTTTGAGGGTGTAATGCCAGCAAGGATAGGGCTGAGGCTGGCTCTGCAGAGCTGAGCTCTCTCATTCATTCCTGCTTCATTCCTTTTTCTTTTCTTTTCTCTTTTTCTTTTTTCAGGGCAATGGGGGTTAAGTGACTTGCCCAGGGTCACACAGCTAGTAAGTATCTGAGGCTGGGTTTGAACTCAGGTCCTCCTGAATCCAAGGCTGGTGCCTTATCCACTGCGCCACCTAGCTGCCCCTGTTTCATTCCTTTTAAAAATTTATTTATTTATTGTAACATTCATTAATTTTTTTTTTTTTGAGTTCTGAATTCTCTTCCTCCATTCTCCCCCTTGCCTGCTCATTGTAAAAACAAGAAATGTGAACAGGCTTTATATTTTAAAACCTAGATTCAAGCCAGTGGAACATAGGCAGGCACTAGGACATTCAGAGTGCTTCCTGCTGATCACTAGAGAACTACACAGGTTATATTTGGGCTTCAGTGATGCCTGGATGGACATTGTTATTTCTAGTGCCACCTAGTGGCTCATGTTGATATTGTGCCCTGATTAAATATTCTAGATCTTCATCTTCCAAGGCACATGAACACAGATGCTCTGCTACTTGCTTTTTCTCCTGCATTGCTCAGGAATGGGGCGGGTACATAAGTATAGAGGACATGGCTTCATTCATAAGAAGCCTTGCAAGATGAATTTGAATTCAATTTTTGACTAGTTTACTGGACTTTTTGCCAAAATAAACAATCAGTTTAAGAAGTATCACTCCACAAAACCTGTAAAGGATATTGTGGGAAAGATTTATGCATCAATGAATATTCAGTTACTTATCCTCTCCACTATTTCATCAGCTGGTAGGAAGTAGAGATAAAACTTCCCTTTCCAATGTGCCAATCACATCCTGAGATTAAAAACAAACCTAGAAAATGTTTTGGTACAGTTCATGTCAAATTGCTTCCCATGTCAGGGATACTATTCACAGATCCCACCTCATGACTGTTTCCTTATCTGGTGGGTACCAATGCTTAAGATAAGTTTCTTTGTTTTTTTTTCTTTGTTGTTGTTTTGATTTTTTTTGGGGGGGGGTGGTGGTGGTTCATGAAGGACCTGGGCAGCCCCAAGGAGCAGAAGTCCTCTGCTTATAGCAGGTGGGAAGCCAAAAGGTAAGCAGGTACAAGAGTCAAGAGTTTGGATGGGTGCCCAAGATTGCTTCTGCAGGGAGGCTGTGGGGCATAGGGCAGGTTCTTAGGGCTCTGAGTTAGGAGTAGGTGGTCCAGGACATTTCTGTCCCAACACCCTAAAGTTACTCCTGCAGGGTGATTGCCAAGCCTTCCCCAGTGCAATTCTCCAACCCAGAAGACCCTGCACAGCTGGCCCCCAGCACTTGGAGTCTCTCTGGTAAATGGGAGAGGAGCTGAGCTAATCTTTAAGCTTTACCCTCACCTCTCCTCTTCCCACGTAGTTGGGAGTAATTTGGATTGTGGACTTGCTGTTCTGGGAAGCATGAAATGGAGGCCTCTCTCAACCAAGGGACTCACATGTTCTGGTTTTGCAAAAACTGGCCCTCTCTCTGACTCCTCTGAAAGCTTAGAATGGAGACTGATTTGACCTTGGCCTGAAGGTAGGGCCCTTCTTACTGGCCTTATCTCTAGCTTCCTCTCCCCTAGAAATCAGTGGAGTGTCCCAATGGTGAGTGTAAGGTATTTGGAGTGTGCCTCACTCTCTGTGGCAAGGGGTGGGGCCCACAGGGTGAGGCTTCAAGATTGTCCTAGAAAACAATGTATGCTCTTCTAGTGATCCAGAGCCTGCAGACCCCCAAAGCTAGGCTCCATTCAGAACTTGGATAAGAGATGGCCCAGGAACCCCAGCTGCAGGGTCACTCATGGTGTGTGAGGAAAGAAACATACTGGGTGCCCTACACCAATGCATTCTGAACTAGAGTTGTGACTCCAGTCCTGCTCCCCCTAGGAGGCACCAGCCTCTGCCCACCAAGGTTGGCTTTTAGCTCCCCTGAAGTCCACTCAGGTCCAGCAAACCTCATATCCAATGTTGCCAAGCCTTTCTGTCCCTCCCTCTAAGTGCTCAGAGATCTTCCTTTTCCACTGTTTTGTATGTACAGTTGTTTGCATGTTTTCTCCCTCTTTAGAAGGTGAGTTTCCAAAGGGCAGAGACAGTATTTTTGCCTTTCTTTCTCTTCTATTCCTTGTGTTTAGCCAAGTGTCTGGAGACCATTGGGCCCTTAGTAAATTTTGTTGACTGTTAACTCCCTCCCTCTGCCTGATAGAGTCCAAGGCTATCTCAACAAGTCTTGGGGCCGCCTGCTCCTGGAGGACGTGAGGGTCAGGGCATCTCTGGGCTTGCCATCCTCAACTCCGCGAGGGTTCCCAGGTGGCCTTTCATGAAAGTGTTCCCTGCTTACGCCTTCCCTGCTTACCTTCCGGGGTCTGCACACTCCCGATCTCTTGGTGCCATTCTCTCGAGTGGGAAGGATGCGGAGGTAGCACGCAGGAGGAACCTTGAGGGCCACGGGAAGGACGATAAATGCTGTATCCCGTGGCCCCAGTTGTGTCCCCTAAAGGCACCAGCTAGATCCAGCTTATGGACGTCTGTCTGCTGGGGTTGAGGATTGAAGCTGAGGTTTGGGAGGAAAGATAGGCACGGTCAATTCAATTCAATAAGCAGGTGTTAAGCGCCTACTGTGGGACCGTTACAGTGCTAAGCACTGGGCGTACAAATAAGAAAAAAAGACAAATCCCTGCCGTGGAGGATGGCAGAGGGAAGACAGTACGCCAAAAGAAGCTGAAAAGGAGTGGGCGCCACCCGGAGGGCACCTTGACCTGAAAGAAAGTAGCTTTCCTGTCAGGTTCTGAGTCCTCTACTAGAGTTTATTGCTCCTCCCTCCAGCCCTCCAATCAGAGGGGAGAGGTAACAGTTGGTGGCGAGCATCAAAAGCTGAGTCAGTCTGCAGGGTGAGATTTCAGTTGGTCTGCTTATCCTGGGGGAGGTTTGATGTTTGTGGTGGCTAAACCAAGCAGAAAGGCAGATGGAGAATGGAGAGTTCGCTGGAGTCACCAGGCAGCCTAGCTTTGCACCCTTCTTCCTTGGGGGAGCCAGCGAGGGAGACAGCTTTTCTTTGGGAATAAACATAGAACGCCGAGTGCCTCTCTTGGAAGGCGGAGTCCTGGCCAGCAACAAGCCTGGGTAGGTTTAAGGCCGGGCCATGGTTAGGGATCTTGTACGCCAGCGCTACCTCTCTGGAGCCTTACCAGTCTGAAGACATGCGCTCTTACCTAATCTGAGAAACCTTACCTGATCGCCAGGGTCCTGGAGAGGAGACAGGCGGTTACTGGGCCCTAAGCTTTTGCTGCAGCCACCGCCACTGCATATTTTGTGGGAATTTTGTTTGTTTGTTTGTTTTCCCGGAGCTGATAGGCGTTTACCTGGATGGCTGTTGGGATTGTCCACAGAGCTCAGAACGTGAGCTGACCTCCAACGCGGAGAGGGAGCGGCGGCAGGAGGTCCCTTGCTTGGAGCCACCTGGGTTCTCCAATCATTCCTCCCTCGCTCCCACCACCTCTGGGAAAGCAGAGCCTTTCCCTTCTCCCCAGGAATCCCCTAGAAAGTCTGGGAGCTAGGCGCCTAAGCCACTCGTTAGAGTAGAGAATTTGGAGAACCGCAGGTGAACTTTCACGTCAGCGATTTTTCCTCCCACTGTGGCGCCTACCCGCGTGGGAGTGACGCTGTGAGTGGGACCGAGTGATCCCGAGTGGGACCGTTCAGGACTTGGAAGGGAAACCAGTTGGGAATCCTGAGTGAGTTCAGATCGATTGAGCCGGTGAGGTCCCAGACGTCCCAGACTGGAATCTCTAGAGACTGTGCGGCCCGAACCTGTCCCCTCCCGGTACTGCCAGCAGGAGCGTGTGCAGATCTGGACTTGGGCGCCCCGGACCTGGTCTATGACATGCTTACCTGGGAGTGCTCAGGGGATTCCTCCTGCCCCGAGCTGGGGACCCCAGTTCCCTGTGGTCTCCAAACTCGGGGTTTTTTGCTTTTTTTTTTTAATAGAGCTGGCGACGTGATATGGGCTGTGGAGCCATTGTAGATAATTTGCCAGGCATTAGATGGGAGTTTAGCAAGTGAACAGGGGGAGGGGGAGGAGGAATAATAAAGTGGCAGCAGCGTGCTGAACAGGAAGCTGTGACCCTCTGTACCTTCCTCGGAAGTGAGTGAGTGAGTGCCTTGGTAAATTCGGAATTTGGATCTTCTTAGGGCAAACGTGGAGCCGGCAAGGACCTCCATCTCCCGGTTCCTGATTTACAGCTATCTCATCCTTGGGAAAGCCTTTGCCAGAACAGAGATGTAGCGCCCCGAAACAAGGCTCTCTCCTTGGGATGGGCCAGCCTCAATCCCCTTCCAATATTTCTTCCCTTTACCTGGGGAATGGGGAGTGGTGTGTGTCTTGTGAGAGCTAGAAAGTTGTTTTGTCAGTTCGTTGTTAGTTGGTGTCTCTCCACAGCCCACCAATCCCAGCTTCTCTGACACCAGAGCTTCGTAACGGGCAGTCTTGACTAGGTAGAACGTGTTTACAACTATATAGGGCTTCCCTTTCCCCCTCCATCACATTCACATACACGCACCTCGACTTTCCCATATACAAGTGTCCTCAAATGCTTCCAAGACTGAGGGAAGAGGAGTTCTTTGTGGCAAGTTTTCTCTTGAATGTGCACAGAATTCCTTCTGTGCAGACAATGAGGCATCTCTTCATGCCCTGGTAAAAACTTCTGAGTCATTGTGACTGGCACCAATGGGGAATCAGAAGTTGGGGGGTGGGGGGGGAGGAAGGGTCCTGTTCATGGGTTTGACTGGAAGACTTATTAGGCATACCCTAAGAATTGTGCCACTAAGGAGCACTATACATAGAAGACATGTTAATTCTATCCACACCCACAGTTGGGAGCAGGTTGGTGGGACAAACAGAACCCTTAGAGGGACGTGATCAATAATGATTTTAGTGTTATGTGCCTGATACCTGCTTTGGAGGTTCTTTTCTTTAAAGTATGTCCAGTACAGAGTTTTCAATTACTGAAAGTCAGCCACAATGCAATGAATGCTGACATTTTGTTTTTTCTCTTATATTTATAAACGTGACCTTCTTGTCATCCTGCTTTCCTCTATTAACCAACAAGCATTTATTAAGCAGCTACTGAGTGTCAGGTATTGTATTAGGCACTGGGAATCATAATAAAAAGAATGGAAGTGTCCATACATCTCAGGTGAAAATCATAACAATTCACATTTATATGTTTTTTGAAGTTTATAAACTATTTTATTTGATCACAAAACTCATGTAATGTAGGTGGTGCTATTGTCAGCTGATTTTGCAGTCAGGGAACTGAGTTCAGGGACATTCAGTGATTTTCCCAGGATCACACCCCTAGTGTATATCCAAGGTAGGCTTTGAGTCCAGTCATCCTTACTTTAAGTCCAGCATTTTATTCATTATGTCACTATGTCCCCTTACATGTCTAGGGCTCCAGTTTTTTCTTTTACAAATTCTTTCTCAGCCAGTCACAAAACAATTTTCTCAAAGGCATGTGACACTATACCAAAGGGTTTTTTTTGGTCAGGGAAGCACTCCCCACCTTTTTTTTTTTCCCTAATAGGGAGAGGGGAGTAACATCTAATGAATTGTTTAATTTTACCTTAAGTAAATGAAGTACTTGCTAGTACATATAAATCTGAGTGAAGGTGGATCCCCAGTTGTTATAACTGAGGGGGCAAAGGATAGGCTATATGGAGTCCAGAAGTAACTGGGTCCCTATGGCACTATCATATTTATCTTAGAAGGACACTAAGTCAGCAGTGACCTATTAAATCAAGAAACATTTATTAAAACCAAAAGCAAAAATCATATGCAGTAGGCATATACTAGAACTTTTCCCAATTGAATATGGGAGTGAAGCGAGGTTGCTCACTTTCCCTACATTTGAAATAGTTCTGGAAAGGGTAGTAAGAACAATAAGACAAGAGAAAGGAATTCAAGGAATGAAGATTGGTAAAGAGGAAATAAAACTCCCTTTTTGTTCATGATATGAAGGTTTACTTGGAAAATCCTGAGGAATCAGCAAAGATAATACTTGAGACAATCAATATCTTCAGCAAAGTTGCAGAGTACAAAATACATCTTTAAAAATCAACAGCATGGGGCAGATAGATGGCGCAGTGGATAGAACACTGGCCCTGGAGTCAGGAGGACCTGAGTTCAAATCCAGCCTCAGACACTTAACACTTACTAGGTGTGTGACCCTGGGCAAGTCACTTAACCCCAATTGCCTCACTTAAAAAAAAAACAACAGCATTCCTATATAATAATTCCAAAACAGAAGAAGCAAGTATAGAAAGGGAAATCCCATTCCAAATAATTATAAAATGCATAATATATCTGGGAATCAATCTCCCAAAGCACACAAAAAATTTGTAGATTTAGTTACAAAGTGTTCCATAAGGAATAAATTATATAGCTGGAAAAATATTTAGTGCTCATGGTTAGACCACGCCAATGTAATAAAAATGCCAATACCATGACAATTAATTTATATTTTAATGATATACTGTACCAATAAAATTACCAAGGATACTTTATAGAGCTTCATTAAATAATAAAATTTATTTGGAAAATAAAAGATCTAGAAAATCAAGGAAAATGATGAAAATAAGTAAGGATAAAAGAACAGTCTTTCAGAACTCAAATTATAAAGCAGCAGTCATCAAAACCATTTGTTATTGTCCAAAGAAGAGATAGGTAAACCAATGGAACGGACTAGAAAGGGGAGATTCAGAAACAGTAGAACTCAATAACCCAGTTTTTGATTAAATAGAAAACATAAATTACCTAGGGAAAACTCCCCCTGATAAAAACTGCTAGGAAAACTAATAAGCCTCACAGAAATTATTCTTAGACCAACACTTTACACCACATATCAACACATTCTAAATGGATAAAAGACCTTACTATTAAAAATCGTACTTTAAAAAATAGAAAAGAAACAGATCTTATACCTTTCAAGTTAAGAAGAGGAGATGTATTCTTAGCCAAACAAAAGATAGAACTGAATTCAAAAGATAAAATAGATAACTGATTACTTGAAACTGAAAAGCTACACAGATAGTAAGAAAGTGGTTAAATGGGAAAAATATCTTCATATCAAATATCTCTAAAATGGTTTTGGTATCTGACATTTTATATCTTATACTTACTATCCCTGATTGATAAATAATCCAAGGATATGGACAAAGAATTCTTTTTCTTTTTTTTTTTAATTGAGGCAATGGGGGTTAAGTGACTTGCCCAGGGTCACACAGCTAGTAAGTGTCAAGTGTCTGAGGCTGGATTTGAACTCAGGTACTCCTGAATCCAGGGCCGGTGCTTTATCCACTGCACCACCTAGCTGCCCCCGACAAAGAATTCTTAAAAGAAGAACTGAAAGGTATTCACAATCAGATAAGAAAAAAATGCCCCCAATCACGAATAATAAAAAATGCAAATCAAAACAACCCTAAAATTTCACTTCATGCTCTGCAAATTGTCAAAAATAGCACCTCCCCCCCCCCCAAATGACAACAGCCTATATTGGAGGAGTTAGGGAAAGATAGACACACCAATACATTTTGACTAGAGTTTGTTAAGTGGTACAACCATTTCAAAAAGTAACTGGGAATTATGCAAATAAAGTGACTAGAACTAGAGTCTCCATTACTGGACTTGTACTACAAGGAAGACGCTGGTAAGAAAAAAAGGTCCTCATATACTCCAAAATATTTATAACGTCATTTTTTTTTGTGATAGCTAAGAATCAGAAATAAGAGATGTCCATCAATTGGGGAATAGCTAAACAAATTGTGGTATATGAATGTAATGGACTATAACTGCTGTTCTAAATGTATGTGATTAATTCAGAGAAACATGAAAGGTTGATATGAATCTATATGGAGTAAAGTAAATAGAGCCAAGAAAACAATATGCACAGTGATTACAATAATGTAAATGAAAATAATTATTTTCCAAAAAATCAAAAGTAAATATTACAAAATTATAAAGGCCAAATAGGACTTCAATGAAGGGATATGTTAAGGCACTTTTAACCTATCCCTTAATGGAGGTAGTAGGTCCACAAATGTTACATATTATATACATGTTTTCTGACTTTTTCAATGCATTGATTAGTTGTACTGACTTTTATTTTTCTCTTTAAAAAAAAAGAATCCCATTTGTGATATAGGATGGCTCTCAGAGAGAGGAAAGGGGAGGGATACATTGGATAATTACAAGTGATAGAAGAAATAAAAAAATATTAAAACTTACTAACAAACAGAAACATTAAGTTCCAACTACATGTGGGCACTTTGGTAGGTTCTAGGGATACAAGGCAAAAGGAAAACGTTGGCAGCTCTAAAGAAATTCACATAAAGGGAGCAGCTAGGTGGCAGAGTGGATAAAGCACTGGCCCTGAATTCAGAAGGACCTGAGTTCAAATTCGGCCTTACCCCCTTGACACATACTAGCTGTGTGACCCTGGACAAGTCATTTAACCTTCATTGTCCTACCCCCAAAAGAAAAAATAAACACATTAAAATAGAGAAGATATGAACATATAATAGGTATGTACAAATCACATCCAAAAAAATAGAAGGTAATCTTAACGAGGAAGGCAATAGCAAGTAGGGGAATTGGGAAAGCTTCATGCACAAAGTGGGATTTGACCAGATTGTCGAAGGTAACTGGACATTCTAAAACATAGAGGTAGAAAGAGAATGTATTTTTCAGTCATGGAAGATAGTCAGGGCATGGAGATGGGGGAATGAAGTAGCAAGTGAAAGGAATATGGAATAGGTCAGAATGGCTTGATTACAGAGCTCTCCCAAGTGAACATCCTTCTATAACACTTGCAAGATAATACTGAGCTATATTTTGAAGAATTTAAAATACCAAATAGCTGAGTTGATATTTGATCCTGGAGACAATAGGAAAACAATAGAGTTTAGTTACTAGTGGGGTGACATGGTCAGATCTGCACTTTAGGAAAATCTTAAATCCTAATTTGCCCGGGACCTTGTTTAAAAAGTTTTGGGCTCCCCTTATTATGAGTTTCCAAGCAAGGGTTGGATGAGCACTTACTTGCCAGGGGTATAACAGAGGAGATTCTCAGTCAAGGATGGGTTGGTTTACATGGCCTCTTAGTCTTTTGAGCAGAGATGCTGCAATTCTTATTTTCTTATGATGACATGTCAAAAGCAGAACTATTCTATCAGAAAGAAGCCTCTTCTCTGGAAGTGGCTTTACCTATACTTCTTTTTCTTTTTCTTCTTCTTCTTTTTTTTGTGAGGCAATTGGGGTTAAGTGACTTGCCCAGGGTCACACAACTAGTAAATGTTAAGTGTCTGAGGCTGGATTTGAACTCAGGAACTCCTGACTTCAGGGCTGGTGCTCTATCCACTGCCCCATCTAGCTGCCCCTTTACCTATACTTCTTGAAGTGGAAGCCACGAAGTGACCAGAGTCACAAAAAGGGCACAACAAATCTTTCTGGTCCATACTCTGCTGTTGAAGCTCATCTAAAATTATTTCACAGACTAGGAATAACAGAGAACACCTTCACCGCCCCCCCAAACTCCTCAATTTTATTAAAAACCTTTTTCCAGTTAAAAGATCATTAGCAGGGGCAGCTAGGTGACGCAGTGGATAAAGTACCAGCCCTGGATTCAGGTGGATCTGAGTTCAAATGTGGCCCCGCTTCCCTCCCCCCAGAAAGATCGTTAGCTCAGATGGGAAGAGGCATTGTCTATGTGTCCCAGATATTAGAGTTTTTATCATTTTGGATTTCCTGTAGCTGCATATGGCAGTGATTTATTTTTTTTCCTTTTCTTTTTTTGGTTTTGTGGGGCAATGGGGGTTAAGTGACTTGCCCAGGGTCACACAGCTAGTAAGTGTCAAGTGTCTGAGGCTGGATTTGAACTCAGTTACTCCTGAATCCAGGGCCAGTGCTCTATCCACTGCACCACCTTGCTGCCCCCAGTGATTTCTTAAGAGAGTTTTACCAGGTTAGTCTTTGTGGTTTTGTAATCCTGAACTACACTAAGACTTATTTCAATGCTTCAATGTATAGCCTGAAAATGACCTTGGGATCTTCAAAGCTATGCTAGCAGAGCAGAACCTCTGGTTTGAATAAGGTTCTGGCAATGGTCTAAGACTACTTTCTGAGGACCAGCCAGCCTAAAGTGAGATACTCAAGAACACCATCACCAAATAAGCTTCCTAATCAACTAACTCTCTATAGTTATCATAGTAACCATTTTAAATCTTCTCATTCTTCCTCAAATCTCTTATGGAATTCTCTGGCCCATGCTCTCAACCCAGGACCTTGCCTCATACTTCACTAAAAACTTACAACCACTCATAAAGAGCTCCTTCTCCTCCCTTCCCCTCCTTTTCTCATATCATTCATGCAATAATTCAAAAAGTGCTTCCATAAATCTGTTCATGTGTATGGGACGTTTCTATTTGCTGCTGACCTCCAGGAGCAGTCTAATGAAGGAAACAACACTTAAACGGGTGCTAGAAATGGAGAGTTGCATGTAGCCATATAGTGAGGAGAAAACAGGGAAAGGAACCCAGAAAAATAAGCCAGAATTTCACTTCTCATAGCTTGGGCATTCAGCAGAGTCCAATTTAAGGAAGAAGAGGCTAGAGAATTCTGGGTGTGGAAATTATAATGTGGAGGCAAAGCAAGAGTTGCCCCATGTTCTTTCTCTCACCCTTGACCAGAGTGACTTCATCTTTTGGCTGGACTACGTTTCATTGTAAAATGAATGAGTCCACAAATACACTTCCCTGTGTTTAGGGTTTTTTCTTTGCCAAAGTACTGCAAAGTCAACCACAAAGAAATACCAAGTTACCTTGTTCCATACCCTCTTGAATCAATAACAGATGCACAGATTAGGCGGCCTTTCTTCTGTCTCCTTGAGCACAACAATCTCCTCTTTGCAGCTCCCAAGACCAGCTACACACAGCTTGAGATTCAGTCGAATTGTCCTTTATTTTGTATTCTGTAGGCTGTTTATAATTAGAGTTCATTAAACCGACAGTTTTTCTCTGTGGGTCAATTAAATTCTCCTTGTCAAGGTTTGTATTTTACTAAAGTGCTAAAGAGCTTTAGTAAAAATTTTTTTTTGATTTGTGCACTCAAATTGTGAGCTGTGGGAGTTTTCCGTGATAATATAAAATGAAAACAATACTAGAGGGCAGCTGAACCCAAATTTAATCAGGTGACCCAATATTGGTTCCAGAGCATAGAGGTCAAAATTTACCTGTCTTATCAGAAGAAACGTGATGGACTATACATATATACTCGTTGATCCAGATGTTTTTGGTTTTAACAGTGTTTCTTTCCTACAAGAGAATTTTTCATACTATATCCAAACATGAATTAAAAAAAAATTAAATCATGTCCCAAACTTGATTGTTTATTGACTATAGAGGCTTGGTTACTCTGGGTTTCAATTTCTTCATCAGTAAAATAGAAATGAATCAACAAACATTTTTAAAGGACCTACTATGTGGCAGGCACTGCACCTGAAATGCAAAAAAAGAAGCAAAAGTCTCTTACCTCAAGGAGATTGCAATCTAATGGAGGAAACAGCATGCAAGCAAATATATACAAAACATGCCACATACAAGATAAATAGGAAATAATGCATAGAGGGAAGCCACTGGATTAAGAGGGATTGGTGAAGGCTTCTTATAAAAGATAGGATTTTAGTTGGAACTTAAAAAAATTCAGGAATATCAGTAAGCAGGGTAGAGAAGAGAGAGAATTCTAGGCATGGGGGATGAATGGCCAGAGAAAATTCCCAGAGATGAGAAAACAAATTTCTTGTTCATGGAACAGCGAGGAGGTCAATTGTCACTGGATCAAAGAGTATATATGTTGTGTGGTAAAGTATAAGAAAACTGGAAAGATATGAGAGGGCTAGGTTTTGAAGGTCTTAGAAAATAGAGCATTTTGCATTTGATTTTGAAGACAATAGGGAGCCAATAGAGCTTTTTTAGTTGGGGTAGTGGTGTGTGTGTGTGTGTGTGTGTGTGTGTGTGTGTGTGTGTGTGTGTGAGAGAGAGAGAGAGAGAGAGAGAGAGAGAGAGAGAGAGAATATCAAACCTATGCTTAGAGGAAATCACTGTAAGGTGAGAAAAAAAATAAAGTATCATTAGATATAATAATGATAATGAGAATAGTGCTTTAAAGTTTGCAAAGTACCTTATGTATGTTAACTCATTGGAAACCTAC